>NC_052619.1:64204560-64539006 GCF_016545825.1 Eucalyptus grandis | reverse complement strand
ATATCATTGTTCGTTATCGTCGACCAACAATTCTTTTCAGTATTATATCTATTGGAGATGGGATTTTCTTTTTTTTTTTCCTTTCCTTTCCTTTCCTATCCTAATCACGATTCCTCGTTTCTAGTATTTAGAACTTCAGTTGATGAGGAAGCTTCAATGCTCGTTGGCTGGCCTAAGGGTCGTAAAGCTTGGTGCTCAAGATAGAATGTGTGGCTTATGAGTGTCCACATGCCAAATGGAAAGCCTTAAGCAACACCAATGCAATACCAATACCGAATGGAATGCCAAATAAATTAATTGCTCCGATACCAGAGACTCTGCATATCTTGGACCAACAATTAAATAAAGGGGTCTTCCGATCCCGACAAGGTTGATTCATCCACTATAAATGATGGGAAAGAAGAGAGCAGATAATCTAGATTTCTTTAAACCAAGTTACCACTTTGGAAGGCCAATCCGAGGATACCGAATTCTTCTTTTTTCTTTGGGTAAAGATTTTTTTTTTTTTTGGGTAAAGGATACCGAATTCTTCTTGATTGCTCGGGAACCCTAAGAATCAACTAAAGAGACAGAGAGAAAAGAAGGAGATTCCCCAGAATGAAACTTTTATTCAATAATCTAACCGTATGCCATAATGGGAATTTTTATAGCCAGGAATCTAGTACCCTGTTGAGAAACCTCCAAGAATACGACAGTATCAAATTCCTAGTCTAGATAAGCAACCTGAGGCTGAGAGTATTCAAAATAAACTCGCAGAACCAAAAAATATACACCATCCCTATATCTTGAAATCTTCAAATAAGGAATTGAAACATCCTCGCTGTCGTTCTCTCTCGGTTGAAGAGGATTCGTCCCTCGAGGCCATCTTCGTCGAGCTCCTGATGTTCGTGACACGGTGGTAGATTAACAACATCGAAAGTAGCGGAAAAGCCATAGTCTCCAAATTTCAAAAACCACCCCCATTCGCCGAGGAGATTTAGTTAGCATGAGGACCCGGCAGAAATCATTCTCTCCTCAAATGAATCTCATACAAGATTACCTTTTTAAAAACCTCATGTGTTTTCTGTGCTATTTGCTCGACCATGATACTTTTCAAGTCCGCTTTAAAATTCTCTTTCTCACTTCTTCATGCAACTGCTTGATTTCTCTCCAGCATTTATGCGAGATTCACGCTCAGTGGGTAATAAAGCAAGATCCAAAGGGCTTAGAACGATAACTTTCGATGCACAACAACGTGAACATAAATAAAAAGGAAAATCATCTTTGATTAAAGTGCTACAAACTAAATTCTTTTTTTTTTTATAAGATTTGATAGAATATGATATAAAACAAAAAGACAAGGATAGCACTGAAATAAACTATTTTAATTAAAAAAAAAAAGGAGAGTTAAAGAAGAAAACAGCAGCACCTGGTCGCCAAAAAGGAAAGCCATTTTGATACAGGTCAGATTTGTTTCCATGAGATTTTGCAACTTTTGGGGATAACAATCATTTCAATAAGATTATTGGTAATATGGCGTCTAAAGCAGTCTTCTACGCATTGATGACTGCCTTTTACTCTCCCTCTTTAATAGGAGGGTATATTCTCTTGATAGAGACAACCACAATGTTAAACCAAAATTCAAATAAAGAAAAAAATTATACATTTTTTTTAATTAAAAACGTAGTGCGTATCATATTATTTATGCGGATTATCTTAACTATAATGAGTACCCCAAATCCAGTTGGATATAATAAAATCGATTCAAATGAACAGATTTTTTTTTAATGAAAAGACACATGGCATTCGTTTGTAAACAAAATAAAAATCTGAAAATTCCGATAGTGATCTCTCTTTTTGGATTTACCTCAAAGAGTAGATGAGATGCTCCCCAAGGGAAATGGAGTGATGTAGAACTAAGCATATTCTCGAGAAGTAATCTTATGGGGATGATTACGTGATTTCCAGACAAGGACATTGCTAAACAATCACAGTTTTGTGAAATTTCTTAATTAAGGACAAACTCAAGAATGGAGGGCCCGTCCTACTATGCAAACTTACTAATTTAATAAAAAGATGGGCTGCCATCACCTTTTAAAAAAGTTTTTAATGGTTTGATTTAATGTTTAAGTACACCAATAAGAACGAAGCGTTTGGATTCGCCTCTATCTTGTACTAGCATTGTAGCACACGTTATGCGAGTCCATCATCGTTGAGGGATATATATGAAGTTTAGGAAATATTTTTTGGGAAAATTTTTTGAGTTATTTAATTGAACGTGTGTTGATGGGTAGTATTAAATATATTAGAAGAAAGAGTAGCAGTTTTATTTATATTTTTATAATCTGATGTGAGAGAAATAGTGGAAAATCCAAAAGGTGAGACAAATTGAGATTTTAGCATAGATATGCATATAAATATTTACTTATTGAAGATGAAATTTAACACAACTTGACGCAATCACTATATATATGTGAGTTTAGCTCTACGAAAAATCACAAACTTAGGAGACTAGTTTACTTAGCAAGCGAGAGGGAATATGCAAAAAGTATTTGGGGCAAATTGTCCCTAAATTTGATAATCTATTGGTGCAAGGAATAGATAGAGGCTAGTGCGTGTTCAGAAACATGGAACTCTTTTTCAGAAAAATAGATTGTATTCTAGCAAAATCGGCATAAATGGTATTGTCATTAAATGCATAAACATTCTATATATCAACATTGAGATTTTCAAGGGTAAAAGAACTAATGGTCAAAAGTTCCTTGATCGAAGAGGAGATCAATTTGTTATCGCAAAGAGTATATAATATAAAATATAAAATAAGCTAATATCCAGTTCATGATTTGGGCTCTCATTAGAAATCTCACGTATTGAATCTCCTCAAATAACGTTTTTGGTCTAATAAAATAAATATAGGTAGGACGCCTTACGTTTCTAGCAAATTCTACATCGAAAGCCACACACATTGATGCAAAAAAAAATTTCATTCGATGACCGTGTACATTGTAGATAATGTCCAAATACTCTTGTTAAGTCAGACGTTTATATATAATTTTTTGTAAGTCATTTTTACGAGTCATCTTTATCGATGTCAAGTTGAATAGTTAGGTTGGCTTAAACTATAATGGCGATGGACTAGTGCAGAAAAAACTTACACTGTGTATACTTGATATTAACCCTAGGATAAATAGTAAACTTTTGCATGTTTGGGAAAAAATTTACCCTGTGTGCATACTTATTAACCCTGGGTTAAATAGTAAATTTTGGCATGTTTGGGTATTCGAGCTTTTTATTTGTTTCGAGACTGGTTGGTACGATAACTGCATATTAGATTGAAAGATTGCATCTCCACTACCATTAGGGTTATGATTACATGCTTCGCTATCTGTCCCTAGAAAATTAACAAAATGCCCTGGATGGCAATAATGCACAAAAGGCGAACGCCTTTTAAATTTTGGAAGAAAAAAAAAAATAATCACTAGAAATTTTAGATAGTAATGATTGCACCACCCTGGCTGACAATGTGTTTAGGCCAATGAAGATGTCGGGATGGACAGCATGATTAGTGTAAATGGCTGAGTATTGTTGAAATCGATACTCCTTTGCCATAGTCACGTGCGAGTCCCTTTATTAAAACCATAATTATTATTATTAGACATGCAGAAACACAAGGGTCGCATTGCACGAGAAACACAATTTGCCAAGTTTGGAATAATGTACAAATGTATATTTCTAATGTCTCCCCTCTTCCAAGTATAAATACAAGTACAAAAGGAAGCAGGATACAACATAAACTTTGGGAAGCTAATCGGGTCTTGATCAATACTGTCCTATACTATTACAAAAAAAAAAAGAAAAAGAAAAATCGTTTATACAAAGTCATGCTACTAAATTACAGATTGACGACCTTGTCCATTGGTATGCCATCATTGTTGAAATTACAGGACCATCGAAGCCCCTAATTGGTTTAACCAACTCCTCATTAATATTAAATTATTAGGCAACAAATGATGTGATATCCCCTCTAGTATCCCTACATTAATCTATACTACAAACTACACCTAGTGTAAACCACCATTGATTTAGGTGCTAGCAAGTCTTGATATTCGCAATCAACATACACAGGAACTTCAAACCTTATTTATTTGAAAAATAAGAGATAAGTCAAAGTCTAGTAAATGAAATCTCTAAGTTTAAAATAGAAGATTATTTTACCACTCAACTTGGTATGCATTGTTAAATTAAGACGAGTACAAAATGGCTATAAGAAGCAATTGAATGAATACATGCACTATTCTCCGTATCATAATATGTTAATGAAAATGTTGAACAATGTTGCATAAGATTATCTACTTCATTGCAGGAGGACGTCATAATTTATTGTGAAGCAACACTACCACCATTTAGCATTAATAGACATGTGTGACTATATGTTTATATATGCACATATATAAGTAATATTTATTACTTCATCTAATCCCAAACACTCCTAGAGCATCCTAACTTTCCAAGCATCTTGATACATGGGGGCATCTACATCTCCATTCAAGACATCCCGACTTATATGGCATCTTTTTGGGGGTATAGTTCATACCCCCTATCAACTGTGTAGGGCAAAGCTCAGTGATGCTAAATGACTTTTATAGTTGGAGCTCATTTTTTTTTTTTTTTTTTTTTGTAGTTTGGGTTTTGACTCATGAATAACTACTGAATATATATATTCTTTTTCTCTTGTAATAGAGAGATGTAATAGAGATGTGTGATGTATTAATTATAGTAAAATCCTCAGCTAGATGTAGCCCTATTTCAAGGATGAATTGGGGGAGAACCTTGCGTCTTAAATGATCTTTCTTGATTTTGCTCTCTATTTTCTTTGTGATTGTACGATAAATCCTAACAATCTTGACACATGGGATATTGTCATCACTATTATATGGGTAATAGAAATATATAACATAATGCTTTCCATAAATAATTATATTGTATTATAATCAAATGATCTCCCTTGCATCAATAACGAAATCAATATTCATATTCAAGAATTGACATTCAATATACAACATTTTCTTTTTCATGCAAATCATTATTGAAATTTAATTACCTTGCTTTTAACTGATCACATATGTAGATAATGATAATGACATGCCTATCTCCTTTCATTTCTCATGCGAGCAACGATAATATACTTAGAGATAAGTTAATACGTATGGAAATCAACAAGGTCTATGATTGACAACTTAGATATTCGATAACAAGAACATCAATAGCCCAAATAATTGACAACGTGAATGTCAACAACTTAGACAATTGACCACATGAACATCAACAACTCAAAGAGTTGATCCCGTGATTAATCAACAACACTTAACTAGTAAATTGGTAACTTAGTCGGATTACAAATATATCCCTTTAGGGTTTAATTTCACCATTTCCACAGTTTCACCCAACATATCACTAAGTCTTATGAAAATTGATTAATCACAACCTTGATATATAAAGACTTATCTATTGAAGTCACAAGAATACAATGATTCAACATACTATCAACAAAACTTTCACACGTTGGATATCAAAGTCAAACCAAAATTAATAACTATTAAATAATCAAGTCAAAAGTATTAACTTTTAGAGTTGTACTTATCATGGAAAAATATTTGAACAACTCAAAGTTGTAGTTACTTTCTAGTAAAATAATCAAGAATAGATATTAACCATTCTCAATCTTTTAACAAAACTAGTTTAATAAAAGAGAATAAAACCACAAAATCACCTTGTACCTCTTAAAAAGATTAAATTAGAAGGTCCAACAATACACGAGTTGAACCATTGCCTTCACGAAAAATTGGAGAGTGAAACTAAAAGAGAAAAGTTGAAGACATGAAATTTGGGAATAGAACTACATGACCAGGGGGAATGCATTTGAAGGGTACTGAAGAGTTGCCAAGAGATAAGACTAAATTACCAAATGTTAAACGTAATGATGACATTAGGGTTAAAATACTTGGTGGAGAATGAGAAAGATGTATAAATCAAAGAGTGACAATTGATTTTTATATATGGTTGCAAAGTAGATATTTTATAAGCTATCAAAACCTAATCAGGGAATCACTTTTCGTTTTGAAATGCTAATAAACTAGAAAAATACTTTCAACCCACCAAAATTATCAGTGAAACATAACAAATATTAGGAAAATCTCAATTTAGTAAATTTTAAAACTTGAAAACTATCCAACACATAATTTAGAGTGTACTAGTCCTCGCTAACAAATACTGAGACGGTAAGTTAATCATCATTGCTCTATACAATCAACATGCAATTTAATCTTAATGCATTGTACTTCGAGTAATTACGACCGTGAAAAATCATCCTTCACATCTTCCATACCTCACAAAAATAACAACTCACTTGAAATTCCATATGTGCCATCTAAAACTCCAAGCTAGCAAATTCTTGATTTTGTATCATTAATATTATAATCGAACATGAAAAATTTCAAATGTCACATAAGGTCTTCCTACGATTCTCAGCACTCCAAATTCATGTTTCTTAAGAATAAACAAATTACCATGATTTTGATCACTATGCCAATATGATTTAAAAAAATGATTTAGAAGATATTTTTTCTAAAAATAATAACTTTTATTATTTATGAAAATAAATGAAGTTACGAAAATATTGTTATGATAATGAAAATATTTCTTATTGATTATTTTTTTATAATGAAATGAGCGATTATTTAAAATTTTTCAAAAATTATTTATTTTTCTTGAGATAAAATGGAGCTGCGGACACTATAATGGATGTAATAATTTTGCCAAATGAGTTAATAATATATATATTAACGTTATCCTTTTTTTTGCTAATTAACGTTATCCTTAACTTAACAAAAAAAAAAAGACTTCCCCGTGAAGAGAGAGAGAGAGAGAGAGAGAGGATGAACAGAGGATGGAGGTACAGTACGTGTATTGGATACCACTTCTGGCAATGTTCTTTGGGACCCACCTCCTGCAGATGTCCCCCAATGGCGTCGTGAAACGTGGGTGTGAAACGTGGGTCGAATGTCACGTCACGTTTCCCCCCTTCGTGTAGAGAGAGACAGGGACAGAGACACGACCTCTACAAACCCGGGCTACGCAAGAAATCCATCTCGCCAGACCACAATGCGTCGAAATCTTTCTTAACTATATAACACTGAGAAAAAATCTAACTGCAACTACACTTACGTATCACTGCGGCAGCGCGTGCAAGACCGTGCGATGTGATAAAGCGCTCTCTCTCTCTCCCTCTCCCTCTCTCCTTCCTAGTCATTGCCTTTCTTTTTCCGGTTTTTCCACTTGTTCTACTCTTCTTGGGAAAGAAAGCTGTGTCTGGTCCTTTTCGAGCACTTGGCTTTCCCCTGGTCTTTATGTTTAACGATTTAAAAAATCAGACCTCCTGCTCCTCCCTCAGGTGTTTCTCGAGCTAAGCTAGAGGGGGTTGTTTGCGATGGCGGCATCCACTACCGTGCCGTCCCTTTCTGCTTTCACACGGGTCATCTGGTTCTTGATCGTTTAGAGCTCCTTCCGGATCATCTTCAGTTTGCAGTCGGCTTTCTTGCCATCTTCGGGAAAAGAACATGCAAATCTGAGCTTTTCGCGTGCTTCGGAACAGGGTTTTTAATGGAACCTTCAGATCCTTCGTATTCCTAGAGAGTTCGCATTTTGGAGAAGTTGAGAGCCTTTAGGGGTGGGCCTGGCCTTTGCCTTTTCAGTTCGAGAACTTGGAACGTTCATGAGTGGGCGGTGAACAGTGAACAAGGATGGAAGAGTTCTACAGGCTTGACACTTTGGTTCAGGGTTCGGATGATATGGTTAGGGTAGAGAGCATCACTGGTGCTGCTAGCACTGCCGATGCCGATGACGATAATGATTTCCAAGGGTCCTTGAACGACTTGGTCCGGTCCGGGTCGGGTAGATTTATGGAATCCGGGGAAGGGTCCGAGATGTCTGATCTGATCAAGACCCAGATTGCCACTCACCCTTTGTATCCTCAACTTGTGTCTGCCTATTTAGAATGCCAAAAGGTACGTACACAAAGCAAACCCTTTTCGCCTTGGTCGATCTTTGATCATGGTGACCATCGCTTGGCCCAGCTTTTGGAATGTTTTCATTTGTCAAAACTTGTGTTTTCGCTGGAATTTAAATACTAATGATCGTGCCTTTGGAACCGGGACGCTTGGTGCTGTAAGCTCACGTTGCAGTTATCATCTGTCAAATCATGTGTCGATTGTGTGATTTGAATTCTTTGCCTTTTCTTCTATTGGGTTTGGTTGCAGGTTGGAGCACCTCCTGAAATAGCCACACTTCTTGAGGAGATTGGCCGAGACCAAAAACGCCGGACTGGTGCTTGCGCCGAATTTGGAGCTGATCCGGAACTTGACGAGTTCATGGTATTTTTGCCCAAAATTAAGAATTTTTTCTCACTAGATGGACCGCGAATTGTTACCCCTTTTGCCCACCGACTAAGGTGAGACAATCTTAATGGGTGTTTTCTTAATGTTGAAGGAATCCTACTGTAAGGTCCTTAACACATACAAGGAGGAGTTGTCCAAGCCCTTTGATGAGGCCACTATCTTCTTGAGCAACATCGAGTCACAACTTAGCAACCTCTGTATAGATGCATCAACAGCTTTTCGTTCAGGGCATTGCATCTCAGGTAATGTCCATTTTTTCCCCTCTTTTTGGGGTGTGGTGCTTTTATTCAGAGATCTTTTATCTGCACTTAAAAACTGGGTGCTGTCTGCTGCTTTGATGGGTCATGTTGGTTCTGTGCATGAAATGACATGTATGGTGTGTAAAGAGCCTTGTAATTGGGTGCAATCTTTATCCGTGCTTGGTGTTTTGAGAAATTAACATTTTTTCTTTCCCTCGGATAAGTCAACAGATGCATTCGAAACCCTTATTATATAATTGGCGTTACCATTATTTTTTTCAAATTATATGGATTTTCTTTTGGCCCCACCCTTGTTACACGTGTCATTTTGCAACTGAATATTTTAGCCAGACTTAGTAGGTGTAGTAGTTTACCATGTAAAAATTCTTGCTAATTTTTAATCCAGAGTCGATAGGTATTCTAACTTGAAACTGGATGTTCCTTGTATTGATTTCTGTGCGAAGATAACACTCGAATAAGTTGGTTATGCATTCTGTCTTTTCAAACGCCCAAGTTCTTCACTCATCCTTCAACTTCACAGATCACTGGAAATGACAGAAGGTGAATTGGACTACTCTTTTAAAGTGCTGCGGCTTCAAATAAAATGTTTTTCAAGCACGTACTTTTACAGTTAAGCATACAAAGACTTGATAGGTAATAGAGCGCAATGGTGCGAAGGTATTCATTTAGCTGACCCAAGGCTTAGTTGATGTGGTATACTTTGACCGACGAACAGTTGAGTTTCGGCTATTAAGATTTTCATTGCTGAATCTGCTTTAGTGTTGCAATTAAATCATAAATCTAGCAGTTTCTCCCCCATAGTGTAGTCTTATGGTAATCCAGACATTCCGTTTGTGGATAAATTGCCTGCCTTGTCTCAATCTTCAGTGTTAATTTAAATAAAGATGCAAGTACTTCTATGGTTGGGAGGGGCTCCCATTTATTGAAGAACTCGTCAGATTAGTCAACTTTGTGCATAACTTAATGCATGAGTGTTAGTAGGTGGAGCATAATGGACTTCGAGAAGGACAGCTATTAAGGACGAAAAACCACGGTGTAGAAATGATCACCTGGAGTTGTGTACGGAGATTATATGGTGAAATAGGAGCTAGCCATTAATGGCAGTTAAAGCTAGCAACCGCATTTTGCCAGTGAAAAGCAAGCTGGAATTGGTTTAGGAAGTCTATAAAGGTGGCTTTATGGTGAATTGGAAGCCTGTGCAAAGTCCTAATAGAGATTCCAAGATTTCGCAAGTAATGAGAATTTGTTTAGTGAGAAGTGCACCGACTTTGTGTTAGTGTTGGCCGGTGACACTGTGCACCGGTAGGAGTCATATTTAAATTCGAGGGAGAACATCATCTAGGTTTCTATTTTTAGAAAAAGTGCTCTCAGATTTTAAGGTGATCCTTTCGTTAGGTGATTTGATCTCTTCATTTAACGGTGACAATTTATCTTGTGTCATGAAGTGGACTACTTTGGTGAGGCAAAGTTCAGGTTATGTTATTTGCGATTGGAAGGAGAAAACATCTTTCCAGTTCTTGATGCCTAAGGATAGCTTTTAATAAGAGGAAGTTCATGGTGTGTTAGGTATTTGCAAAGCTAGAGATTAAGGTATTGATGATTGTTTACCAGAAACTTAGGAGTCCCTGGCATGCTAATTTATTGTGAAATGTTTGAAGCTATAATCAATATTACTTGGAAGAAGCACTTGACAACATGTAATTGTAGTTTTCAGGAAAAAAAAAGGCCGCCTATAAATGAACGCAAGGATGCTCTTTAAAAGCTTAGGATTTGAATGTGTTAAAATAAACTGTTGATGCAGTTTAGATACTGTTTGTGCTATGAGATAAAAAAGTTAGTCACTTTTTTCCACATTCGGATAAAAATAAAATTATTCAAGTGCGGTTCTTCTTTCGTCGAGCTTCCTTTGGACAGATGATCCTGGCTCTATTTGTTGTCATTTCACATTACCATATGTTTGGCTAAAGCATTCCATCCCTCTAGAGACACGACACAATGTTGGTAAATGATGGGATGCCATCCCTCTAGGAATGTGTCGGTTGATTGCATATATAAGTCAAACCTATTATACTTAATATGCCATTGATAAAATAGACTCGACACATTGCATTTTCAACCTGTTTCAGATGAAGTGGGTGGGAGTTCAGAAGAGGAGCTCAGCTGCGGGGAAGTGGAAGCTCCAGAAGGTCAAGAATATTTGTTCGGAATGCCTCCTTGCGACAAAAACCTGAAGGAGGTTCTCCTGCGCAAGTACAGCGGCTATCTCAGCAGTTTGAGGAAGGAGTTCTTGAAGAAGAGGAAAAACGGGAAGTTACCAAAGGATGCGAGGATGACACTGCTCAACTGGTGGAACTCCCACTATCGATGGCCTTATCCAACAGTAAGAATATCTGTTTTTAGTGTCCTAATTGCAAGAGAAGCTAAGGGTGTGCATGATAACCATCTTGTTTCTCTATTTCTCTATTTTTCTGTTTCCCGAACAGGTTTGGAACGGAAATCTGTTTGATAATGCAATTTTATTTTTCTATTTCTAGAATGGATTTCTATTCCAAAAATATATTTGAAATAGAAATTAGAAGTTAAAATTTTTAGTGTTTCTATTTTTGGAACAAAAGTGAAATGAAAACTCTTCTCATCGTTTACTTTTGTCATTGCCTGTCGCTGACAGACACCTACTGCCACTGCCGGTTGCCCACCACTCTCCACCTGCCGGCTGCCTCCCACCACCACTTGGGAGGGAGAAGTTTTTGTTGTTATCAAACAAATTTCTATTCTAGGAACAGAAATTTTGTCATGCTATCAAATGCGTATTTTTGCTTAGAAACTTGTTCGGAGAATAGAAGTTGAAAAGTCCATTTCTAGCTAGAAATTGATTTCTAGAATAGAATGGTAATCATTTGCTTCCTAATTAATGCTAGCTAGTTTTGGCGTGAATTGCAAGGAAATATGTATGGCGTCTGATTTTTGATGGTTGGTTTTTGTACTGATGTAGACTCAGATTTTGTTTGTCTAAAATTGAAAGTTGATGTTTTCAGTCTGACCATTAAATAATCTATGTTGTGTTTCTGTTTCCTAAATTTTTTACAGTAGTCTAGTCTTAGCCTCAAGTTTATTTTGGCATTAAAATAACTGAATCTCCTTTGCTTGAAATGCTGGCAATTTGCGTGCAGGAGGAAAAAGTTTTGTTCAAACTATGCACAATTTTCTGACCCAAAAAAAAAAAAAAAAAAAAAACTATGCACAGTTTTTCCTGCCACACTGCATGTGATATTCTATATTTTCTAAACTTTTGAAGACTATCATGGTTTGAGGTTGATCTTCAGAAAAAGCTAGTGCATACAAGTTCTTTTTTTCCTTTAAGTGCGATGTGGCTAATGAGTGATGTATTGCAGGAAGAGGAAAAATTGAAACTATCTGAAGTCACTGGGCTAGACCAAAAGCAAATTAACAATTGGTTTATAAACCAGAGGAAGCGGCATTGGAAGCCATCTGAAGACATGAGATTCGCCTTGATGGAGGGTGTCAACAGTGGTATTGGAGTGCCTACGTATTTCGACACTGGGGGTGGAGGTCAAGAATGATGTTTATAATTGATCGACAGATTCTGGATTGGGTCCATGTTATGTTCTTCCTCTCAATGCCACTCATTCTTTGCCTGTGTAAGTCGTTTCTTCATGTATATCTCTTCCACTGTGTGACTCCTTATAGTTAAAACTGTCTGCATATTTTAGCTCTGGTGTTCAAGTTCCAAGCAAAAATATTGAGGCAGTATCTGTTTATCTCAGTAGAAGGAATAGATGAGGCATGAAAATAGTTCTCTCTATTGTCTTTAAACACGAATTTATTGTGCTTTTTCTTAAGAAGACAACTCTCCTGGCTTGTTGTATTAGATCAAGTCGATTAGCAGCTTAGAGAACAATGAGATCGACACTAACAAGGACATCCTGAGTTGCTGTCCTGCGATTGATTTCGTTTACATATTGTTATGCTGTCTAATGGACGAGTCTATCCAATAGTTCTGGTTGTCATCTGTTGGTGGACGTTATTCTTGTGCTGTGGCTGGATCCCAAAGGTTGGATCTGTCTGTGATCCCGACTGGATCTTGTATCGCCGTTCTTGACTCTTACCCGTTGTTGGATTGCAGCTGTGTTGGCACAGTAGTTGACTTGTGACTCAGCCGGTTCATATTGTCCTTGAGGGCATTTTTGGGAAAGAGGATGAATCTGGATAGAAATAAGGATTAATGGGAAATCCCAAAAAAATTTAAATCTTTTAATTTGGCCAATTGAATTTTAAACATATTCATGATTTTTCCAATTTAAATCCATTTAGCCAATTTTAATTGAAAATTATTGACGTAGTTGTCAGCCGTCGGCTAGTCGGGACAGCGGGCGTATTCTTAGTAATATTTTAATATTTTTACAGTTTAAAATTTCTTCTTTCTTTTCTTTTCCTTTTTTTTCCTTTCTCTTTTTTTTTTTTTTTCCTTTTCCTCTTCCCCTAGTCGATTGCCAGGCTTCGACAAAGCTCACCCCTACCGGCCCATGCCGATTCGGACAAGGTTGTTGATGTTGGACTCTTTGGTGAAGGTTCGCCACTCGGACGACTCATCAATGGGGTGGGTTGCAAGGACGAGGCCGCATTCGAAGGAGATGGTGTCAACTTGGCTAGCCAACCTCTCCATGTCTGGGTAAGGTTGGCCTCGTTAGGTGCAGTGATGATCGTATCGATCATCATTGATGTGTAGCAATTGGCTAGAGGAGAAAGAAGGGAGGAAAAATGAAAAAGAACAAAAATATTTTTCTTGGTTAGGAGAGGAGGCTCAACCTCACTAGTGCAAGGGCGAGCCTTGCCTAACCAACCCCGCCATATCTCGGCGATGTCATCATCACGATGTCTAGCGAGAAAGAAGCGGAAAAAAAAATGAAAGAAAAAAAAAAGAAAATAAATAAATTTGAAAAATATTAAAATATTATTAAAAATTATTCACATTAGTGCTGGTTATACTATGTGACATAGTTAGCATTTATATTAGTGATTTCTAGTCAAAATTGGTTAGACGAATTTGATTGATAAAATGTAAAAAGATTTAAAACTCAATTATCAAAATTGAATGTGTGATTGAATTAGCAAAAGTGTAATAGATTGAGGAATTTTATGGACAATTTTCTCATCAATTTTGTATATTCTAATGTGAGTTCTAGAAAAGTTAATTTGAGAAAATGATCTACGCGTCTCCCAATGTTTGTTCTATTAGTCTATGAATCTAGGTCAATAAACACTTCGTGTACCGAATTCCACATGTTATCTAGGTCAAGGGTAACGATTTTTTAAACCTAATATACTGAATTCATTACCACCAAAACGCATACCCTAAAATATATCATACTCAGAAATGGGCTTTGTGTTTTTTCTTGCATTGCACTGAAGAACGTCATGCGGTCCAACAAAATATGGACCTGATAACCCACGAAATCACAGTCTCAAGAGCGAAGAACAACACTATGACATGTTCTCAGCTTCAGAAATGTAACCATTTGGTTCATCCATAGAAACACCATATACTTTGTTCACAAAATTAAGAAGTTTCCATGCTAATATTTCATCCCTTCTTGCAAAAGTTGACCTACGCAATGTGAGAAA
Source organism: Eucalyptus grandis (assembly GCF_016545825.1). NCBI lineage: Eukaryota > Viridiplantae > Streptophyta > Magnoliopsida > Myrtales > Myrtaceae > Eucalyptus > Eucalyptus grandis. The sequence goes on along the minus strand of NC_052619.1, from coordinate 64,524,671 downwards.
AAGAAGTGACTCTCGTAGAGACTTCAATTGCATAATGATATCGCTATCTTCATAGACAAGCGAGATCCTCATCTAGATTTGATCGAGCTAAAACAAGGTGCCTGATGCCATTTAATTGAGTTGCGCATGGAAATCGTAATCCATGATCATATCATGATGCTAGAATGGAAAAAAGTAAGACCTGCCTGAACATTCACCGAGGACTTGAATAAGCTAGGGAAAGGGTTTCACAGAGAGAAGTTACTGAGCGATGCTCTTCTCCATGGCCAAATTCCTTAATCATATGCAGGGTTGTTAGGTCAAAAGGCATTTCTTAAGGGCCCTTCTATCCCCAGGAAATATTTCCTGGAGTGCCACCTCTAAAACAGGAGCGAAATTCATTTCCAGATTGCAGATGGAGTCAAAACAGAGTTGCTGATGCTCATAACAAAAAAGTCGGTGACAAAGAGTGGAAGTGCCATAAATTCAAAACCAGAACACCACTTCGTCATACATGCATAGTGATGCATGATAATTACAACGTAATAGCATATCATGAAGAAAGATTAAAAGTCAACTTGTCTCTGAAGAATTAGGGTAGGGGGATGGATGGATGGGATTCCTCAAATTTTGCTCCTCTCAGTGGTCGGTTCCAATGACTCTTCGTGCGACTTGTGCAGGCATGTGTCGTGATTTATGATCAACACTTGCGCGCTACAATAACTGAATTGATAACCTCATCCTTGGGGTGAAACACCGAAAGAACCTCGAACCCTCCAAGATCACTTTGAACATCCACCACCGGATACAGAAAAACCCTAGCGCCATGCGCGCTCCTCACCATCAAAATAGCCCCACTTTTCATGTACCTCCCCAAGTGCTCGATCGCCCTGGCCTTCTCCTCCTTGTCCATGCCCACAAGCGCGGCGAGAAATACGACATCGTACTCCTTCAACTCTTCAGTGACTTTGAGAACATCGCAAGTGTGGAACAACACCCTCTTGGACAAATCCGGGTCGGACGAGATCAACCGAGCCGCTTTGGAATTAGCCAAGGGGTCCATGTCGTAGTTGTGGAACGAGGTGGTTGTCAAGTGATTCAAGGCCAGGACTATCGAGGAGAGAGGGAGGGGGCCAGAACCCACGAAGGCAACCTTGTTGGGGACATGAGTACAGTGTTGGGTCAAGAGGGTGAACTCGAGTTGGGCCAATTTGAGATAATTCCCATAGTAAGGGAAGATCTCAAGTTTCTCAATTGGGCGATCGAAAGACCCCAGGATCGTCGCGAAATGACTCTCCAAGAGGCCCTCTGCTTCGCCACCCAGCCTTATGAGGTCTGACCTCATTTGTTGAGCCTTCTTGCATAACGTGGTGACATCGATGTGGTTGTGGGTGGGGGGCATGCACGTGAGGACGAGCTGCGTGAAGAGGGTGTCGACATCTTTGCATGGGTTGAGGCTGTCGAGGCTGCAGATCTTCTCGTGCAGCTCGTAGAGTCTTCCGATCAACGGGTATCCGTGGCAAACCATGTCGACACAATCAACCTACTTGGAGACAAAAAACACGACTGCCCCGAGAAGCAACCTACGAATCAGGAGGAGCAGGTTTCGCTTGAAATGGAATTGAAAACGAAGGATTTCAGAGCTCGATGGGAACACTTTGCGGCTCATCCAATGAGGGGGCATTATTTATGGGCGTCTCCGGGGTCCAATTGCTGCGGAGGGTCGGCACTATTTTCGCGTATTTTAGTGATGAAGATGCATTCATATTGTATTTTTTTTATAGGTTATAAACAATTCCGGAGAAGTTGAAGAAGCCAATTTCTAATTTCTTGATCTGACCATTCCGGATACGTTTCTTCAAGTTCCGGAACCCTATATTGTTGTGTACTCAGATTGAGAGATCAATCCACCTTGGCCGGTGTAGCTGACGGGCGTTGTACTTTCCTCTCCTGAAGGCTTCAAATACAATCCCTATTCGATTTAGTGATGGTGTTGTAATTATGGTGGATTAAGTGGATTAAATGGATGAGTGAAAGTGAACAAAATGAGATATGTCTTTTCAATCCATGTATATCTTGATTCATGTATCTTTTTAGTTCATGTATTTCTTGAATTCATGTTTAAATTTTAGTTCATGTATCTTTTCAGCACACGACTTCTCAAAACTCTATATATTGATTTGAACTCTTCTTCGTTCCAAAAAAAAAAAAAACAAGAAGGATAAAACAAAATGTCTCATCTCTTTACTTCAATTTTCTCTAAGTATGCCAGTTTCGTGAGATGTGACAGACCCTGTTTGCATAGTGTTAATTCAAATAAGTTTATGGTGTTGTATCTGGGGATGCTTAATTCGTAAAGTTGCTTAGCATCATTAGCAGTAATTAATTGCCATCCTCCTATTTAATTCCTTTATGAATTTACAGCATCTTACAAGCTTATATTTGGTTTGTAATCTGTCATGTTTGCTCGTAAATATTATATCTACATTGGCTTGGACTTTTTTAATTAATTGTTACTGCTTTCTTAGCATAATTATCTCTGTTTATGTTTTTCTGTTTACAACAAAAAGTATTACGTAGTTTTCCTTTAACACGTGCTTTTCCAATATTAGGAACCTTAGCCCTTCGTCACCTTTTTATTAAAAAGATTACAGGCGAAGCCCTGGTGGCGCCCATCGCCCGGGATGCTAGGGACTATCGCCATCCCGTCTATGGCAATGTACCCTGATGGGAATTTGGAAATGTTTTATCAGTTCACGCTGCTCTTTAAAGTTGATCTACTTGATATAATTCAGACATGAACTCATGGCAAGCACGCTCCCGAACTCAGAAAAGATTAGTATCGAACATTTCCATTAGTGACAAGTGCTTAACAGCCGTAATTGACATATATTGTGACAAACTCTTGTGGTTAGAAATAACCCTAAAACACTCACTATCTATTTAAAAAAAGCTACCCGCCACTTTTACATTCCACCTCACTGCGCTTTTATCATGAGACCTTATCATTCTATATGGAATTTCGTCAATAATAAGGCTACATACATTTTGATTCTAGATAGTCGATATTTGGTATTCCAAATAATGTCTCGGACCACAAGTGGGTATCGAGAAAGCAGGTAACACTCTCTGAGAGCCCATCACATTATTTACTTAATAAATTTTTTCTTTTAGAAATAGAACTTCAGCAATTTAATCTTTTTCCACTCAACCTCCAACTACTTCGAGGAAATTATCAAAAAAATCTTGAATTTATTGTACGTCGGCTAATTTATTCCTAAATCTTTCAATTACGTCAATTTAATCCTAAACATATTATGATTTGTCAACTTGGTCTTAAATCTTTTAACTAATTACCAATTTAGTCATTTCAACAAATTTTGACCAAAAAGCTACAATAGTACTTGGGCTACTATAATGAGCCACGGATTCTTCAAAAGTGGATTCCTTAACAATTTATAATTATTTGTGATTCAAAATTGACTGTTATTCTTACAGCTTATTAAAGACTATCACATAATCATTTTTTAAAAACTAACGTGGATAATTTTTACAATTTTAATAATGTCTTTGCCTTTTTGTTTTCCCTTTACCTTTTTGCCATGTGGCCAACCACATGTGAGGGTACTCATTGGTGACGAGCCTAGGTGAAGGGTGGTTGGCAAGGGCGTGGCCCTCACCTAGATCTTGCAAGGGCGACGGTCGCTTAGGCAAAGGCAACCATTGCCTATGGTCAGCCACCGCGGCCCATATGGATTTTTTTAAAAAGGAAAAAGAGAAAAAATAATAAGTAATAAAAAACTAAAAAACTAAAAATATTATAAAAATTATCTATATCAGCGATTTTCAATCAAAATTTTCTAGGATTATTACATTAGCAAATCATTAAAATATTTATAACTAAATTAGCAAATCTTTAAAAAGTTTAGAACTAAATTAATATAATTTAATTGTTTAAGATAGAATTGTTCATCCTACAGTAAGTCTTGAGACTTTCAAAGACAATTATCCCAACTATTTCACACACTTCCATGTTATCCACAACTCCCTACTTAAAAGTTCACTTTCCACTTTCCATTGCAGTATTAAGAAGTCGTGATTTTAAAAAATGTAATTCTGCAAAAGATAAAAATAGAAAACTTTGCTTCTTGTCCTTGTTCTTCTTTTTCTCTACCACGATCAATTTCTCTGCCGCGTCAAGATTGACTTTTTTTTTTTGTTTTGTTTTTTTTTTTTTTTTTTTGGGGGGGGGGAGACGCAATCTCGATTGACTTTGATCGGTCAATTATTGATTATGTTATTGTCATTGGGTGGATTTCGGGGCAAGTTCTCCTCGTGACATAGAAACTAAAACCGTCCTCAGTTTGTTTTGTTGGAAAATATATAAAGAAAAGAAGAAGAAGAAGAAAGATATTAGGGCATGAATACGTAAGACTGTTTTTTTTTTTTTTTTTTTTTTTTTTGGGTGCTGGTGAAACCGGCTTGCAGCCGACAGCTACGCCATGAATACATAAGACTGTTTGTTCTAATAAAAAAATAATAAATTCAAACAAGTGATAACAATAAGAAATAGTAATTAGAGATGAGGTGCGATTAGCCGAATCTCTTTAAGAATTTCCTTAAGAAGATTAGTTCCTGCTAATGGTGCTAAGTAGTTTGACAAACTTTGCCTTCCAAGATACAACAATTCGAACTTGTTGGTATCAACACTATACGAACATGACTCTGTCAAATACTTTTTGAAACCGACATACTTAGAGAAAACTTGAAGATGGGAGATATGAGTGTTTCACTTCTTCTTGGAATGAATATTTTGAGCTCTATTTATAGAGTTTTATAATTCATGTATAGAAGCAGTACATAAACCATGAATTGAATAGATATAAAAATCTAGAAGATACATGAATTAAATGAACACAAGAATTCATGAGATACATGAATTATAAATTAGATAGATACATGAATTCAAAAGATACATGAACTCGAATTAATGAGATACATGCATTAACACACATAAATACAACGCGTTTGTCAAAATTGCCAAGAGAATGAACAACCTCAAAAATTCTGGCAAGGACGTTAATTGCCCTTTCGACATCGATTTCCAACTAATAAGATACGTGGTTCGATTATTGGCGTTGGTTCGCATAGGTCAAATTAGGAGCACACGAGGTTGAAGAAAACCCTCCAAACTCTAGCCCTCTCATACTTCCAAAATCTCACTCCAAGAATTCAAGTTCCAACAAATTTTGGGGAGATCCTCCGCCTCCTACTTTTCACACTCCTTTCTTTGGTCTCGTTTCTTGTCACTAAGCAACAGACGATTAAGCTTGTCGTAAGAGCTAGCAAGAAAGCTAGTCATTCTTTAATTATTTAATGATAAACAGAATCCCTCGGTTCACACCGACTGCCTATTTAAAACTACCCCTTTTGTCCTATCCAGTTATTTCCACGGTAATTGATTGTCCAAATGATTTTGCGTGCGAGAAGACTAATTTAGTACCACCCAATGATTTTGCATAATAATGACAAGAATGGCAATCTGTTATTGCTAGTCCAACTTCTTTTACCGAAAGGGCATTGCTGAAAATATGTTGCTTCTAAGCATCATGTGTGAAGATAGTTTGCCGTACATGATAGCATTCAGAGGTTCTCATGTACCTAAGATATTCTCGATGGAGAGAAAAGGGAAGACTTTACACCCGTTGGATCATCGTAGTACTATGTGCAAACAATTTAATGCTTGGGTTGTCTTATCAATCCTTGCTTTTGCTGGCACATTTCTCGATCCATGGAATTGGTAAGGCACCTTGTAATTCCATGTTTCACCATCTAATCACCTATGGTGAGCTCTCTCTTTAATGAAGAAAGGAGAAGAAAATAAAACCGATTAACCCATAAAATCTTGATATTACAATCAAGCCTTATCTCATGAGTTGTTTTATTCATTCTTTTGATTATTTTATTCACTCTTTCGATTATACTTACTATAATTGCAGGAGTAGATTTAGGAAATATAGTTCTGAATACTATATAAATATGTATATTTAGAATACAAGAAAATTGATTCACATTGGGATCTTCCATTTTATGTCATTTCTCATGATATCAAAGCAAATATCGATCTAGGTGTCCTTTCTTCTTCATGGCCGATCAAAACGCTTCCACTCTCTCTCTCAAGGTTGACGTAACTTCTCCATATTTTCCTACTTAAGTGACCATTTGAATGCCCCTCTAGTCTCTCCCTTTTAGATGGAGACAATTATCCAACATGGCATCGTGCCATGCTCCGGAATGATCGTAACAAGCACCCCACCAATAATTCTAGCTGCCAACGACGTTCACTCTTAAGAGGTTGAAACAAGATGTGGCAAGGACCCATCAACAAAGCACTGTTTATTTTTTGCCTCAAGGGCCATGAGCATGGAACGATGCCTCATTGGATAATTGTCTCCATTCAAAGGAAGAGAGACAAGAGAGTCATTCGGATGGTCACTTGAGTGAATAAAATATGGAGATGTTATATCGATCTTGGGAGAGACAGAGGAAGTTTCTTGATCGGCCATGAAGAAGAAATTACACTAGGATCAATATTTGCTCTGATACATGAGAAAATGACACAAAACGAAAGATTTCAATGTGAACTGATTCCACACATCTATACACTATCCACAACTATATTTCTTATTTCTTAAATCTACTCCTACAGTTATGGTAAGTACGACTGAAAGATTGAATAAAATAAGTCGTGGGATAAGGACGCCATGATGGCGTATGATTGCACTAAGAAAACCCTTTTATCTCTATTAAATGAAAAGTATAATTTTGTCCACATACATACGAGGAAAACTTGTCTGCCAGAAAAAAACTTACAAAGAATGAAGCAGACGATCGATAAAAAATTTATCTCCCCTCTAACGTAGCGATGGGAAACCTATTTCTCCTGTGGTTGCTCTATTGTCTAGTGGGAACGCTCGAATTCTATTGGGGGCTTCTTTTCTTACTAGAATTGATGAATGAGATCGAAAGCTATTTCGTCCCTAGTCTTGCATCGACATGCATGCTTGCCCTCGTGAAACGTCATTAGCTAGAATCGTTATCCTTAATGGCGACGCCTTGCTGCATCGATGAGCACGCTTGGGCATCTGGTCTCTGCTTGCTCGATGAGAACGGCGACTTCTCGTGCAGTGCAGCGTCACCAAATGAAGGACTAATCGCGTTGACATTTTTTTTTTTTTTTTTGGTAAGGAATCGCGTTGACATTTGCATGCCTTCTAAAGCTCATTTTCCCTTTATGGAAAGATATAATCAATGATATTTCATGTGGATGGCGCTCCTATTGCCTCTTCAATCGTCATTTTCCATGCCTTCCTCATATGATTTCCAATCCACTTTTTTTAAGTTAGGTGATTGTGATTGCGACTGAGATGAGTTATGTGAATTGGGAATCTCTTGGGTAAGCTAGCGAATCGTCTCCATTTAATTGAGTGCGACGACCATGGATCTTTGGCTTGCTCTTTCAACTGAAAAGGAAATGTAACCACCATTCATTCACCAATGCGTTCGCATGCCTTGTGATCTATGACAAAAAAATATGGTTAAATTATCGCGCATGCCAATATAATCACCTCATCGGTTTCAAAGAAATTGAAGTCTCGAAAAAGAGTTTCAAATCTCCAATGCCATACTTGATTCTAACCCAGAGTTGGTGTAGGCACAAATCATAGATTAACAATCCTAATCTTCCCAGACGGCGCTCCAATCCTAATGGATTTGAATCCTCAATGGATATGGGGAGATGTAGTAAGGAGACCTAAGGGCGAATTTTCCTTAACATAAGCGACTTGTCTTCCCAACATCATCCTATACATACTGAGTAACAACGATACTGATACGCGACACATGATGCAATACAACATGGCGACACATCATTTATCAGAAAATAGAGAATTCTGACATGTTGAAATATGTTATATATTAAATGTACATTTTTATATATAATCAAATTAATTTGATTCAAATTCCCAAATAAATAAGTAATAAAAAAGAGTCTAGAATAAATTTACACTAAAAATATTAATCCACAATATGTTAATATCATTTATTGTTTCAATTTGAAAAATTTAAATCTATTATAATAATCCATAAAACTTAGAGGAAAAAAACAAGTTATCTACATTTTGGGCTTGCGTGTTAGAGCGCGTGAGAAGAGAAGAGAAAAGAAAAAAACAAACTTGCAGGGGTGAATTGTATATCACGGAAAGTGAGACTCAGAAAAGAAAAGAAGATTATGCTATTCTTCTTTCCTCATTTATTATTATTATTATTATTTATTATTATTATTTACATATTTAATTTTGACTCCAATTTTTAAAATTAACCCGTGTATGTCGAATTCTAAACTTGTGTATCGGAGAGCGTGAAGAGAGTTTTTGATACATGTTAACTAAGTGTCATTGGAATGTTCAACACAACAAAGAAGGCTTTTAGAGAGTGTTAATGCCTTTTAGTATACATATAATTTGACATTATAATGCTTTGTCTTGAATTGGTAGAGTGCAGTTGCTTTATGTGTGATTGTACATTGAAATATGCTCATGAACTCAAAATGAATAGTCTATTAAATTTTTCATGAATAATCATTCTAATAGTCGAACCAACTCCATGTTACCGAAAAAAAAAAAAAAAAAACAAAAACAAAAACAAAAAATCGTTCAAATAGTAAGAGCCTTTTCTTTTATGAGAAAATATTGGGTGCAACTTTGATACCAACTCACTTTTCCAATAGTCTATTGACTGAGCGACACATGTCCTTGTTGGGCCCACCTATTCCCTCTCTCTTCACGGTCTCTCTCTCTGCCCCTCCCTGCTGGCTTCCGTCGTCTTGTTTTAGGCTGATTTCTGTCTTAAATTTTGCAGAGGGGACACGCCATTTTGCAGTGAAGAGCGCAAGCAAGAGCGCATAGAGACGGACGGGGCCAAGGAGAAGAATCGGAACCTCTCTTCCTCCATGAAAGCTCTGAGGAAGAAGAAGGACCAGGGGAAATCGACCGCTCCAACCAAAGCTCAGGACTCCACTTTCCGTGCGGGCACTGTCGAAGCTGCTTAGAAATCCAGACACAACTTTTGCTCGCTCAATTGTTAACAAAACCTATATAAACACGAAACTATTTTTACTCAAACCAACCCACGTGAAACAAAGACAAGATCTGTGGTTTGGGCATGTGGCTGACGGAGGAGGGCCAAGGAGAGTAGCAGGAGGAGATGGACGATGATGACCCTACAAAGCAGCACCAGTAAGGAAATTTAATGAGAGATGAGAAAAGAGAAAGAGGACCCATTTTAATGTTTTCTTTTCTCGAATGTGGGTGTACACTTTTGAGGGGATGATGAGATATACAGAGAGGTTGAGGTTAAGCGCAGAAATTTAGAGCAGAGCTAGATTGTGAGTCGGGAGGGAGAGAGAAACCGTGAAGAGAGAGGGGATAGGTGAGCCCAGCAAGGATACATGTTGCTCACTTAATGAAATATCGTAAAAGTGAAGTGACATCATAGTTGCCCATAATATTTTCTCTTTCTTTCATCGATTTGAAAGATATGTGTTAAGGGTAATGCCAAAAAAACCGAGAACTACTTGGACCGCCCAAAAACCGGTGGTTCCTAATGGAATTAGTCCGGTTCCTAGTTCTAATTTAATGAAACCGATGAGTATTGATCCAATTTCTGATTTCAAGTGACTAGACCAACATACATATGAAATATATATTTAATTTTTAATTTAAAAAAATGAAAATTCTAAATCCTAGGCTAGTACTAGTTTTTATGTTGGATAACTATCTACTTTGGCCTGTTTATAACAAAAATTGGTGAGTATGCTATCTTACTTACACACTTCCTAACATACTAATAATGTTGGTTCATTAGAGTGTCTTTGAGGAAGTGATTTCATTGTATAATTCTTTCTAGCATATTATAGTGCGGATGCGTGAAGCTTGGTGAGACCGGTTCCGGTTCCGGGAATAGGAAACCCATAAACCCCCGGGAATAGGACAGACTTTCTCAGTTTTAGGGTGAGAATTACCCGCTCAAACCATGCTCATCCCTAATATACATACAATCAAATGACAGAGTTTCACCTTGACCATTACAATATATGAACTTTTATATGATGCTTAGAACTCCCAAATCACCAAAGCATATTCTTAAGAAATATTCAAAAAGATAGTACATAACCAAGTCAGCCCTTTCCGATCCTCGATTAAAACCCTCCCTTAAGCCGCCACCTGCATAAGTACACGTTTCACTGGAGCATAGACCGCTGCTCTGAGGTATGATCAGAGTTTCAGAATGGTTGTTCTGCGGAAAAGCAACATCAACAAAAATGTCTAGATATAGATTGTTGGTGACAATGAAAACTTTTTTCTTCTAGACTTTCCAGGCGATATAAATAATCCATTTTGAGAAATGTTTTTCAAATCATTGATTTTCTGCAGACATGTGCACCATCAATGACATTCATAAAGCTCAACTTCATATTACGAAAAAGTTAAGATCACAATCTGCTCTATGATGCACATATAACAGTAATATATACAACAATATTGATCAACCAAAAAAAGCAGTTTAATCATATTTTATCGACTCTAATCGCATAACAATAATCTCACCAATTTTGCAGCCCTAAGCCTGCACTCTAAAACTTATAACTCTTCGTATGATTCGGAGTAAGTTGTTGAATCGTGAGCATCATCATTTTCAGAAGCCTCAGAGTAAGCCTCGGAGTAAGTAGTTGACTCATGAGCAACATAATCTTCAGAAGCGTCAGAGCTCTTACCAAAAGGAGTCTCATAAGACTCTTCAGAACCTTCAAAATGTTTGAAAACTGGGGATTCATTAACCCCTGCTTCCTCTTCTTGAGGCTGAACAAACTGAAGCAGAAAATGCACTCCATTGACGACATCATACACCATAAGCCCAATCCTACCTCCAACCCAACTTCCCAGATGGCTTCCCACTAGATATCCGAACTTCCCAAGTCTCTGCTCACCAAGGAAGCCTCCAGCATAAGCACCAAACAGAGTCCCGGATCCCCTGAGAAAACCCTCTGTCATTGTACCACCATAGTATAAAGCTTCAAAAAAATCCCACCCTGAAGATATGATGGGTCCTATTATGCGTTTGGCCTGCCGAGTCGCCAATTTTGCTGCTTTGGCCCCTTCTTTCTGTGCCTGCTTGGCTGCATCCTTGGATGTTAACCCTTGTGCCATCGCGTCGACAATCGCAGTCTCAATCGCGAGGACCCTAGCCCTTTCGACATGGGCTGCCCGTATGTTGTAGAAATAGAGCTTCACTCCCTCCTTCACCGAACATGCTAGGGTTCCAGAGCCCATGTCGAAGCAATTCAAGAATGTAAACTTACCACTCTGAGATGACCCCTCCTCCCCCATTAGCTGTCGGCATTTTTCGGCTGCGAAAGACCAAAAGTTGGTCGACATATCAGTTTTCATAAATGCCACAAGAAATCCACAGGCCATCATAGAGCTTAAACACAGAGACCTCAAAAAACCACAAAAGAAACCAATGTAATAACATAATTCTCCCGCTTGGTGGATGATGATAAGCAAACTCTGGCACTTATCTCTTTGACATCTCCCTTGAATTCTAGATGTCACATCACGTGACTGAGGTCGATCAACAAAATGTGTATACTTTAATCTACCAAGTCTGCTTAAGAAATAACAGGAAATAAGCAGTTTGAAAATCAGATGTTTCCATAGATGCACCATCTAGGCTGTTACAAATTGGATACCGTTTTTATGCTCTAGGAAAGTGCATTGATGGGCATAATTTACATTTACTTCAGCCAGAAACTATCTACTATCGACACTCCAGCCGGATTACGACAGGCGACATGAAAACAACTGGATGATCAATAGATTGCTTAAACTCAACGCTTCATCACCTAACAAACACAGGATGCACCGATCACGTAAAAATACGAAATTTACATCAAGTAGAATACTTCACGAACTACCCACTCATCGATTTACCTCAACATCACGTTCCCCACAATCAGGAAAACGAGATTCCAAACCAAACCCACAAGCACAAGCACCAATAGATTCGACTAGCAGGAACACTGTTCAACCCAATTCCGTATTCCGCAAAAGAATCGCAGCCCAACACTCGAACTCGCATATCACGGAAACCAAACTGCACAATCGTCTCAACTCGCCGCGCCAAGATCCAAAACTCTCGAAATTTGCAGTCAACGGGGAAAGAAGAAGAAGAAGAAACGACATTACGGAGCGAATGCAGGAGCGGATCGATAGAAAAATTTACAGTACCCGTCATGCTGAGAGCGATGATGCCGACGACGAAGACCAGAAGCTGGACTCGCTTCCTCTGGATATCCATCGCTCCCCCCGCAGCGATAATGCGCCGGTTTAAGAAACCCTAATTCAGATTTAGCCCCAATCCGATTGAAAACCTAAGGAAATCGACCGCGTCGAAAGGGGGAAAAATTCGATCTTTTATTCGGACAGGGAGGGGAGAATCCAGAGCCGCACACGTGGGGTGTGGAGTGGAATTGACCGGAGTAGGAAGGAAGGGGAGTCGGGCGATTAGGAAAAACGCGCCAACGCGCCGACTCGCCGTTTGCGTTTAAAGCCTACAAAGAAGGCTGGGGACCAAAGTCGAAATTCATTAATTCAGACAGTTGAAGAACGGATCGATCCTGGGCTGAGCTTATGTTGTCTGCTGGCCCATCGAGGAGGTAAATTGCCCACTCAAACAAGGATTGGATTGCCCTTTCTAGGCTGCGTTTGATGGACCGGATGAAATTTTAGGTGATATAACTTTCGTCCCTTTCGGTGTTTGGAGTGACTTGAAGTCCCGTACATGACCAGATATAACTTGAGTGTAGTCTAGATAAAAAATGTCACCTAGGGGATGTGATAGATCCAAATAAGATATGGACATACGAAATTTGGAAAATTTGATAAATCATGCGGTCTTTCGAGCTTATGTTGTCTGGCCCATCGCGGGAGTAATCACCTCTTTTAGCTACATTTGGTGGGTGGGATAAAACTCCGAATAAAGTAACTTTTATTCTATTTGATTTTTTGAATGATGCATACAACTCAGATAAAAAAAAAAAAAAATCTTCTAAGGAATGGGATAAACCCAGATAAGAGATTGGAATTTAGAAAATTGCTAAATCACGTGTTCTTTCCCCACTTTTGCGCTCGATGATCACTCTTCCTCTCTTTCTCTAGTTTTTATTTCTCTCACCACAATGGTCACCAAAGGACTAGAGCACAAGCACCACGAATATATCTTAAGACGAATTCATATCGAGCCTCAATTCCCTTCTTCCTCCACGAGAGAATTCGGAAAAAAAATAAAAAATAAAAGAGAACGAACGGGTTGGTCAACGGCGACAAAAGGGATGTCTCAGAAGGAGAGGGTGTCTTGTGGGTGTCCTCGAAGTCACGGAGAAGAGTGGTGTTTGACATGGATAAAGATTGCAAAAAAATTAATAGTTTTTATGACTTCCATGGTTTATTTTCAATTTTAATCCTGTAAATTAAACACTCATAATAGTAATAATACTTTTTTGAATCCATGCAATATCCGGATGTCAACAAACATTGAATTTGATATTTAAAATCCTATCCTATCATTATTCTATCCGACATTATCCTATTTAGCAAAAATGTCCAGATCACCAAACGTAGCCTTAAGATTTTTCGGAGAACTTACCGAGGCTAATTAAGACTCAATGTTGATCCGCGTTCATGAATTACAGTCATAGGTTCGAGCGCCAACTACAAGTATCATATTAGAACTATCTATATGGGTCTCTCACCTTGCAATAACTAGGTCATGGAGGGACACGTCCGCAATGTGATGACTCGATTAGGTTGATAGTGTGCTCTAAGGTGCCCAAATGCCAACCTCATAAGGAAAAAAATGTAGGGTCTTCTCACTTGCTCAAGCGTCTTGCTGGATAGGAAAGGGTGTTACATACAATAATATGTCATCCATTTTGATGCATAATCTCATTGGGAAGCAATCTCGATGTTGATGCCAGCTAAGGACCATATTGAGAATAAAACCTAAAAGTTTAAATTAATAGATGAAAAAAGAACACATGTATATAAAGAACATATAATACTAGTTGTAAGACATGATATTTTCAACAAACCTTCTCATGTGTAAGTCGGATTAGGACTGTCATGTGAAATTTAATTAACAAGGTGGACATACACATAATAGGGAAAAGGCTTGGCTATAATATCATGTTAGATTTTGTGGGATCATGCCAATTGCTCTAAAAATTCATACTATTAGATGAATGCGCAAAATATTATTTAAATATTTTAAATAGACAACATTATTTATAGGGTCATGCTTTTTCACTCCCATTATGGCTAAAATACTCCCTATCATAATAATTTAACAATAATAACCTTTGCGAGTCTCACCTTTTTAAAACAATTTTCAGTTGCTTTTCTTCTTTCTCTTTTTTCATTGTCCCACTTTCCTTCTTTTCATTTATTTCTCCTTATTCTCTCTCTTTCTAAAACACCACTTTCCTCCTCACACAACTAGTCCTCATCGATCTCCATTTCTTCAACTCAAAAGCTCAATTGTAAGCAAAAAAAAAACCCATCATTTCTCCGATTGTCCCCTCTCGCATCAAACTCTTCGATCGATGGATCACAAAGACAAGAACAACCCCATTACAGATTCAGATCCAGAAGTCCATTACAGATTCAGATCCAGAAGTTGCTCAACAATGTTTGTTTCTCCGTTTTCATCTTCTTGGTCCTAATTGTCACCATCATCATTGATTTGCCACCATTTACCAGCCTCCAGATCCATGGCTCAATTCCTCCTACCCTCACTAAGTTGTTTACGCACACCGAAAATGCCACCTTCAAGAATGACTATTCCATCCTCAAGACCGGCGAGGATTTTCCCCTCCTTGCCCCCATAGTCTCTCCTACTTCCCCGCTAATCTCGATTGCCAAGCCATCATTGCCTCTGATTGAAAGGGCTGAAGAGGTGATTGTGAACTCGACCCTCAAGTCCGAGCCCTTATGAGATGAGGTGGCCTTGTTGCTTGTCAATTGTTTGGATCCCTGTGTTCTAATAGGCATTTAGTTCAAGTTGTGGTAGCCTTTAGGTTTATTGAATTTATGGGTATCAAACTTCCGTTAACGGTTCAAAAACGAACACAACATTGTTAGGGTTGTAAGGGCTAATGATCAATTTATAAATATGAAGAAAAACATCATCTTTTGAGCTAGTTTTTGGAATGAAAGAAATCCAAAACTACCCAATACTTATATCAAATCTCGGATTGCCAACAAATCTAGACTTAATAGTCATATGGGAAAGTTACAAGTTATTGTGCTTTTGACACAACCACAAAGTATGAGGGAAAGATTATTGAAATCGTCCCATATCAATTGTAAAAATAGCTGGTGATTCATTAATAAGCACGAGAGAAAACTTCATCTTTTAACTTAACTTTTGAAACGAGAGAACCTCAAATTACCCAACAAACATGACCTAGAGGACAAGTGAAAAGACAAATCACAAAAGACTGTTCCCTCTCTCCTTCTCTCTCTCTGTTTTTGATGGGTACTACCAAGGTGTGAACCACGGCTGCATTTAAGAGGCTAGGGAGAGGAGTAAAGTAAACTCAAGGAGAAAAATGGGACCCATGAGAAAAGACAAAAAGAAAACAAATGGTACACCACAACCAAACAAAAAAATGCCAAAAAGATATGACCCACAAAAGTTAATATTATCAAAGCATTGTGACGACGAATGCTTTAGCCATGATGAGAGTGAAAATATGGTCCTATTTATATCTCACACTTACTATTTTCTCCTCCTAAACATCACCACACTGACAACTTAGTAGCAACTCCCCCAACCTTCAAAATGGGAAGTTCATAAAAATCAGTGATACGCCCAGAGCGGAAGTTGAGCAGATGATCTTGCTGGAGAGATAAAACCCTAAAATAACTCAGGCTCGTGACTGTCCCCTGTTGTCTGATCACACTCACTCGTCAAAGGCTTTCAACCAAAGGGGCGAAGATCTCGATGACTTGATGATCAAATGTGCCCCAATGACCCAAAGCAAGTGTGAAAGAAGGAAATTTTAGCAACCGACACTCATTGAGGAAAAGAAAAGCGAAGTGATGTCATGTCATTGATGGTGTGAACCCCCTTTTTATCTGCCCAACAGAGTGATGAGTCAACCTCCAGCTCCTGCTCATCCAAACTTCAGCTGACGCTCGCATGCCTTGGAGCAAGGACCAAATTGATTCCTTTTCTTCTCAAATTATTGCCTTGAATTTCTCTTAACCGGCCATCTCTTTTGGAGCCATAGCGTCGGTTAAGAGCAAAGGTACCTTTCACTCCTACGAAGGTCTCCACGACCCGCCCACAAACGCATTTTTTATTTTAACGTATTAGCAAGCACACAGTTTATACTCCATAAGACTTGAATAGGTCTTTAAACTGCTCCCGACAAGATCATGAGTCAGCCCCCAGCCCCCAGGGAGAACCTGCTGTGTTGGGGTAAACACTGGGTAAAAACAGGAGGAAGGACCACGGGGTGCGCCACCGAGGCGAAAGCCTGGCCCCGGGCTTGAAGAGGGAAAACTAACCCCTTAAGTGGGAGGTGACCCCCTCTAATGATGGTTGGAGTTCCTTTACGGAGGACTCTTGGTGGCGGCGGTAATTTCTCCTATATTATTCTCCTTATCAAAAATAGAGAATATCTTCTAGAAATTTTACATCCCGACTATTTCGAAATTTGGATAAGAATTGAGATAAAATTTTTAAATATTTTCTCACGACCTAAAATCAAAAGTATTTTTATAATTACAAGAGATTCATTTTCCGCAAAGGTGAGCTTTCCCATCTTTGGGAAATTTCAGACTCACAACTCGCATCATTAACCTCATAAAAAAAAAAAAAAAAAACTCGAGTGAAAAATATGAAGGCAAGTGGTCCAAGAGCGAAACTCGTGTGGCATGCTTAATCAACACACATAAACTTGTCCTCTAGCCACCGAACTAATCCCATAGCGTCAGTTACCAAGATTTTGCAAACGAATTTAGTTACTTTTCATGTAGCCGCCTCTATAGGGTTAAAACTAAAAAGCCACTATAGGAATGGTCCTAGAAGAGACTTGGCCGACCCGAACATGCATATTTGCAAACCTATTTAGTTACTTTTCATGTAGCCGCCTCTATAGGGTTAAAGTAAAAAGCCACCGTAGGAACAATCCTAGAAGAGACCTGGCCGACCTGAACATGGACGTTCGAAAGTGGGTCGTGGACATTTCAATGAATAATGACTCCTCTCATGATTAGAGTGCGTACAGAGGGGCAAAATAACGAACCGCAGCATCAAAATCGAGACCCCCCAAGTTCGACTAGGAGCAAAAGCATTCCACTGACGAGCACACAAACGTGGACTTCACGATGCTTCAGCTTATAAAATCAAAAGGGGAGGTAAAGATGGATACCGAAACGTGCAACTTTGATTCCCAAGTTCCACGCATGGCTTCTCATCGTCGGAGGAAATGGATCCCACCAAAGATCTCGTGCATGTATCTTGATCTATGCATTTCTTTAATAAGAGCATGATATGGAGTCTGCATGGCAATGATACTCAATATCTCAGCTCTTGAAAGTAGGTAATCTTTCTTTTGGCATTAATGTGTACATTTGATGACTTACGAACTCCGAAGCATAATTAATCACTCTCGCGTGCTAACTAAATAGGGTTTCAGATGACTTACGAGCTCCGAAGCATAATTAATCACTCTCGCATGCTAACTGAATAGGGTTTCAAAATAGTGTCGACTTTCAAAGTTTTCAATTATTTTACGATTTTTTGTGCTAATGGTAAAATTTAATTGATGTGAAAATTTAAATTAATATATAAAATGTGTGGTTTAATATTTAAAAAAAAAATTAACTCATCTCTTCACGTGCGGATTGGATTTTTGGCCTATGATGAAATTTGGAAACGTACAATAAGAAAGCAAATAAAGGGGGCGGCAGGTCACGAATATCTTCCACCAATCCCCAAGCTAGTGCACACTCCAGTCCATCTCATTCTTCCACTATGGACGTCACGAATTTTATTCTCATGCTCTATATTTCTCTATGTTGGGAGTGGCATGTGACGACCGCAAAATCACAATCGATGCCCCATCAAATCCAAACTTGTGCTTTCCTAGAAAATGATTGGGTCATCTACTCGAGTCAAAAGGGAGATGGTCCCCCTTCTCGAGATTGACAGCAACTTTGTAGAAAGTTTCTGCGTGGAAAGAGAGTCATGTGCAATCTTCTATCTAATTTTTCCCAATCATTACCTTCGGTGTGCCTATCTTTCTCTCTTATCCACTTGAAGCTTTTGAGCAGCCCCACGACATGGTCGTCCATCAACCCCAGGACTTAAAAAATGTAGGGTTGATAGAAAATAAATTGATATCCTGACATGTTCATTTGAAGAAGCGATCCTCTTTACATTTATTTAAAGATGTATATGCACTTAAAATCCTAGAATCCGTTAAGTTTTAAAACTTATTAAAATACAATCAAATATTAAAACTTATCAAATTGGTACAATTGAGTATTCCTACTAACTCCATCCATTTAGCTTAATAGAAAAATTCACATAGTTTTTTTGTAATATTTTCTCTCCCAACGTGGCGATGACATGGACTAAATTCTAATTTTTACCCAAAATATTAATTAAATAAAAAAATTATTTAAAAATAACAAGGGGGGGGTGGGGAAGCCAAAAGTAAGGATGGCAGGTCCTTGCCACCATCCCCTCCATCACTTAAAAGGGCCATATGGGGTAATTCCGATGGTGACCCTCGCCGAGGGCTACCACAGTTGGGTGAGGGCCGGCAACTCCTATCCAAATCTAGATAGAGGGTTCTGACCCAGGCTAATTTTTTGGGTTTTTTCAATTTTTTTTTTCTATTTAATTAAGATTTTGATCATAAAAATTACAATTTAATCCAAAACAACGATATTTTAATCTTGTGTTTGATGTTTTGGCCAAGTCTTGGCCACAAAGGAGAGAGAAAATATTTAAAAAAGCCACGTGAACATTTTCCATTAATTTAAATAAACAGAGTTAATGGAAGAATTTGTTTATACCAATTTGACAAGATTTATAACTTGAGTACACTTTTTATAAGCTTTATGATTCAATGGCATTTTATTTAAAGTTTTAGGACTTCCAAAGCACATATTCTTTATTTATATCATTAACTTATGGCTCCAAATTTTTGAATATCTACGGTAACCAAAAAGATTGTTAATTAAGCGAGGTAATGACGGTTCTGTTGATCAATTATCTATGCAATCGTTGTAGTTTTGTATCGAAATCTCGGTGATTTCTTCATATGAATGGGGTAAAAAAGGTAACCTTATAATTCCTAAAATCCACATGATATATGACATAGAGAACAGACTCTCACTCAAATCGTGAGTACTTCTTTAGGGTTTTATTGCATATAATATAGCAGAATTCATTGAACTCACAATCTTAGACACTTTCAGTTAATTGCGCGATGATTTGATGGTAAAAAGAGATTCTATCCCTAATCTGAATTTTCTACGTTGTTGGGGGAAGCGTGAGGGTAGTTAGTCATCACTAGCCAAAGTAATCTAGAAGTTGGATAATAAAGTGTATTGAAGATGCTGACCCATGGACTGTTAAATTGCTTTATGTGAATCCACTTCTAAACTCTATCCCAAGGGAAGAAACAAGTGGAAAGCACTAATTTAATTTAAATAACAGCCAGAAATTGAAATTGAGAAATTTTCAAGTGCATCGACACTACAACATTTCTATCCACTCAAAACCAATCATCGAGTATTGAAATACTTTGGCATGTGACGATCAATTTTGGGTGCCCGGAGATGCTGTACATCCAAAATACATAAAGGTTTCTTCATGAATTATGAGATTTTCCTTTTACTCGGGCACTAGACACATATGAGGCCCAAAAAACAATAGAAGCCGAAGTAATTGTGTAACGACCTGGGCCCTGGTCGTTACAAATAGTCCATCTCGCACTCCTTTTGCCTCCCCAATATTACCTGGTATGTCGAGACGAGGTGACAACCACCCCTAAGATATATTGCAAAGGAACCGATTGTAGGTCTTGAAATTTTTCCCAATTAGCCACAAGTACAAAAAATAAAAAATAGAAACATTGATTGATTGAATAGCCTACTTAATGATATGTATCTAAGTCACACATCCAATGAGTTCCAATCTCACCGGATAGAGCATCCCACAAATAGACTCCTTCCACTACTTTTACTAAGACTAGACGAGAATATCATATTAGTTAATACATAATCAGTCATATTAATGATGACTTTAATCGATGTTTATCCATCCACCTAGAAGTTGCTCTGGATCTCTCTCACTTAAACTGGTGGATCATCAATTTCCACAAAGGTGAGATTTCCCTGAGTTGCCATCTTGCCATTGCATGACCTCACATGATGTCTTTATCACCTTTCTTTTCTTTATCTCCTCGCACGGGCACTGCAATTTTTAAATAAAAAAATGAGTTGCACGTGCCCAAGTTTTCATAATAATTAAAGAAGATATTGGCTAAAATCCTCCCATCACTTTAAAGACTATGAAAATGTTGCGTCATGACTCCCTCCACCAAATGTGGTCATCTCTTTTAAGATGACTCGGGCGAGGAACTTTGAATGTTCTCAAGTGCTCCCCATGCAAGAAACTCCTTGTTATATGACAAGAGAAGTTGCTAAAATATATAACACCGTTTACATACATAATTGCAAATCTAAACTAAGTTTGTAACATATCACAATCCATCTATCTCAAGTATCGACTGAGTGGTTGACCTAGTACTAGTCCGTAGGGTTTCACCCTAATGCTCAAGTACTATCAAGCCCAATTCTTATCGATTGAATTTCATTTATGCCCGTCTTGTTAAGAAAGGAGTGATTATGACTATATTGGGCGGTTAACTTTGGAACGGATGTCTACTTAAAACATAACTTTTAGTTTCTCTTCCATCCCATCTTGGATTTGAACTGAAGTTGAAGTACTATAGAAGAAGACTTGCATAAATGTAGTCAAGGATATACTTCTAGTTGGAGACTTGAGCCACGTGAACCCAATCATATGGAGACTTGAGCCAATGCCAAATTGAGTCCATACAAGTGCCAGCTATTGCCTATTGGGACGGCGGCCACTGTTGAACACTTGTTTGACCTTTTAGGGATCAAAATTCCTTAGTTGATGTACGATTCAATCATCATCCACTTTAGAAAAAGTCCCACTTTTACTGCTTTGCTCTTTATCATAGGCCTTTTTCATCGTGGATAAACGGCAATTGTACAAGGTTCGAGATAGAATTTGCTCTAAGAAGAATTGTTGTTCCTCCATAGACGGTATGATTGAATGGTTGAATCTAATAAGTGCCATCGTTGAATCCAATGAGCTACACGTTTAAATTTGATGATAATTACTCTTTATTATGGCTTTAAGTGATATGACCACACTCTCATGCTTTAGACGAGGAGCTACCCCGAGCCTCTATGTTAGGGAAATTTAAGGAAATTCTAACTCATTCCTATTGATACCTAGTTTGCGTAGGCTTATCATTGCATTTTGTGAATTTTGATTATCCATTCCTTTTTCGGTTTCATATATGAATTTTCGCATTTAAGAACGTTTTCTACTAATGGTATGAATAAAAATTTATGATACTGGAGATTAATCATTTTTGGGATTACGGAAAAATAACTACAACACAACATAAAATATGTTTCACAATGGCATTTCTGCATTAAAAATATAAGTAACCCAGTATGTATGCATATTTCCACTCAAATGCCCAAATTACAATGTGAAGAAGCTAATATAAGAGGATCAGCGTCTGGTTCTCATTCTAATTTTAACTAGTCGACTTTAATACAACAAAGAATATTGAATTGAAAGTGAGAACATGAAATAAAAGTCACGCTAGATGCCTCCTGTTCTTCTCTCAACCACAGTCAAACATGAGCTTGATAATTACTAGCCATCGACATAATTTTTTTGGGGCAAAAAAAGAATTGCAATATATCTGGAAATTTGAAGGCAAATGAATTGCCAGTTGTTTTTTTTTTTTTTTTTTTTTGTTGGTTTAGTTTTTTCTTCTTCGCTAAGTTAATTCTGTCTAGGCTGGACGAGCGAAATCAAATCAAATAGATTTTGCCTGATTATCCCCAACAAACAGACAGTAGTCAGATCTTTTAGGACTCTCAAGTTCAGTCAAGATCCTCTTACTTATCTCCTTTTACTTATGCTAGAAAATCAAATATTAGAGAATCATCATATCTGCAAAGTTCTTATTGGTCCGGGACTCCTCAGATAGATATTGCTTATAACTACTTTCAGTGGATAAAATTGAGAAAAACACGGATTGATCCAGACGAAGTAAAGCAACCTAAAGAATAATTAACAGCATATTAGAATATACCGACGCAAAATAATAATAATAATAATAATAATAATAATAATAATAATAATAATAATAATAATAATAAAGCCGAACGTTGTAATTTGTGATTGGTTTTATCTATGAACTGGTTGTGAGACGCTCCGTAGAGAGAGATGTGCTTCGACTCCGTAGTATGTTTTTCTTAACAGGAGTCAAACAAAGAAGATCCGGATCCAAGAATGGATTATTTGGATTAGCCCATGCATGATTGTGACGTTTTCATGTCTCTCTCTCTCTCTCTCTCTCTCTCTCTCTCTCGATCTCTCGATGGGGTTGTGCTTTTTCTTGTTTAGATTTTGAGAATCTGGCGTTGGCATTTCTCTGCATCTCTATAAATAGAAGCGGAGTTGCGCGAACTGCCCTCACTCGTCTCTGCTACCGATTTCCCTTTCTTTCATCATCATCATCATCATCATCATCATCATCATCATACCAACCCTCTCTCGATCCCATTTCGCAGTTCCACTCTACCGAAGCATGGTCATGGCGTCACCACCAAAGCCTCCATCAGAATCTAGCAACCGGGTTCTCCTTCTTCTTCTCCTCCTGCTTCTCCTTCTCCTTCTTCTTTGGATGCTTATGACGTCAAAGATCGTCAAAAAGCAAAAAGATGTAATGCGTAACAGTGATGATAATGTCAACGCGCGATCTGGGTCTCTTCTTGGGTCGACAGATTGGTGAACCGTGTAGACAAGTTTGGATCTTTTTTCGCCGTGCATGAAAAGATCTCCCACTCTTTTCGGATGTTCATGGTCAACTGTTGTCTTTTTGCAGGCTAAGGGAATCGCTGAGACGCTCAAGAACTTGCCTCTGCTCGGGCTCCGGCTCAATAAGACTGACTCTTTCCGGTACCAAGCAAGAAAGGGAAGGTCCCAGAAATCAAAGACCATTCGTCCTCCTGCAATAGACCAGGACCCCAAACAAGTCCAACTCAAAGAGAAGATAAAAGCCGAACACGTTCCTGCTACATTAATCAGAATTGGTTCGTGGCAGGTAACTACGATTCGGTGTTACTTCTGTAATCAGAAGTTAAAAGTCGCACACATCCCAACAGTTCTTAACTGTTAAGCAATGACACAGTTTAATATTTAAATATTCTAACGTTCGAAAAATTTAACGTAAAATTTTGTGAGATTTCTACCAACTGTTTAAAACACTTGAACCGCTTGATTTAATTTTTTATTCTGCTGGCAACTTCTTGATGAGTTACAATTGGTGAGGAAGAGCAGAAATTTTCTTTTCTTTCTTTCTTTTGGTTAATTAACCGACGGTACATATGCGTGCAGTTTGCTTCTGTACATGAAGCGGATTTGGTAGTAAAGTTCTACTTCGCAACAAGGAAATTAGTCTGGGAAGTGCTCGAGAACGGTCTGAAGAACAAGATGGAGATACAGTGGTCGGACATTTCCGCTATACGAGCCAGTATCGAAGAAAACAAGCCAGGGATCCTCGAAATAGAGGTTCTGAATTATCTCTTTCGACCCAGGAATTTTTTGGCTTAAAAGTCCGGCTTTTTCGACCATAATACTAATGATCCAATCACTGTTACCATCGTGCAGTTACACCAGCCACCCACCTTCTACAAGGAGTCTGATCTGCAGCCCCGGCATCACTCGAATTGGATCTCGGCAGATGATTTCACTGGCGGCCAAGCTCTTATGTACCGGTACTTTATTATTTTGTCAGATACATTAGCCACATATTCCAGTATTTCCTGTCGCTCTAGGACTGTGAGCTATAGTGTGCATAAATGATTTCACAGGTTTAGTCATATAGTACAAACTGGTAAGTGGATCCATCTGATATGAAGTAATGCTTACGCTTAGTCTCTTCTCAGGAGGCACTATCTTGAATTTCCTTCAGCAGCCCTCGACAAGGGCTACGTCAAGCTGCTGAATACTGACCGCCGGTTGCTTAAGTTGAGCCAGAGCCGCTTTCCAAGCGGTGTGAAAAACGCATTCTACACGTCGCAACACTTTAATTGCGATGAATATCCTCCAAGATCAGCAATGGCAATGCCACATGCGCATCAGGTCCACCTTCGGAATGCATATCCGCCGGCATTGACCCCCCAGCGGAGACAATCATGTGAAGCAGTGATGGAGCAAGCCCGTCAATGGAACAATTCTACTCCGCCGATGTCAGGTACGCAGCATCCTTGTCACGAGAAAGTTTTAGTCACCTTGAGAGTTTACATTTTTTTTACTACAGGTGGAATATGATCACTTTATCTGTCGCCTTTACATGGTCATATATTCTTCCTTTTTCACCAAAGATGTATATATCAAAGCTTGAAAATTGTCTCAAAACAATCACAGGCTCACTTTCTTCACTCTCAATTTGTTGGTGTAACACAGTATTGGATTCTCAACTTCTCGAAAACCACAGATTGGAGAATTCACAAATGAATCCATGGGATCAGATATCTAACAACTCTCAGCTCGAAGACCTTCCACCTCTACACCCTGCAGCCACAACTGCAGCCACAGCCGTGGCCAGGGCCGGTCCAGCCCTCTATCTTGGAGAAGATTTGTACTCACCCTATGCTGGAGAAGCAGGGGTCCACACCCTGCAAACTCCTGCAATCATGAGGAATCCACAACGGCAGTTATTCTTCGATCCAATCAGCTCGCATGACCCGAGGCTTCTCCCTGCAGTTCATGGCATGTTCCCATCACGCTTAGGTTTGCCAAGTGCAATAGGTTCTGCAAGCAATGCCAATGCAATGGGTGCCAGACAGGAACATGATGGATATGTGAACAGCGGTGGTCAATTCATCTTCTGTCCCTTGGAGGAGAACACCTCTTTCACATCACCAACGAGTATGCCGAGTGCAGTAAATTCTGCAAGCTATGGCGTTGCAATGGGTGTCAGACAGGAACATGATGGATATGCGAACAGCAGCGGGCAATTCATCATGTGTCCCTCGGAGCAGAGTGGCACTTTCCCATCGTTGATAGGTTCGCCGAGTGCAGTAGGTTCTGCAAACACTGGCAATGCAATGGATGGATGTGCTACCACTAACAGGCAACTCATCTTCGGTCCCTTGGAGCAGAACGTCACTTTCCCATCATCAATAGCTTCGTATGCAGTAGGTTCTGCAAGCCACGGCGATGCAATGGGTGTCGGACAGGAACATAACGCATATGCTAGCTCTAACGACCAATTCAACTTCGGTCCCTCTGTATCTGAACAACAAATTTATGAGCATCTCGCTCCTTTGATGCACCATCAAGCTTATGGGCGAAAACCGCAGGACGGCTCACCTTGGAAATGATGTTCTGTGTTCAAACTCTGATTCGAGATTTTCAAGGAATGAAAACTTGGGTTGAGCTGAGGAATTCATCAATAGGACGTCCCAGTTTTGCAAAGTTGAGATTAGGATGAGTTGAAGGTGTCGGTGGCTTCTGTTCTCTTTTCTGTTCTTTATTTTAGGCAAAGTAGGGTGTTCTTCGTTTCTCTTCCAGGTTTTGTTGCTAAATAAAAATCGGGTTGAGTACATTCTTATCTCCACCTTGCAGTCTGCAATATTGTCCACAGACTTGATTTTTCAGCAATAAATTCTCAAACTTAGGATTCCTGCCACTGTAAACAACAAAGGAAGGTTGTTTGGTCAATACTTCAAATTGGCACTTCAATTTATTAAAAAAAAAAAAAAAAGCTAGAAATCTCTGACATTCACCATAAAAATAAAAAAAAAAAATGGATCACCTCAACCTTTACATAAGCCAATGCTGTTCTTTAACCCCACAAGAAGCTGGGATAAAAACGTTGATTCCGATTTGTTGGTCATTATATGTCATTATAACCATACAAGCCGCCTTTTATGAATTCAGTGAAGGAAGTTTTTTTTTCCAGGTTGATTCCGTTTTAATTTTTTTCTTTACTAAGTTATTTCCATCGGGGGAATCAATTTTAAAAAAAAAGATTTACCAAGTTAAATTCATTTTGTAGGACTCTAGTCCAGTCAATTCCCGGGGATTCTCTGTTTTTTTCGTCTTTTTCCCCTTTTCATATCTTTTGGCTGTAGAACATCAAATAGTAGATTATTATTGATATGTGCAAAGTAATTGTTTAGGGGGATTACTCTTTCGCACGGCTCAAAGAGATAATAAACACTTTTAACTGATCGAATTAATCATACCTAAAGAAATAGATTGATCGATGCAAAATAAAGCAACTAAAAGAACATAAAAAAAGTACATCAAAATATACTAACAAAAAAAAACAAGAAAGTGGGCACTCTTGATTTTAATCTATCGAACTGGATATGAGATGCGCTTTGCAAGAGAGATAGATATAACGTCTCGATATATCTTCTCCATAATAGTTGAATAAAAAGACTCAAATCCAACTTTTGTCATAGAATCGAGTCTATGTGAGAGTGAAGTCTAAATGCATATAAGTCTATTTGGATTTTTTAAAATTTTTTTGGCATTAGTACTGGAAAATCATAGGTATGTATATCTATTTTAGAATAGCTCGTGCATAATTTTGAGTTAGTAATTTGGACTCACTTTTCTTTTCTTTTCTTTTCTTTTTTTCCCACCGTTGCTATACTTTTTCTTCTTCAGATGTGACGAATTTCTGGTGTTGGGGGCTCGTTTGCATCTATAAATAGAAGCAGGGTTGAGTGCAGTGCAGTCACTCTTCTCTCTGCTTCTGCGCAGTTTCCGTTTCATCATCATAACAACCCTCTCTCTTCTCATCATCATCGTTTGGCTCCCAATTCCATCCAACAGTTTCAGCCAACTGAAGCATTGCCATGGCGTCACCACCCCAACCTCCACCAGAATCTGGCGACCAGGTTCTTCTTCTTCTTCTTCATCTTCTTCTTATGATGATGATGATATCAAGAACCATCATAGGCAGAAAAGATGGAATGTATCATGATGGTAATGCTGATGCCAGTATGCCATCTGGGGTATCTTCTTGGGTTGACGGATTCTTGAACTGCGTGGACAAGAAACTCTTTTGCCATGCGCGATGCCTGGCACTTTTTGAACGTGATCTACCGTTATCTCTTTTGCAGGGTAAAGAACACGCGGAGGCTCCGCCGCCGCTCATGTTAAGGCTCAATAAGGACGTTATTTTCATGGACCGAGTCTGGACTGCTCTGTTCCTGAAACCACAGCGCCTTCGTCTTGCGATACTACGCAATGACCTGCCAAGGAATCGTCGCGACATGGAACAGTTGAAAGTCGCACGTGTTCCTGCTACGTTAATCAGAATCGGTTCTTGGCAGGTAATTGAGATTCAATGTCAGTTCTATGCAATTTACAATTGATGATGAAGAGCAGAATTTTTCCTTCTTCCTTTCTTTCCTCTCGTTAAGTAATCAAGGTATGCGTATGTGCAGTTTGCTTCAGAACATGAAGGGGATTTGGTAGCAAAGTTCTTCTTTGCAACGGAGATATTAGCCTGGGAAGTTCTCATGAACGGTATTCAGTATAAGATGGAGATACGATGGTCGGACATTTCCTCTATTAGAGCCACTATCGAAGAAAACAAGCCGGGAATCCTCGAAATAGAGGTTGCAGATGATGTCTTTTGACCCTGGAATTTAATTTGACTGGAAATCAACCATTTTTCACCATAAAGCTAATGCGATCCAATCTGTCACCATCGTGCAGTTACACTGGTCGCCCACCTTCTACAGGGAGACTAATCAGCAGCCACGGGATCACTCGAATTGGATCTCGGCAGATGATTTCACTGGTGGCCAAGCTCCTACATGCGGGTACTTTATAATCTTGTTCGACGCATAGGTCACATACTCATAATACTTCCTCTCGCTATATGATGATGAACTATAGTATAGATAAATGATTTTTTTTTCACAGGTCATATGGTAGAAACAGATAATTTGATCCATTAATAATAGCAAGTAATGCTTATTCTTTCTCTCTTCTCAGGAGGCACTATCTTGAATTTCCTCCAGCAGCCCTCGGCAGGGCCTACGTCAGGCTTCTGAGCAGTGACCGCCGATTGCTTGAGTTGAGCCTGGGCCGCTTTCCAAGCAATCCTTGGAATTAATGTTCTGTGTCAAACACTGATTCAAGAAGATTCAAGGAATGAAAACTGGGGGTTGACCTGAGGAATATATCAGTAGGGACAAGATGTTATTGGCTTCTCTTTTCTTTTCTGTGCTTTCCTTTCGATTGTTACACATTTTTGTTCCTGGACGTTGATCGGAGCCAGAAAGTAGAGTGTTAATCGTTTCCTTTCCAAGTTTAATAAATCAGCAACAAAACAAAGGAATTCAGAGTTGGGATGAGTGCATTTTTACCTTCACCTTGCAGTTTGTAATATGGTCCACAAAACTTACTTTGTCAGCCATTCAATCCTCGAACTTAGGATGCCTCCTATTGTGGGTGCACTGCAAGCTTAACATCGAAAAGCATTTAGGAAATTTTTTTATCAGTAGAGTCGGTACTTTCATGTAGAGAAAATGCTGGAAGCCTCTGACATGCACCATATAAAGAACACTTTGATGCGACATCAAGCTTGCGAGCAAAAACCACACGACGGCTCACCTTGGCAATGATGTTCTGTGTGAAACTCTGATTCAAGATTTTCAAGGAATGAAAACTTGGGTTAAGCCAAGGAATTCATCAGTAGGGCAGTCCCAGGTTTGCAAAGTTGAGGTTAGGATGAGTTGAAGATGCTGGTGGCCTCTCTTTTCTCTTCTGTTCTTTAGTGTATGCAAAGTAGGGTGTTCTTCGTTTCTTTTCCGAGTTTTATTGCTGAAAACAGGATTGGGATGAGTACATTCTTATCTCCACCTTGCAATAAATCCTCCAACTTAGGATGCCAACCACTGTAAACTTAGGATCGAAAAGCATTTAAGGAAATTTTTTTGGTCAATACCTGAAATTGGCACTTTAGTTTATAAAAGAAGCTAGAAATCTCTGACATTCACCATAAGGAAAAAAAAACATGAATCGCCTCAACCTTTACATAAGCCAATGCTTTTCTTCAACCATGCAAGAAGCTGGGCAAAAAATGCTTTTCTTTTGGGAGGATTACTCTTTTGCACGGCTCGGAGATTATAACCACTTCTAACCATCGAATTAATCAAACCTATATGTAAAGAAACTGAAAGAACAAAAAAAAGTATATCGAAAAATAATAAAAAAAAAAAAAAAGCAGAAACTCTTGATTTTAATCTATCAAACTTGGTATGGGACACACTCTGCAAAGAGAGGTATCTATCAACTTGATATATCTTCTCAACAATAGTCAGAAAAAAATGACTCAAAACCAACTCTTTGTCATGGATTTGAGTCTATGTTTGGATTTTTAATTTTTGGCATTAGTACTGAAAAATTGGGAATGAATATCTATTTTAGAGTTAGCTAATGCATAATTTTGACATATTCATTTGGGCTCTCTTTTCCCTTTTTTTTTCCTCCAATGTTGTTACACTTACTTCTTCAGATGTTGTGAATTTCTGGTGTTGGCGCTCGTTTGCATCCATAAATATAGAAGCAGAGTAGAGTGCAGTGCAGTCACTATTCTCTCTGCTTCAGGGGAGTTTCCGTTTCATCATCATAGCAACCCTCTCTCTTCCCCTCATCATCATTTGGTTCCCAATTCCATCAAACAGTTCCAGTCAGTGTATTGCCATGGCGTCGCCATCCCAACCTCCACCAGAATCTGGCGACCAGTTTCTTCTTCTTGTCCTTCTTCTTCTTCTTCTTCGGATTCCTATGATGATATCAACAACCATCCATCTTTAGGCAAAAATGATGGAATGTATCATGATGGTAATGCTAATGCCGATGTTCCATCTGGGGTCTCTTCTTGGGTTGACGGATCCTTGAACTGTGTAAACAAGAAACTTTTCCGCCATGCACGTTGCCTGGCGCTTGTTGAATATGATCTACTGTTATCTCTTTTGCAGGCTAAAGATCATGCGGAGACTCTGCCTCCGCTCATGCCAAGGCTCGAGAAGGACGACTCTTTTATGAGCCAAGTGAGGACTGCTCGAGAAGGACGACTCTTTTATGAGCCAAGTGACCTCTCTCTTCCGATCTGCTTGGGATTCTAAGAATCCCGTGAGATATCAGAGCCCAGATTTTTGCCTCCTCCTGCACAAGTCGCTGTTGTCTTTTTGCAGGCTAAGGAACTCGCTGAGACACTCGAGAACTTGGCTCTGCTTGGGCTAAGGTTCGATCAGGACGACTGTTGAAGAACCAAGTGCAGACTGCTCCGTCCCAAAAATCAAAGCCCTTTCATCCTCTGGCACAAGTAAATAACCCTCAAGTGGATCTTCGTGACAGAGAGATAAAAGCTGCACAAGTTCCTGCTACATTAGTCAAAATTGGTTCATGGCAGGTAATTAAGATTCAATATTAGTTCTACATAATTTACAATTGACGAAGAAGAGCAGAACTTTTGTTTTCCCTTCTTTCCCTTCATTCAGCAATCAAAAGTATACGTATGTGCAGTTTGCTTCTGCACATGAAGCAGATTTGGTAGGAAAGTTCCACTTCGCAACAAGGAAATTAGTCTGGGAAGTGCACGCAAATGGTCTGAAGAAGTTTGAGATACAATGGTTGGACATTTTGTATAAGAGCCACTATCAAAAAACAAGCTGGGAATCCTGAAAATAGAGGTTCCAATTGATTTCCTTTGACCCTAGAAATTTCTCTGACTTCAAATCCGACATTTTTTACCATAATACTAATGCAATCCATTCACTGTAACCATCATGCAGTTAGACCAGCCTCCCACCTTCTACAAGGAGACTGATCCACCGCCCGGCATTACTCGCTTTGGTTGTTTGCAGATGATTTCGCTGGCGGCCAAGCTCTTAGGTGCCGGTACTCTATTATCTTGTTCGATATGTTGGACACACACTCCAGTATTTCCTGTCACTGTACAATGATGAACTTTAGTGTAGATAAATGCCTCCACAGGTTTAGTCATATAGTAAACTGATAATTCGATCCATTAATAGGTGGTAATGCTTATTCTTAGTCTCTTCTTAGGAGGCACCATCTTGAATTTCCTTCAGCAGCCCTCGACAGAAACTACATCAAGCTTCTGAGCAGCAACCACCAGTTGCTTGAGTTGAGCCAGAGCAGCTTTCCGAGCGGTGCAGAAACAACATTCTGCATGCTGCAACACTCTGGATTTGAGAATTCACAAATGACTCGAGAATGCAACAACCTTTGTCAGTTTGAAGCCCTTCCGCCTCCACCCCCTGCAGCTGCAGCCGATTCAGGCCCCTGTCTTAGAGAACATTTAAACTCACCCTATGTTGGAGAAGCAGCGGTCCCCACCTAGCAAACTCCTGCAATCATGAGGAATACTCAGCAGCAGTTAGTCTTGGATCCCAATCCAATCAGTCGGTGTCACCTTAGGCTTCTGCCTGCAATTGACAGCACTGTCACATCACCAATTGGTTCGTCAGTGCAGTAGGTTCTGCTTGCAATGATTATGCAATGGGTGTCCGACAGGAGCATGATGGATATGTCAACAGTAGTGGGAAATTCATTGGTCCCTCAGAGCAGAATGAGACTTTTACATCATTGATTGGTTCATCGAGTGCAGGAGGTTCTGCAAGCAATGGTGATGCAATGGATGAGACAGGAACATGATGGATGCTAACAGTAACGAGCAATTTAAGTTGGTCCCCGTGTCCCAGAGACAAACTTATCACTTCTTTGATGCGCCATCAAAGCTTATGAGCGAAAACCACACAATCGATCACCTTGAGACTGATGTTCTGTGTCAGACCTCGATTCAAGAGTCAATGAATGAAAACTTGGTTTGAGGTGAGGAATATATCAGTGGGGCAGTCCCAGTTTTGCATATTAGGACTAGGATGAGTTGAAGATGATGGTGGCATCTCTTTCCTTTACGTTCTTTCCTTTTCATCGCTACACATTTTTGTTTCTGGACGTGATTGCAGCCAAAAAGTAATGTGTTCATCTTTCTTTTCCAAGTTTTGAATGTCTCAGCAACAAAACAGGGAAAAATAAAATTCTCCACCTGGCTGTCTGTAATATGGTCCGCAAACTTTAATTTGTCATCAATTCAATCCTCGAACTTAGGATGCCTACACAAATGGGATGCACTGTAAGCTTAACATTGAAAAGCATTTAAGAAAATGCTGGAAACCTCTGACATACACCATAAAAAGAAAATGGATCACTTCAACCTTTACAGAAGCTAATGCAAACAAAAATTTGTTCAAAACTACAAGTCAATAGCCTTATACCAAGTATCTAGCAAAACAACTACTGGTACTAAGGCTGGAGATATAAACTAAAAATGAAATACAGACTCTTCATCACTATGTCATAACCCTTGATATGAAATACATTGAACCAACTAGAGCATAGAAACTACAATTATGTTCAAAACTGCAAGCCCTGTCACAAAACTGACAGTGACATCTTCCCAAAGGTGCTGCTTTGACAATTTAGATGCTGCTTCAAATCCTGAAAAAACTGATTGAAAAGTTCTGCTTAAAGGTCTCGTAGAGGACTCTCTCACACATTTCATATTAGTTCAACTGAGTGGATCATGTCCTGAAAGCACTTAAGAATGTACGCTGCAACAATTGCCTGATTCCTTTACACATCCATCCACTCAGTTCATATCGCCAAAACTTCTCTTCTTTGAAGCAGAGTGAAATTCCTCTGTTCCATTGTCAGCATTAGCATGCTTCTCTTTGCCTCTGGACTCATCTTTTGCTCTATCTGGTTCTGCTTCAACAAATAGCGGGGCTTCTCTTCCACTTAATCGACAGAAAACTCTTTCTACCGTCTCACTTATTTCTTTCCCCAGCCCATCACCATCAAGAATTAACTCCCAAACTGATTTGGAGGCCTTCTCAAGCACTGGGGCCCTGTGCAAAAATGAACACAAGCAAATAAATAAACATCCAATGACCAGCAACAACGCATGCCAACAATTAGCTTCATCCAGAAGTGATAGTTCTGCCAGTCAGCCTAACAGGTGTGCTGACAATTGTGTGAATCAACATGGATCTCTAGCAAAATGCCATACCTTTGGAAATCAAAAGGTGGTGAACATAAACTCAAAATATTTCTGTATAACTGCAAAGAGTGCATAAATAGGGATGAACATGATAATCTATGGATCTGGATTATCTGATATAAAACTACTAGCAGTCCATATAATCAGCATGACTTTACACAGGATATTTCCCTCAGAAAAGACTTCCTAGATGAAACAAAATTTAGCTGCAAACAGCTTGTCACACGTTTGTTAAAAAATAAAACTAACTCACATGTATAAATCAGATTCAGCAAGAGTTGTGTTTCAATCATTATTGTATTCACACTTCAGTCACGATTTGCCAAGGCAGAGCAGCTAGTCGAGGAGACTAATTCAATCTATCAATATCTTTGTTAGATCAAATAATGAACTCATCTCTTTCAAATTAATTTCTTAGTCCCTCAACCCCCACTAACATCTTCTCAGGGAAACATGGCCATTATTCTCCTCCATCTTTTCTCAGCTGGGGTTCAAGAAAATTAAAGATAACACTAACTTACAACAATAATCACGAAAGATGTGAGGAAGACAAGTCTGCCTATTCACCAACCCCCACAGCCAGTCAACCCACACTTCCCACACAGAGAGAGAGAGAGAGAGAGAGAGGATGCTTGAGGAATGAAAGAATTGCTTTTTGTCTGTCTTATGGCTGTGACCTCCACTCTAACTGCAGTCAACATTTATTACCCACGTACTTAGAATTGTGACATTGATACTGAAGAAAAAGTGCGCTGTGCTTCCCTGTCAAGGTCTTTCCAATTTGTTTCCAAGGCTTACAAGTCACAATTCCCATCGATCAATTTCATGCTCAGAAAACGGGGAGTTAAAATTCAAGATTTGAATCTTATTTTAACAAGTACGATATTTTGCTACTAAGATGCAACCCTTCTGAATCCTATACCGCCCTTTATTATTTGTCAACATTATATTTAAAATTTTACTCGCAATCAACTATGAGGTCAGACTTTCACAATCTTGCCGACTATAAACTTCCATATTGACCTAAAAAAGCCAAAGCCAACTAAATTCTAGTACATGGCAACTGCACTATGAAGATAACTACGGTTTGGAATTTGAGATCCTGAGGCTTTGATTTCTCAATGCCAACCAAGCTACACAGCCATCTAAAAAGCTGTCTTGGCGAGCACTCTGCCCTTCGGTTTTGATAATCTACTTCATAGCAGCAGAATCTACAGCATTTTGGCATGAGGTAGCAAGACTAGAAATTGCACCAACATTATCTAGGGAGTAATTTTCATTTCTTTTATCTCCTTCCCCACCATCTTAAATAGGCATCTTGGAGGAAGGTAGGATCAAAATCTAGACTTCTTGACTCTTGGTAAGGGAGGACGACAACTGGCCATTCCCTTGCTCCCGCATTTTAAAGGGAGAAGACTCGCTCGTAGCACCAGGGGTACTTTTACAATTTAGCACCATAATTACTACTGCAACATCTCTCCTTTGACAGTCAACTCTTTCAGCAGGAGGATTACAGGGATGACATCAAGATGGCCGAAAGCCACACGGTAAGCACTAGATTGCATCCCGAAACTGTTGTCCATCGAGCTCATCAAAAAAGTGCACTGACCACTCTAGCTACAGGGAGGATGTTGACAACTTCAGAGCATGAACGAACTGCTAACGTACGCTACTAGCTACGTTACGATATAAACTCGAACTCAAGAACGGTATGTTCTTGTTCTTACTCTAACTCCTGGCGCAGGGCGTCGAAGAGCTCTCTCTTGGTCTGCTTTTCAGCTCCGGGGGTATTAAGAACTTTGCTCTGCTCCGCCATTTTAATTGTGGTGCTCTTCAGCTCCTCCTGCGAACCCGACCATCCGGATAAGAGAGAAAAGGAAGAAACTTTAAGAAGCATAACAAACAAAATGCAAATGGAAGCCAAAGCACAATGCCAACAATCGCGCGACATCAAGTATAAGAACAAAGAACCCTCCTTTCCTTATGCCAAGAGCCGACGATTACGTAAAGATCATCCACCCCCCAGAATTCACACCAGAGGCCACTAAAATGGACCAATTCGACCCAAAAAAAAACACAACCCACGACGCAACAGCCGCTACCCAATGGACAGAGCCACGAAATAGGCAAGAAGCGTCCAGGATCGGCGAGCCCCGCGCCGACCCACGACCCCGCAACTCGAACCATCAAAAGGGCAGCAGGAATTCGCAGAAAAGGGGGACCGGGGGGCGGGGGAGCGCTCACGTTGGCCTTGAGCTGGTTGATGATCTTGAGGCGGAGGGAGTCGATGGTGCCGTCGTTCATGAGCGACTCGAGGACGTCTTCCGGGGTGATCACCGACGCCGGAGAGGTGGAAGAAGAAGACGCCATCGACGCGGCGGGCAACCCCGTTTTTCGCTCCCTCTTGCTCGCGGATCTTCGCTCTCGCCCTCTGCGAAAGTCGCCGCCTTTGTCGTCGGTCCGAGGCGTCCGATGTTGCGAAGCAAGGGAGGCTCTTCCCGTTTGGTCCAAATCGTCCTCGAAATCTCATGCCTTTTGTCCCCCTCCATTTCTTAGCATTAGATCCAGAGAAGAACTTAAAATCTCATTAAATCATTCAATAAATAATATAAATAGAACTTGATTAAAACTTAAAACTGACCCTAAAACTTATGACGGAATAAATTACAGATTCCAGAAAATGAAAAATCTATATCTAATAATAGATTTTAGTGAAACTATATAGAAATTAGAACTGCTTGCCTATGCTATTTCTATTTAAAAAGGATGATGCACATGCCCAAAAAGGGGAAAAGAAATAAGAAGAGCAAAATTCATAAGATTTACCAATTAATGGACAAAAATAAAAAAACTAATGAATAAGTTTTTTTAGATTAATGTTGATTATCATAATGGTACAGAATATCCAAATTGATATACAAGATGATGTGAAATTTAATTTGAATATTTGGGGATAGGGAGAGGGGGTGAGGAGTGTAATTGTGTTAGAGATAAGGAAGATCTCCAAATCCATATTAGTTAGATAGGTGAGAGAAAGTGGAAATGTGGTACAAAAAACTACCTCCTTCTCAATGAAGATTTTTGTTGGATTTGAAGTAATGTTTTAATTACAACCACCTTTCTCAAATAGAAAGGGAGAAGTGAAGGGTTTAAATTCCCATATTTTTAAGAAATTAGAGTAAAGACTATTTAATTTTAAATGTAAGTCTCAAGATAGTGCAAAAGTCTTAGAATAAGAATTAAAATGAAAATAAAATAGGATCGACAAAAAAATATATATAATTTTTTAAAAAGAAAAGAGCAATGAGATTTGAGTAAATTTTACCAATTGCGCAAAATTTGAAATAATAATATGACCATTTACCAACAATGTTTCGACATTAATAGTAAATATAAGAATAAAGTGCAATTCGTGAAAGTTAATGAGATATCTTGCTCAACATAAGATTCTAAGGGGCTGCATGGAAACGTTCCTAAAAAGTGTTTTTGAACACTTTTTGTTTTTTTGTTCTTGGAACGCAAAAGAACAAAAAAAGAAACAAAAAAAACTTACTTCTTGTTCCATAAACAATTTTGAAGAAACGTTTCTTCTTCTCTCTCTTCTTCTTCTCTTCTTCTTTTCTTCTTCTTTTTCTTTCGCCGGTAGCCGGCCTCGGCCATGGCCGGCGACGCTGTCAAGGGTCGGCGACCTCACCGGCCCCGGCGAGGCCGAGCCTCGCCATGGTCGGGCGAGCTCGAGCTCGCCTAGATCTAGCGAGGCTCGCCGTGGCCGGGCGAGGCTGTCGGCCGTCGGGCCGATCGCCGGCGACAGAGCCGAAAAAAAAAGAAAAAAAAAAAAGAAAGGAAAAAATGAAAAATAAAATAAAAATATTAAAAAATTAAAAGAAACAAAAAAAGAATAAAATTTACCAAACGTATTTCTATTCATTTTTTATTTCCGAACAAGTTTACCAAACGCGTTTTTATTCAAAAATTGTTTCCCTAATGTAAACACTTTTTTTTACATTTAGCTCCTAAATGTAAAAAAAGTAAATAAAAACACGCGCGCCCTAAACCTTTTCTTTTGCCCCCTCTCTTTCACACAGGCAGAATAAAGCATATACCTTTTTCACAATGTAAACTAACATAAACGAATGCTGACCTAAAAGAAAAACTAACATGAATGAGTATTCAGTGTATAAACAATATTTTGATTTTATCTATAATTATCTATATATGGACAAATTGTAAAAGAAACACTTAATTAACTTAGAAAAAAATTGAAAATTTGAAGTTCTTAAAATTAGGGATACCGTTCTCGCAATGCAATGACGTAGATGCATTGCTACAGTTATAATACTGGTACTAAATTGCAATTACTTGGATGCAATCCATATACAGAAGAATTTTTTTTTCTTAACTAGGGAAATCTTATTTTTGAAATTAAATTAAGTTGATGAAAAAAAGGGTATGAGTGCAATTTTTATAATTTAAAGATGCAAATTGTGCACAAAAAGGATGAGGAAATTTTGATGTTTTGAGAATGTATCTATACTTTATAAGATGTGGAAAACCTAAGATGTAGAAAACCAAAGATGTAGAAAACCCAAAAAAAAAAAAAACAGAAGACTTGATATATTTGTACATTCATAACAAGCAAATTTTATTAATGAATTCTAAATTACAGTCATTCACGGATATCCACTTACTTAAAAAGAGAGGTTCTGCAACGCAAAAATGGAAAAGAGGAGGAAGAAGAAGAAGGAAAGAATCCTCCTGCTCTAAGAAAAGGCGCCTAATGTATCTTCATCACTTCATCAACCCAGCTGTGTGGTGAGATCATATGTAGAGTCCGATTCTGATACTTTTCTTCACCCATTTGCTGGCAGTACTGGGGAAAAATAAATGCTAATCTGCTCTTCCGAGTCGAGAACTGCTTCGACTATTTTGACTATTGATGAATAATTTAGTTGTCCGAAGATAAATGTATAAGAAGCTAGACTCTTTCAGTATGTACCACGACTTAACGATGCAGCTGAGGCCCATTTTCGCACTCCCTTGTGCCAATCATAAATCTGTCCCCGCTAGGGATGCAGGATGTAGTCATTTCTGCTTTAGGACCGAAGTTCGTGCGGAACAAATTGGATAGATCTATGAGCTGGCTTCATCTTTGTCCATCAAATCTGACAAGTAGCTCAAGATGAACCCATCAAGATCTCCCTCTAGGACGGAATCAGGGTCAGAAACCTCGTAGTTAGTCCGCAGATCCTTGACCATCCGGTAAGGCTGCACGGGAGAAAATGACAGTGTCAGGAAGAGCTTTCTACACAGACGAAATATAATGGTTTTTAAGAGAAGATGAGCAGATGCTACGGCATACGTGAAGGACATAGGAACGAATTTGGTTGCCCCAACTTATCTCTGTAAGAGATTGTGTATGTTGTGCATTCATCTGAGCCTGTCGAGCCATCTCAAGCTGGTCTAACCGAGACTGGAGCACCGCCATGGCTGAAGCCTTGTTTTGATGTTGTGATCTGTAATAGCAGAGAAAAAAGGTGACAAAAGAACTCTGCACCTCAAAAAAAGGAATGAATGGGCACCCTTTATGTAAATCCAAATTTCCAAATTTCACTATGGTGCAGCAATAAGTCAACAACAGTGCAAAAACTTAAAATAGGTTGATTCCATCTACCTCTCATTTTGGCAAGTTGCAGTTACTCCAGTGGGAATGTGAACGATTCTCACAGCACTGTCAGTTGTGTTAACAGACTGCCCACCAGCTCCTCC
This sequence comes from Eucalyptus grandis, assembly GCF_016545825.1. Lineage (NCBI taxonomy): Eukaryota > Viridiplantae > Streptophyta > Magnoliopsida > Myrtales > Myrtaceae > Eucalyptus > Eucalyptus grandis. Next base: position 64,485,319 of record NC_052619.1, on the reverse strand, counting down.
AGATCGAAATCTCTCAATTCGGAGATCGGATTCATTTATTTGCACATGGGAAAAATCCTCACCGAAGATCGGAATTACAGCAACAGCAGCAAATGAAGTATGTCGCCGTTTGTTACTGTCAAATGGTGAGATTCGTACCAACCTGTGCACACCTACTTCAGCTTTGGCATATCCAAATGCATATTCACCATCCACTTTAATTGTTGCTCGCTGAAAATCACAAAGTCTAGGTCAGGACTAATTGCAAACTCAGCTAATTCAGAAACAGAGTAGTTAAGGAAAAAGTCAAAAGAAGCAAGAGCTACACTGCATATAGCTAAATACACTTGCAATTCGGAACATTATTCTTTTTTTTGGGGTCAAAATTGGAACGTTATAATTGAGTAGGGCTTCTTCAAGGGGAAAAACACAAGGAATTTAGTAACGTGAGAAAAAGATGGTAAGAAGGTGAACCTTGATTCCAGCAATCTCACCAGGCATTTCATCCACCACTGTTACTCCATATCCTCGGCGTTGAGCCCACATTTTGTACATATTCATGACCATCGCAGCCCAATCCATGCTCTCAGTGCCCCCGGCCCCAGCTTGCACCTATGTATATAGATGAGCGAAACACTGAATTCTTAGACTGTCCAGGCACAAGGAATAATAATGCTAGGTGTGGGGAAGCTCAAAGTCACTTATGCATCCTATAAGATGCAAACCCAAAATGTAAAAAAGCGCTGCGAACATGAGTGCTCGTGACTTGACAACTAGGAGTTAAGAATGCATGATACAGACCTCTACAAAACAGGAGCAAGAATCATGCTCTCCAGCTAACAAAGCTTCAAGCTCTTTCTCTTTTGAAAATCTTCTCATCCTTAGCAAAGCTTGCAATGATTCCTGCACGAACAGAAAGAAGGCATGATTCCAATAAACTTGTAAATGCAGCAAGGAAGCAATAGCACTAACAATTTGTAATTCAATAATTCAGCAGTGGAAATGATAATTTGACTTCAAAGGAAAAAAAGAAAATGAATGAGAACTCATACAGGTAAAATGGAGGAAATTCAGGAGCGACAAGACATGATATGGACATAATGAGATAGGGAACCTAAAAAGCAGTGTCCAATCTAAACTATGGAGCACAACAGTCACACTTATGTAAAGTGTATCATACCAGCACAAGGAGACATCAGGGATATAGCAATTGTAATAACTTGGTCTGATGGACAAATAATCCTAGTTATAACTGATGCACCAGCGGTAGGGTGAAATTGTTTCTCAGTTTCTCCCAAAACTGTTCACGCCCCGATCTCTTAATCCCAGAGTTAAAAATAAACACACTAGTAGTCCGAAATGCAAAGTATTAACTCGTCCAACTAAATATAGACTGGAAGAGTAGCACAGCACCGGAGACAACATGAAACAGGGACAAATACATGCCTAGTGAGGAAAACCAGGGGCCCACCAATTCCAAGTCAGCATCACTCTCTTCCCGAGCAAGCTTTATCATGTCAATATGCTCAAGCAACTCCTGTTCAAATCCCATCACCTCCCTCATCTTAGCCATGAGTCTACCATGCTCACGGCTTATTTTTCCAGCATGTTGAGGATCATCCCAAAGGTCTGGCTTATTCAATTGTGTAGACAACAGCTCCAACCTCACTAACAAGCTCTTCCACTGTCAAAAGAACACAGAATCATCATCAGAAGTCGAAATCAAAGTATGGATTTTTTATATGGTAGATATTCCATAGCTCAACTTAAAGAACACATGAGAAAGCTACAATTTAGACCAAAGACAAGTCGATGCAGGAGGAGAATTCTAGTTCAAGTATTTTCAGTGTTTTCTTTGTCATCAGTTTTTCTGGATTCAATAAATGTAGTTAGTTTCTATAAACCCTAGAATAGCTTTTCTATATTCCAGCTTCAATTCAACTAATTTTAACCCCGTTTGTTGTTCTTTTTGCTATATTTTGCTCCTCCACATCAAATTCGCATCAAGAGTCCCTTGTTAGAGTTTTGCCTACAACAGAAGTAGCATTACCGCTCACTCATATTACTCATGACGCACCAGAATTACCAACATTTCTATAACTAAAAGCATAAAAAACGCACTTTGACAAGTGACCCCCGTTCTCAAAGCCCGGCTTCAGCACCATGGATATTCAAAATGTAAACTTTAGGCACTAAATTCTAGGAACTGCGATTCCCTAAACTTGGCAGACTGCTGACACAAATGTAAATGCAACTTTCCTCAGCTAAAATGAACCTCTCTGAGCTATCTACTCCGACCCTTGATTTGCATTTCAATGATAAATTAAAATCACAAGGAAAATTGTTCCACCTGCAAGCGCCGCTTGATCAAGCTTATGGACTGCGCGATCGCGGCGGCATGGCTCTTCCAATCGCCCTCGCTCTCGTCGAGGATCGTCCACTGGCTGGAAAGGATCCCCTCCACCGTCAGGCCGTCGGAGGTCGCGGGCTCCTCGGCGGCGGCGGCTCGAGCAGCGAACGACCGCAAGCCCCCGAAACGCGCCGGACAGCCGCTTCTCCCCAGCGCCTCCTCCAAACGGCGCACCCAGCTCGCCCCGACCGGCGCACCGGAACCGGCGACGGAGCCGCCGGCGGAGCCATCGGAGCCGCGAAAGCGAGAGGGTTTCGGAGCTTGGACTCGGGATTCCGACGGGGCGGCGAGACTGAACAGGGAGCGGAGGGAGAAGGCTCGCGATGCGGGATTCGGAGGATGCGGAGAAGATCCGATGCGCGATCTTCTCAGGAAAATCACAGTCATGTTTTTTGCATCAAAAGGAGAAGATGGAATTCAGCTTAACTCTGTTCGTGTTTTTGGGGGTTTTGAGATTGTAGGGTTTATGGTGGGGAGGGACCGAACTGGAAATAGCTCCAGATTGAGGGGGCAAAATCGGAAAATTTGGATCTTGAAGAATTCACTTGCAAATCGAAAATATATCAAAAAAGTCATAAATTTATTATATGATATCAATCCAACCATAATTTTTTCAATAGAACTAATTAAGTCTTAATTTTTTTTATATTAATAAGACCACTTTTATGAATTTCTCAATATTCAAATGAGTTTAGAAAATTGTTGATATAAGCGTTGGCAATCGGACATTGCACCAAAGTTTAATCACTTTTAATATTTTTTCAAATTATTTTATCATATTTTCCTTTTTATACTATTCTTTTTTTCTTTTCTCTTCGTGCTCTGGGTGGTGACCTCACCAACTAGAGACTTGTCTAAGCAAGAGTCCCCACGCCGTCACCAACCACTAACAAGGCATCGACCCCGACGGCCATTGGCAGGGGCCTTCAAGGCCATTGTGGCATGGATTCGGGCGAGGGTCAACACCTCGCTTGGACCAACCTTTGGCCAGCGATGGGCAATCGACAACCTCGCTGGTAAGGGGTAAAAAGAAAAGAAAAATAAATGGAAAAAATAGATATGAAATATTAAAAAATAATAAATTTTGTCTATATCAGCGTGGTAGTGTCATATAAGAATGTCGGCGCGCACGTAAGCTATTTCCTACCCAGGTAAACTGAGCTTGTATCAATATAAAAAAAAAAAAAAATTATGACTTAATTGGTACAGTTAAAATGTTTAGAGTTAGGTTTAGAATTTTTTGGTAACAGATTAATTGAACCAGAAATCGTCTACACTAGACTAAATGCCAGTTGGGTCTGATTTCCAATTATTAAAAGTAAAATCAGTGTTAGATGATCCAATTTCTAATATTTTAATTATTTTAGTTTTTTTCAAAAAATTAAGTAAAGTGATCTTCAGTCCTCCTTCCTCGAAACTTCCCAAAAGTTACATCGTCTACAGTGACGAGACAAACAAACTCATCTGGGAGCTATTCTTCATAGGAGCGATCACTACAAAATTACAAAACTTTCACACTGATTTCAAAGAGGGAAAGTTACATATCCAGTCGCTGTTAGTTGGAGGAAACTTGATGTGAATACAAGTTCCAACAGACATATTAAGTTATGAACAATAAGTGATCCGTTCCATTAGATAGTAATTGAACCAGACCGGAGGTCTCTGATATCAGGTGATTCAATTCGTAGCCTAGTTCCTGAGTGGAATCAGACAGGACTGGAAATTGATGACTTCTACATGCAAAAAGGATTTTCAATATGACCCCACTTTTTATTGATTTTGTGTGAAATTACACACTACTATGTTTTCTTATTGTTCATCAAATGAATATCCGAAAAAGCACGCATGTCAACAAAATTTTGAAAAATGTTAGGTTGTACGAAGAAAGGTGAGACATCTCATGTTTCAAATTTTCTCCTAATAAATTTGTGTAATCGTGAGATTAGGAAGATTCAAATTCTAATTTGAAATACAACATATTTGTGAGATTGCTTAACGCTATCTTATTAATTGTAAAAACAACCTAGCTCATTCGATTTGCATAAGTAAAAAATTACATAAGTTATTAACAGCACAGAAATTACTCACTATAAGTGCATGAAAAACAACATTTGATTGTTACAAAAAACTAATCACATGTAAATTTTACAGATGATCCCTAATTCCTAATTGCGTATACGGCAGAAGTTACTATCCTAAGTGGGAGTCGCAATCAAAGTGGAGAAACACTAATAGCTTACTTAATAAAAAATTACTTTTCTTATTTGAAAGTGACTAATCAAATAAATATTTATTAGTTATTAATAGAAACATATAATCATATATCCTCGGTAGAGTAACCACGACGAAAAAAGCTTAATAAAATGATGGATTGATACTGAGTTTCTATATGGAGAAATTATTAATTATTCAAAAGCTGAAGTTACTTTTTCTCATGATTACTTACTAAGCAAATGAAGAAAAAAGAACTATTATTACTTTTTAGGTAATTAACTTTTCTTCACATGAAAGTTACTAACAATAATTGAAAAAACAATTATTGCAATGACTTAGTTTCTAATAGAAAAGTCACCCAAGGCATAACCTGCTAAGACATTAGAAATCTCCAATTCTTCTAAGTTTATAGGAACTTTGTCAATAGTCACCCGACACTCGTTAAATAATCTCATTACGAAAACTTCTCTAGGGGCATAAAAAAATCAATACTTTAAAGTTTAGTATTTCTTTAATAAATATGCCTAATAAAAATCTCAAGGGTTTCACCAACCATTTTGACCATTCCCATCAATGAAATGCATGGGCAAGGCATCTTTCTCTTTGGCCAAAATTTGCTCCCCAAAGCCCTGTTCCTCCAATGACAAGATCTCTCCTTTTCAGGACGGTTCCATTCCAGGGGAGATTCAGTGCATGGCATGGCTACTTTCAGAGTGCTGACTCAATGCACATCACGAGAAAGGACATCTCCTCCATCCTAAGTGGGACTCTGACAGTGATTCCTCTCCATTACCATCATCTGATGCCGACTTGGGGAAGCATGGCAGATCGACACGGATGCGAAACCATGACGCTCTCTCCTCATAATTGCGGCCGCAAATTTCCAGTTCCTTGACCATTGCGCAAAGCATGGTTATCCTCTCACCTAATCTGATCCCGGCACGATGGTTTCTTTGTCTTTAGCAGATAAAAAAGGAGACAAATCAAGGGCTGAAATCCTGAAGTGAAGGGCTGATCTGGGAAAGGTGGTAGCTGATTGACTGTCTTGTAATATGGACAAGTGAAAATCTCTTGACCCATGAGTGAATGCATTTTGCAAAGATTTAATGTTCTCGTCTCTCTCTACCCAATCATCGTGCCATGCTGACTTGGCCGACTTTATCCAAATCCTGACACGTTGAATTCTGGTGCCCTAGAAAATCTCGGATATGGATCGACGATCCTGAAAGCTGCCATTCAAACCTACTGGTATAGCACGGCCCCCGAAGTTTAATGCAGCAAGAAGCCCCCAGGAGATAGAAGGCCCGGAAGGACGAGAAAATCCTCGAACTTCGCAAATGCGTAGGACCCTTTATCCGTCGATCAAAACTACCGGCTCTCCAAGCTCTTTTTGGCACCATCTTGCATGACCACTCGAGATAAATCTTCCACGGATAATGCAACTTCGCGCTTCTCTGGAGGCTCAGAATTCGTAGTACCACTAAAGACCAGTGACTGTGTCTTTTGGGGGCTGAAGTGCAGTGGTTCCTAGGTTTCTCGAGAATGGGCGTGTGGGGTGATACCGTGACCCTGGTTCTGATACCTGGGTCTGCTTTGGTGGGCATTGGATTTGCTCTGCTCCAGTGGTTCCTGGTGTCCAGGGTCAAGGTCACTGAGGACGTCAATGGCTACCATGAAAACCTGATGGAGAATGAAGATCAAGAGGAGGGTGTGGATCAGCTTAGTGTTGTCATCAAGTGCTCTGAGATTCAGAATGCCATCGCCGTCGGTAAGGTCCCCGTTTCGATCTTTTAAGAAAACTTCTCAGGGCTCTGTTTTGTCTGTGAATTGTCTGTGAGACTCTGGAGATAGTGAATTCCGTTTGCTGATATAAATACAGGCAGCCGATCGTGGGATATTTTTTCTTTTCTGTATCAAGGAATTGTCTTATTCTTTGTGTCGTTTTATTTAAGAGGTTCTCACAAAGTTCACATTCCATGAGATCATTACGGTGATTGACTACGTCAGAAGTTCTCGTATACATTGTGTTTGCCTTTAGAGATGTTGCTGCTGTCATGATTTTTTTAGTCGCTCTCTCGTTATGTCATCTTTTGCTGCTAAAAATCATATGCATCAGACCAAACTCACTCTGGGCAGGCACCATATAAATTTACCCAGCATCATCATCATCATCACCATATTCTCCATAGGTATACAAACAGGGGAAAATAGAATAGGGCAAAACGGATGTGAGGAACAAATCAAAAGCCAATCTTTAGCCAAGGAAATGCTCAACTGGGCAAGAAACATCGTCACTAGTCGGACAGCCTGGTGCTGTCCAAATTTACATAGAAAATATGATTTGTGTAATTCATATCTAAATTCAACTGCTTACTGTTGGGCGGAGTTTAATAATTGGGGTGACTTTCTGGAAACAACTGGTGGTAATCTAGATTTGCAAACGACTTAGGATCGTTTGATTGAACAACCAGAAAATAACTGCTTATGCTTTGGTTAGGATTATCCTATCTCCATCTGTCACCGAAGAACCGTCTCTCCAGAATTTTACCGTATGTTATAATTCTTAGTACTCTACCTAAAGTGTGAAACTTGGCAGAAGAGAAGCAAAATGGATATCCTATTAGATTCTTTTTCTGCAGCATTGCTTGAACTTGGGAAATTGATCTTTAACTGCATAGATGCTTGACCATTTTTGTTCCAGGTGCAACATCTTTCCTATTTACCGAGTACAAGTACCTCACCATCTTCATGGGTGCATTCGGCGCCATCATTTTCCTCTTCCTCGGTTCAGTTAAGGGCTTTAGCACCGAAAGCGAACCTTGCAGTTACAACCCGGAAAATCTCTGCAAACCAGCTCTGGCCAATGCCATCTTCAGCACAGTGGCCTTCTTGCTCGGTGCTCTTACTTCTGTGCTCTCAGGCTTTCTAGGGATGAAGATTGCAACATATGCCAATGCTAGGACAACTCTAGAGGCCAGGAAGGGTGTCGGGAAGGCATTTATTGTGGCCTTTCGATCCGGCGCTGTGATGGGCTTCCTTCTTGCTGCCAATGGCCTTCTTGTTCTATATGTGTCCATCAATCTGTTCAAGATTTACTACGGAGATGACTGGGAGGGACTGTATGAATCTATTACCGGTTATGGACTCGGCGGTTCTTCGATGGCACTCTTTGGAAGAGTTGGCGGAGGTATATATACCAAAGCAGCTGATGTCGGCGCAGACCTTGTTGGGAAAGTCGAGAAAAATATCCCTGAAGATGATCCACGGAACCCGGCTGTAACTTTTCTTCCCTTCCCATGACATCGGTCTAGAAACAAAATTGCGAAATCAAAATTTTGGTTGCGTGATCTGTGAAAAAACATGCTCAATGCACTGCTTGTTTTGCAGGTAATTGCAGACAACGTCGGCGACAATGTCGGGGACATTGCCGGAATGGGCTCTGACCTCTTCGGGTCTTATGCCGAATCATCGTGCGCTGCACTCTTTGTCGCATCAATCTCATCCTTCGGCATAAGCCACAACTTCTTGGCCATGTCCTATCCACTCATCATTAGCTCGATGGGAATTGTTGTCTGCTTGATAACAACACTATTCGCGACAGATCTTTCTGAGATCAAGCACGTGAGTGAAATCGAACCTTCATTGAAGCGTCAGCTTCTTATCTCAACAGTCCTGATGACTGCCGGCATCGCCACGGTCAGTTTCTTTGCTCTGCCATCGGAATTCACTTTGTACAATTTCGGGAGCGACAAAGTCGTAAAGAACTGGTATGCTTCCCGCTCTGCTGCCATCATTTCGGATTCATCTTCGTTTCTATGTCTCCTAGATCATTTTCATCGACGTGATTAATATGCTCACAGGCACCTGTTCTTCTGCGTTGTGACCGGCTTGTGGGCTGGACTTGTTATCGGCTATACCACGGAGTACTACACGAGCAATGCTTACAGGTGAGTTTTTGATTCATGATTTGTGACTCTTTATCATGTAGAACATATCAGATCATGTTGCGTTCGGAGGTCGCCGAGGACGCATGTAAAGTACGGGGCATTGCTTCACTGATTTGCTGACTAGCGATTGTATCAGTCCGGTGCAGGATGTGGCGGATTCGTGCAGGACTGGTGCCGCGACCAACGTGATTTTCGGATTGGCTCTGGGCTACAAATCCGTCATCATCCCCATATTTGCCATAGCAATTGCTATTTACGTGAGCTTCAGCTTGGCTGCCATGTATGGAATCGCTATGGCTGCATTGGGGATGCTGAGTACTATAGCGACAGGTCTCGCTATCGATGCGTATGGACCTATCAGCGACAATGCTGGCGGGATCGCCGAGATGGCCGGAATGAGCCACAAAATACGCGAGAGGACCGATGCTTTGGATGCTGCCGGAAACACCACTGCTGCCATTGGCAAGGTAATGACTATCTAAATTTTGCATGATCAGCTGTGACATGAAGAACCTCATTACACTGTCTGCCTTTTCTCTTTAGGGTTTTGCTATTGGATCAGCGGCACTCGTCTCTCTCGCCTTGTTCGGCGCCTTCGTGAGCAGGGCGGGCATCACGGCCGTTGATGTGTTGACCCCGAAGGTGTTCATAGGCTTGATCGTCGGTGCCATGCTCCCTTACTGGTTTTCTGCCATGACGATGAAGAGCGTCGGGAGCGCGGCGCTGAAGATGGTCGAAGAGGTCAGGCGGCAGTTCAACACCATCCCGGGCCTCATGGAGGGAACGGCCAAGCCTGACTATGCGAACTGCGTCAAGATCTCGACCGATGCCTCGCTGAGGGAGATGATACCGCCCGGTGCCTTGGTCATGCTCACCCCGCTAGTGGCCGGCACCTTGTTCGGAGTGGAAACTCTCGCTGGAGTTCTCGCCGGCTCGCTCGTCTCCGGCGTGCAGGTAGCCACCTATCACCTTACCTTCCCCAAATCCATCGTGTCAATTATAAACAAGTCCAGACATTTTTGCTGAATTGATGAATCTCGTTTTGATTTCTGATTCAGGTTGCCATTTCAGCCTCTAACACAGGCGGGGCATGGGACAACGCCAAGAAGTACATAGAGGTGAGTCTGCTCGTTTGCCGTTTGATTTCTTCGTGTCATGTCGAGTCGGGTCGAGTCTGAATTGATCCGGGCTCGCGCAGGCTGGCGCTTCCGAGCATGCCAGGACGCTGGGGCCCAAGGGCTCGGATGCACACAAGGCCGCCGTCATCGGCGACACGATCGGGGACCCCCTCAAGGACACGTCCGGCCCGTCGCTCAACATCCTCATCAAGCTCATGGCGGTCGAGTCGTTGGTGTTCGCCCCGTTCTTCGCCACACACGGGGGCTTGCTGTTTAAGCTGTTCTGAACTCCGCCGGCCGGTCGGACCAGGCCAGGCCAACAGCGTCGTTCGTTGCCTCTTTTAACTGAGCATCTGCTGTAATTATTAGGACTCCTCTGTTGCATCCATGGCAGTTCCCCCTTTCAGTTGCACTGTTGCGGTACCCTTTCTATATATACAAGTCCTAGCTTAGCCACCCGGTTTCATGCAATCCTTAGCTTGATTTTTCCAAGTTAAATCACACATAAGTTTTGTGCTAAGCCCCGCAATCCTTATAAAGCTCAAGCAACTTAGACGTGGAATTTAGAACTGTTAAACGGTTGAGTCCGGTCAAAAATTACCTGACCCAAATAGTCTCATTTAATCACATTTCAAACCATATAATTGATCCAAACTCAATCTAACATATATTGCTAAAATACTTATATAATTGAGGTATACTCATACCCAAGTTGAGGAAAGGATGAGGAGTGAGTAAGCACAAGATCAAGTAAAAGTGAGGGAATGAAGAAAGAGTGGTATAAATGAATTGAATCTAAATAAGTTGCGAAGCTATTTATTATCCATATTTGACATTAATGCCCAATCTTACGTTTAAATTCATTTACAATTTATTTATTGAATATAATTAATTCATATAATCGCTCTACTCATCATAAATGGGTTAAGAATTTATATGTGTGATCCGTTTTTATATCTAAGTGATAAGCCGCTTCCAAAACTTTGTGAATAATTGACCTTAGTAAGACTTGATTTGAGAAATTGAGCACGTGTATGTATTTTCAGCTCCCTCAAATGCATCGACGCGATAAAAATCAATCTTGGTCCGTGATCAATTGAGGAATTAAAGATTTTTACTTTGGCCAGTTGGAGACCGAAGGTCTTCATGGAGTTTCGTTAAGGCCTTGAGCTCACGACCGATGGAATTCAAGTATTGGGAATTCGACGTGGCTCTCGATATGGGATATTCATTTATTTGCCACGCGTCATTTCTAATGCCTAGATCGTCTCTCGAGATTTTATAATGATCTATAAAAAAGAAAATCTTAAAAATTTTAAGCAATTATCCTGTCTTTCCAAATCGATAAAGATATCATATGCAGAAGCAAATAATGTGTATTGTGTAGGATTAGTAAAGTTTCTAATGACTTTCGATTTTCCTACCTAATTTTTCCAAAGAAAAGGCATATTAAGATATCGTCTTCGTTTTTCAAAACGACCAAAAAGGTTGCCTGCTTTGCGCGGGCGTATCCTAATCCGACGGCTCAGATCCATTCACTGGGACAAAAATCGACGGACGGAAAGATGGGGGCGGCTCCGATTTGGAACGTGTCCCGCACGTGCCAACCTTTGTAAGCGTGCGGGAACCCGCTCCCAGGAAAATCCACCGAACGGCCGGCAGCTCCCCCCCCGCTCCACAGGGGGGCCCCACGCATCTCTCGTGACACTCGAAATTCCGTACACCTCGCGCGAGCCAATCTCTCTCCGCCACGTCACGCCCGTGACGAGGAGCGGCGACGTGTCGCGCCGCCACCGGCCCACGTCACCGCGCAGCGTCCACGGTGGACGTCAACGCGCCACGCCAGCACCGAGGGCGACGACCGCTATAAAACGCCGCCCCGGACCTCGCTTTCCTCCCAGCTTCATCCGCTCGCTGCGACGCTCTTTCTCTCACTAAGAGCCTCTCTCTCACTCACTCTGTCTCGCTTTCTCTCTCTAGACAGCGATGGCGATCGGGCGGCCGGCGAACCCCGGCGGCCTCCTGCTGCTGCTGCTCGCGCTCCTCTCCGTCGCGGCGATCGCGACCGCCGAGGTGTTCTTCGAGGAGCGATTCGACGGTACATTTTCCGGAGCTCGATCGCGCATTTCCGTTCCGTTCGTTCGTTCTCCTTCGTCGCTTCCGGTTTTTGTTCGACTGCGTTTTCCGTTAGAGATGTCGCGAGCGCGCGGTTGATGCCGATCGTAGTTTCGCGGAGTCGTTTCCGAGATTGATCTGTTCGCGCGTGGATCTGTTGGCTCGACGCCGCTTTTTGGTTTAGATCGGTGTCTGGCGGGAATTTGCGGTCGGCAATTTGATCGCGCTTTTTTTAACTCCGAAATCGGGGGCCGCCTCCTTGGCTGGCCTTGTTTTAGCCGCGACGGGGGAGGCGTGAGATTGCTGTGGGCAGTCATTTTCCGTTTACGTGTTCGGGTGGCGGATACTTCGGGTGCTATAGATTATCGGGACTTGTACGTCGAGTTTGTGAATGCAGCAATGTTTGGTCCGAGTGGAAATTAGTGGAGGAGCACTAGCTCTGCTGCCTGACCGACGCGAGCATTGTTGGGAGTAGGGCTCTACGAGCATATTGCCTTCGCTGTGTGACGAGATGTTAAGTTTGATATCATGATCGGTCGCTTGCTGGAAATGACTAATTAATAAGATTGTGTCCTAGACTAGAAAAAAGTCATTAGGGGCATTGAGTTCTGTTTGCGAAAAATTTGTGGTCAGTTTGCATAAATTGTGTTGTGCTTTCTTGTTGCCTAGCGGTTTCTCATTTTGTAACTCTATGCTGCCATGTCTCTAATTCAATTAGATGGATGGGAGAACCGGTGGGTCAAGTCTGATTGGAAAAAAGATGAAAACTTGGCTGGCGAGTGGAACTACACATCTGGAAAATGGAATGGAGACCCCAATGACAAAGGTAGGCTTTTCTCTCACGAGCGAATATATGTGTTGTGAATTAGTTAGGTTAGTTTGAATTTTATTCTTTTAGCATTCGAGAATCTAGATGATCTGATGTTCGTGCTGGCTAGCTTCAGAGTTATCATCGATCTCCTTTGGCAGGTATCCAGACGAGTGAAGACTACAGGTTTTATGCTACATCAGCGCAATTCCCTGAGTTCAGCAACAAAGACAAGACCCTTGTCTTCCAATTCTCCGTCAAGCATGAGCAGAAGCTTGACTGTGGTGGTGGCTACATGAAGCTACTCAGTGGTGAAATTGATCAGAAAAAATTCGGTGGTGACACCCCATACAGGTTACTATAGTTCCTCTGACTACATGATATTATTACCTTTCTGCTCAGTTGTTCTATTTGTAAGCACTTGCTCATTCGACGACTGTTGGGATTGCTGCAGTATTATGTTTGGACCTGATATCTGTGGCTACAGCACCAAGAAAGTTCATGCTATACTCAACTACAATGATACCAACCATTTGATCAAGAAGGAAGTTCCCTGCGAGACTGATCAGCTTACTCATGTTTATACTTTCATCCTCCGCCCTGACGCCACCTACAGTATTCTCATTGATAATGCTGAGAAGCGAAGCGGTAGCTTGTACACTGACTGGGATCTTCTCCCACCTAAGCAGATCAAGGATCCTGAGGCCAAAAAAGTAAGTTACTGAGGTATTCATCTAGCTTCTCCTCTGTATGTGATGGTATATCATGCTGATTCCCTTGCTTGGGTGGCAGCCAGAAGACTGGGATGACAATGAATATATCCCCGATCCAGAAGATAAGAAGCCAGAGGTAAAGGCATCATTATGTCTCTGGAGTTCGTTTATTTATGAAGTAGATGTCTAATGAGTATTGGATGAACTGACAGCTGACATGTGCCTGCAGGGATATGATGATATACCAAAAGAGATACCAGATCCCGATGCCAAGAAGGTGAATATGATCATTTTGAAGTTGTTTATGCAACTATTCTCCATTTTATGATTCAATTTATAGCTCTGCTCCGTTGGAGGTTCAGCTGCTTAATATAGTTTGAACAATGATGGTTTGCAGCCTGAGGATTGGGATGAAGATGAGGATGGTGAATGGACAGCCCCAACTATGCCTAACCCTGAGTACAAGGGACTGTGGAAGCCAAAGGTATTAGAATGTTCTTGATCGTGTTTAATGAGATTGTTGGATCACGCAGTTCTTAAGAATCTCTCTATTCCTGTAGCAAATTAAAAATCCCAACTACAAGGGGAAGTGGAAGGCACCGAAGATTGACAACCCAGGTTTGTTTGTTCAGTAATGTTTTTTATTGGTTTTGTTCTTGTGATCTTTGTTATAACTCCTCATATTCATATATATTCAAACAGATTTTAAAGATGACCCAGACCTATATGTCTACCCCAACTTGAAGTATGTTGGTGTAGAACTGTGGCAGGTAACGTGTCTTTCTTCTTTAATATTCCGGTTTTCACAGGGCGTGAACATTTATGAGCAGTGTTGGTGTGCTTCAGGTCAAATCTGGAACCTTGTTTGACAACGTCTTGGTTACTGATGATGTCGAATATGCAAAGAAGCTTGCCGAAGAAACATGGGGCAAGAACAAGGATGTATGGAGTATATGCTTCTTCTTTTTTCTACTCAAGTAAGTGATTATATTGCCAGTATTCGTGTCTGAGATTGTCCAATTTCTTTGACTTTTCAGGCCGAAAAGGCAGCATTTGATGAGGCAGAGAAGAAGAGAGAGGAAGAGGTAATATCTCGTTTTCACAAGTCTTTATCGTTGTCTGGGACAGACTTGCTATCAATATTAATGCGCATCTGGCTCACTATAGTTGGTTAGAACTTCGATATCCTCAATGTCCACTTGTTGATTTATTAAGTTATTAATTTCGACCATATATATGTATGTATAAATTTTGTTTATACTGTTTAGTTTTAGTAAGTGGATGCCCACATTGGCCTGCTGAAGGCTCGATGCACCACCGCATTTTTTCAGCATCTTTTTCCAATTCAATAACACTGACTTGTGGTTCAATGCTTTATCAGGAATCTAAGGCCGACCCTGTTGATTCCGATGTAAGTCCATAAGCCTGTAAAAATATAGTTGATCTCATTTTGTGTGTCCGTGTGTTTTCTCATGGGGGTAAAAAATCTGTTTTTTAGGCTGAGGATGAAGATGATGATGCCGATGATGCTGATGATGCCGAAGCAGATGATTCCGATGCAGAAATCGAAACCAAAACAGATGATGGCGCCGACTCCACGGACGAGATCAAGACTGAAGATGTAAAGGTAGGAATCCTCGAAACCAAGATGACAGTGCCGACTGCAAGGTGTTGCTGTTGGTTTGTTTTTTTTCCTCTTCATCTACTGATAAGTTTTCTCTCTCCCGTCTTTTCTCGTTTGCAGGATGAGCTGTAGGCGACGCCGAAAGTGGAGTAACGAGCTGCTCCAAAATTCTTGATTTTTTGCTTGTTTTTACCGTTTCTTTTTTAGTAGGAATTATCCTTGGGGGAGAGAGAAAGAGAGAACATTTCATGCGAAGTGCATGGCTGATTGCATCAATGTCAAATCTGATTCTGGGGATTGGGAAAGAGAATGAAACATGTAATGTCAAATCTGATTCTGAGGATTGGGAAAGAGAATGAAACATGTGCCCCTCCTTTTGCTATTTCCCCTCACCATCAAAGCTCTCTGCTTGACATATCCACTTGACGACGTCCCTTAATCATCGCGATTGTAACAGTTTGAATAGTCAGCACGGCTTTTAAGGTCTTTGAGCGCTAAGTTGATGAAACATAATTAGATCGGAGAATCGTGTCCGTAAGCATTAGGCATGGATATGTTGTGTATGCGTCACGAGTCACGACGCGACCATGTTCCTTGAAAGCAGTTTGAGACCTTGTCTGTGATTCTGCAACCGGCACTCTTCCTTTCAACACCTCCGGAACAAACTCAATTTGTGTTGTGTTCATGAAAACGGTTAATGTCTGTACTCCCTTATCGAAGCGTCTATCCATTCTCGTTTGCACCCCTGTATGGAAAATGGGGTAAGAAACGGTTAGATTACGACAACTAGCAATAACACGAAAGCTAAAACGTTTTTGTGCTTAGTGATGACTGTGCATCTAGCTAGGTAAAATGGGTCATAGGTCTATTTCTTAATTCATGATTTTATTTTCAGTAAATAGGCCATAGATGAGTTTAAACACGATATAAGTGTTAAATGAATTTACAACCCATCTCAATGACTCTCACTTCAATTTCTCTTGCCCACACTTGCTCACGTCACACATTCACCTTAATTTAGGTATGAGTTTTCACACATTGAGTTAAATATGTAAGTATTTTACTATTAAGGATCGGATCATGTATGGATTGAATATGAGACAGGTAGATATACATTTTATGGAAATGAGTCAAAATAGATTAAATTGGTCTATTTGGAGTAAGACTATTTTTTATCCGACCCACCAATTAATGAGTCTACCACCGGGGCATGATGGAAGTGTGTCGTGTATGAGCCGTATCAATAGCCAAACTACATTCCTTCATAACCCTTTGCGTCAGCTAGAAGTTAGAACCATCACCTTCTAACAGAAAAACCTTCATTTTCATCCTCCATAATCTAATTTCAATATTTCACAATATCACAATTGCCAAAATTTATGTACTTTTATATAATTATCGATGAGAGGTACATTCACTGTTCGCACTAATGTTAGTTTTCTTTTCCACTATTAAACGAATTATGCTTCGCATGGGCATGGGAATAGGAAAGGAACATATATTACGGTTCGCACTAATGTTAGTTTTCTTTTCCACTATTAAACGAATTATGCTTCGCATGGGCATGGGAATAGGAAAGGAACATATATTATCATGAAAATTGAAAGTAATACCATCTCAATTCGATATCCTTATAAATCTTCGTCGATAAAATTAAATTACTATCCGCGTTGTCATGCTCATTTTATCCACCAATTGTCACTTGTATCATCCTATCTAAAAAAAGGGAAAAGGCAAAAGCTCACCATAGACAAGGCATCAATCGTCGAGTGAGCTACCATAATGAAAGGAGTTGAAATAAATTTAGGTGAATTATGCAATTGCAACACTCAAATAAACATAAATGACCCGATTTGCATAATTTTTTACGGTCTATATGTTGCATTGTCACACTGTACTGTCGAAACAACAATTTTTTGTAATGAATGTATCATCCGTAAAAAGGCAAGAACCTTCAACTAGTATCAACAGCCAGATGCAGTTCTTTATTTAGGTCTTTCAATCTAGAAACCCTAGTTCACAAAGTAACTAGAAAAGTATCAAAAAAATTCCTAAACTATTGTATTGGTATTAAATAAATCTTAAATCTTCGCGCAAGCTCAACCGAAATGGATCATGCACGAGTTTCAACCTAGAACCCGGAACATGTTCAAGACATCACGTTTATTGCCTCGCTAGGGGAAATTTCTCGTTGGGATTCGGATGGTCTGTCAATACAAGACCAGCCCCCTTTTTCCTGCTTGAAGAAACGGGGTAACTCTTTTGCCCCGGGGCCGGGTGCGAACTGAACATAAGTGGGGCCCTTGCGAAGCTTGCAAGGACAATATCGCATATATAAGTAGGGTCATTCCATTCAATATCCCGTTAAAGATTGCATACGTGTCAATACACATGGCAAATGACTAAAGGATAGTGGAGAATGATATATCCAATATAAAAAATTCACGGGTGTTGATATGTGTGTATCTTGATGTGTCAACATGTATTCATTTTAACAAAGGGCAGAGTTAGGTTAGAAGTATCAGTTTGAGAACTTTTGTAAAACATGAATTAAGTTGAAGTAAACATATCAGCTATTAGTTTGGGATTTTTTGTTAGACGATATGAATTTTGAGTAAATTTCTTATAAAGATTTTTAATGGTATTAACCATTTATGTTACCTAAATAAATCAAATTATGTAAATACCTGAATCCGTGCAACGGGCGGATCCTTTTTTTTAATCCAACAACCATTGCATAGCCTAGTGCTGTAACGGATCAAATCGAAGTAATCATTCATCCCCTCAATTTCCATTGTCCCTTCCACTTTTTGGAGCGTGCGTCTTACACACGTTTACTCTACCCGGCTACGAACGATCAATGAGTTTCTCTACTAGTTTAGTGTGTAAACATGGTTAGCATAAATGAAGAGCATGCACTCCAGAGTTCTCAAGTTTCAAATGTTTTGCAAGAAACGTGGCTGATATATCAATTCTAGGAATTCTAGGTGGCGCTAGGGTCGATCGCATTTTGAACCGCTCCTTACTCGCTTTGTAGACAGCCCTAACAATTTCTTTTAGAAAATGTAGTTTTAAGGTTTTCTCGTCCATGGCGACATTAACATCACGTCGATCCTTCGACCGTGTCCATGGCGACATTAACATCACGTCGATCCTTCGACCGTTTCCTCGCTTCAGTGGTCGTGTCATTTCATCAATATGCTTAACAGGTAGACAAGCGCAGAGTTTAGAAGAACCTGACAGACCAGCAAGAAGACATGCAAGCTTGCCTCAATAGTCTATCTGAAATCAGTCACCAGGAAGTACATGCTAGTGAAAAAGAACAGAAACAAAAGGCAAAAATATCAGACATCAATATGTTTGCCTTTCCATTGCACGAGGCAGCCAACTGAAAAATGCGGAAAGGCAAACGAACCTGAGAACTATATGATTACTGTAGATATCAGAGATATGCCGCAGCCACCCTCTTTAATTACTCAAAGTAACCTAAGCTTAAGGTTTCGCTAATGATCATATACAGTCAACAGAATACAGGTTTACGCCATCAGTCATCTCAGCACAGCAAGATAACCTAAATTTAAGGTTCATCAAAAACCCCAGCTGCTCTCCTCAGATCTGACAGGTAGTCTCACATACAGATCGACTTCTTTTTAGAAGATCTGAAGCCCAGCACCATTGGGGTCTCAAAGTTGCAAAGCAGAAGGCACTGAAAAAATTTGCCACCAAAATTGTCCTACTGATGCTGCTCATATATTTGCATGTATGCCTCTGAGAGTGCAACCATCTGAGGAAGCGTTTCTGAAACATGCAGATCCTGCATCTCATACCTAAAGCATAAAGTGGGACTTGTCAATCTATACAACAACTGCACTCTCATTTCCCCAAAAATCAGAGAGAGAGAGAGAGAGATTTACCAAAGTTCTTCAGACTTCCGCTGAACAAAAACCCTGTAAGAACCTTCACCAGGTTTGCCATCATGAACAACGTTGGCAATCAAATCATACTTTGATCGCAACCTCTCCTTATCTCCTGGTGTGGGTAATGGAATGTAGTCCTTCAATTCCAAGTTCTTGACAGGAAAATTAACTGCAAAAGCAATCATAAGTAATCGGATACTTAAAAGTACTAATTTGATCAACATTTCACATTCGCCACTTCATATTTTCTTCTAAATCAAATCGCAGCATTATGAAATGGCTGATCTGATCATCATCAAAGTTCCCCAATTTTTTTCCAACTAAAATCATCAGGTTCCAAAAGCTCACCGAGAGTTGGGTTCTTCTCCACAAAAAAATTGTTTTTCGTAAATCTCCGCATATGGAGAATGAGATACCGAGGCAATCTCTTAACACGGTATCTCATCCTTGCAAGGCGGGGACGTACAACCTCTGTTACTGTTTCTCCATCAAATTTCTTCAATATGTTGAAAAGGGGTACCTGAAAGAAAATAAAACCTTAAGTTAGATCAATAAGCACTTGGGACTCCAATGGTGCAGAAGTGCCACAGAAATCTTTGAGGACCTCTCTCATCTGATATTCAACTTGAAGATTCCCCATCACATGATACAAGCCCATGATGAAAATTCATGATATGATCACAATCCCAAACTATCTTAAACGTGTATTATTTGACTCGATTCTTTCAATAAATGGTACCAAACTGTTGCAAAGGACTGACCGAGCGGGAGGCATCTGATGTGCTTAGGCATGCAATGCCATAGATCAATCTAAGCCTCTTCTGAAAAGAGTATCTTGTTTAATATGTCCACACAGATACTTTTTATCAGTAAAAGCAAATTTCTCGCCCACATCAATACTGTCGATACAGAAGACTCCCAAATTATACATATACCATCAGAAAAGGAGAAAAAACTTATTGTCAAAGGATCTATCATGTTTATAGCGCATAAACCATGTTGCATAAGTTCCCTCGATATCAAGTTGATGAAAAACCACTTACTTGTCCACAACTCAATTGATAAAGATTCAGGGCCTGTTTGCCTGCACTTTCCCTCCAAAATATGAAACTAAAAATCCTATGATCCGCTTGCCCCAAAATGACCTAGCCCAACTTCAATACCAAGGAAATGACGAAGGGGTATCTTTGAATATTCAAATTTTAAATCCGACGCTCTGCTTCCAACATAGAGAGCTGAATGAGGGGAGACCCTCACGTCCTGTTCGGAGAGCGGAGGTATCCCAACCCTACTATCATTATGCCTTTGCAATTTTACTTGGTTCAACTCGATTTGTGACCTTTTCTCATATGTGGGACTCTTGGATAGATAATCAATCGTCTTTCGATTGGATAGTAGTACTTTTTATAATAATAAATTGAGTTTTTATTTGAAAGGTTTCAGGTGTTTCAGGCAAATAAAAGTCAAAGTGTAGGTTTCACAAAATTTATAAGAAGTGAAAGTTAAAGAGTAAAAATTACTCCAGACGGATACTCAATCCTGTCAACATAAATCCAATCCCACCCACAAAGTAAAAGGGAGCATTTTTTTTTTTATCATGCTAGCCTCTTAAACAATAAGAATTGTTACCACCTCAGCTGACAAATTCTCATAGATTCAATAAGAAAGATATCTTTTTATGTGTTTATTGATGATGTTGCCACTAATGGGAGCAAATACTCATAGTTTCAATATGAACAAAAATATTTACATGTCTTTATCCCTCAGTGAAATCTTACAGTAGACATTTAACAGGATTCAACACTTAATAAAAATATAAAGGAGAATAACTACAGCTATTGCCAAATATTCATCAAGCTAACATAAAGAACAACGAACCTGGGGTATAATGTTTTTCTCCATTACGTCTTGGAAAAGTGGCGGCGGTGGCAAATCAAGTCCAAGCATTAAGAAGGGCATTCTAGATGTGTCAGACATTACATTATTAAGTTCAGTCCCACTATCCATGAGATTTGCATTGCCATCCTGGTCATCACCACTTTCTTTCTTATCAGCCATAATTTTTCCAGGAATCTCTTTTATAACCTCCAACTCCCCCTTCAAAGTAAAAAAAAAAAAAATATTAGACGAGTACTTTGTGCATGAAAAGCAGTGGCAGCAACATATGAAACAAAAGAGCTAGAAACCGGTAGTATACCTGAAAGCACTCGTGAATAATGCTGCTCTTTTTCTTTGAAGTTTTGAGATCCGCATGCAAAGTATTAAGAAGCCATGACATGAACTCAACTGGGTCAGACTGCGCACCTATCCGGAAACGTTTTTTGCTGGCTTTCATAACTGCCTGCAGAAACTCATGTGGACTTACCTATAAATGTGAAAGTCGATGGTGAGAATCTCTTTTTGTGCACAGGGGAATTAGAAAGAGGTAGAATTCTCCAAGTGACAAACCTGTCCTTTAAAGTTTCGTGCATGCCAAATTTTCCTGGTGAGTTCTCCAAACCTATGAACAAGTGGAGATTTGCTATGCTGATAATTTTCAGGAATAAGGAAAAAATTCCTTAAAGGAGTAACTCTCATTAACGATTGAATAGTGACATTGACAAAATCAGTCTCCTTGATGTTATTCAGTCCCACCTGAACAATAATCGAGAATTTATAGCCAACACAGAAGAAAAGGAAAACCCTAACTTTGAATATAAAGTAGCAGCGGAATATTGTTGCATGATCAAAATATTGCACTTACCATCCCAGGAAGGTAATCAGAACCATCAAGAGCCCTTGACCATTGTTTGTTCTTGTCAATCTGTACAACTTGCTCCCTTGTAAACCTAACATTAGATATAAACTAAATCAAGAACAAGCACCTCACGGAATGAATGAATGGCCAAGTAAAACCTGAAAAAGAAGTTGCAAGGATTGCTACAAGTTGACATTACAGCCTAGCTGCTATCACATGAAGGACAGATCACATTGTACAGACAAAGACAGTCAATTAAACCAGGATGCACAGAGAAAGACAGTACATTGAAAAATCAAGCATAAAAGAAAGCTCGATTATGGATATTAACAGCATAACGATGTTGAAATATAAGAAGCAACCTTGGGTTCAGCACATGCCGAATGTCATCCAAAGAGGGATCATTGATCTCATATCCATCGGGCAGGCAGTAAACCTTTTCACTTTGAAGATTGATGAAGACGTGATGCCCTGCTTCAACGCTGTGTGTATAAGCATGAGACTTTCTTCCTCTTCCTTGATAATATTTGCCGCAGACTAAGCAAGCGTATACATTCAAATTTGATAGAGATACAGAGCAGAACTTCTCAAAATCAAACTCCAAAACCTGGAATGGATAAAGCAGCATGTAAAAAAGTATGATAGGGTAAAAACACTAATTACTTGTAACAACAGTTAACATGTGTATCATTGACAAAATGACATATTCTCAATGATACATAACTCATACACCAAAACTAATATCGGTTGCTTCATTTAACCTTAACTCATCTTTATGACCCTTGTTTATAGGACTATGATATATAAACACAACATCCTTTTACAATTAACCTTACAAACAAACACAGCATTATGAACCACATCATAACAACCCTCATATGCACGAAATTTAGCAAATAACAACTTTGATCTTTTTCTTTAGTACTATCCAGCTTTTCTCGCATGCTCTGTTGCAAAAACCAAGAATATACACTTATACAAAATGATCCTTAAGACTGAAATGACAATAGACTGATTCTTGAGAATGGAAACCAATCTACTGGTGGTTTACTAAAACCTAAATTAAGAAACAATTGCACTGCCAGTCTCCACATAGATTTAAGCATCAAGAAACTCCACTTCCTGACCCAAGAATGTGCAATAGCAATAGAGAGTAGAAATGTGTAGTGTGCTAAAACACAAAATGGACAAACACTAGACTACATAACCGCCAGCAACATGAAGTAGAATGATTTACAGCCACAAATAAGCTCCATGCGCCTAGCAATCTAATTGCTCTATTGCGACTTGAATATTCCCATCACCATGCACATTTACTACAAATTATACACGCTAACATAGGCACAGAAAAATACAAGCCAACCCCACAAATATCATCATAGATTGAGTTCATAAAAGGTCAGCTTAGAGTACCTGGCGATTAACTGTATCAAGATAAGGGCAGTCCCTCCGGATCTCAACAAGGCGGCCTCTCTTCCCTTTATTATACCCCTCATCTTCTTCATCATCACTCTCGCTATCGTCCTCTTCTCTCCCTCTTTCATCAACCACACGTCCATTCTGCTCCCCTGCCTCACGTCCATCCACTCCCTCTTGGTCACCCTTTCTCATTCCTCTCCTCGCAACGTCTTCCTCATCATCAACATCATCGTAAGCCGTCAATTGATGAAGTGGGTTCTCGACTAATGAGGACGAAGAAGGAGATGATTGCTCGAGCACCCTCTGCTTCTTCGCGTCGGGAACGAACTCTTCGTCATCCACAGCTTCCCCGTTTCTTTTCATAATAGCTAACTCTTCCTTTCCCTGCTCGTATCACAAAAAAATTAAACAAGACCAACCAAATTCTCGCCTAGGTCAATAATCAAATAAAATGGCAGGCTAACAATCCATAGCTCTACGCATACGCCTCGCTATGAATCACCGATTCGAAAGCATGAACTTCGAAAAATCGACAGGGCGCAACAACAATTGAATACCGAATTCAATTGCTCAGCTCGCAGTCAGTCAGCAGAGCGAAACTTCAAGACATCAACACAGACTATACAATGGCGTATGGGACCAGAACCTACGAGAACCGCGAAACCGGATTCCTAGTCGAACTATCAGCGGCACCGAAGGTGAACCGGCTAAAGAGAGAGCAGAATCGAGGTCCGAACGGTCTCTCGACAGCGAAATGGGGAACGGCCCGAATGCACAACGAAGAGAAGTTTCTAGAGGGATGGCAACTGCAGCCGACGGCGAAAAGCCAGCAAAGTACGCGAGCGAGAGAGAGAAAGAGAGAGGGGGAGGGGGGTTAACCGGAGGTGGCGGCGCTGCGGCGGCGGGCTTGCTCCGGCGGTGGCGCGCGGTTGTCGGAGATGGAGAGAGAGCGGGGAGACGCGATTTGGGGGAAAATGCTGGGTGATCTGCTGCTGGGTTTTATGCTTTTGATCCTCGGATTTTAATTTATGAAGTCATAAACATAATAATATAAATTCTGAATGCCTCTTTTTATTTGTTTTTTTTAATCCAGAAATCTCAGGGCCGAATTTCTCCACAAAATAAAACCCGAAATACATATCGCAATGCAAAAGCTACGTAAAGAAAATTGATAATTCCAAATAAGGGTAAAAATAGATTTTATTTTAAATAAAGATATGAACAAATCATATCAACTTCAAAGATGGTATGAAGCCAATATATCAAAAACTGTTTCGCCCAAATTAAAATTAAATTAAATTAAATTAGATTAAAATTTAAAATTATTAAAAAAAGGTAAAAATACAGCAAGAGGGTTGGTTACCACCCCATTGCTAATGCAAAGGCGAGGTTGCTGGCAACCCTCACCACCTAGAGGCACAAGCCAGCGAACCCTTACTAGAAACGAAAGAAGGCAATTCTCAGATATGAACAAGGGTTGCTAGCCCCTCACCTAGCACCCTTAGACTAGGGGACTAGGTTTGAGGGCCCTAAGCAAAGGCCGCTAAGTCTGAGCAAGAGCGGGTGACCCTCTCCCAAATTTGGGAGAGGGTCGCTATCCTCTCCCGTTTTTGGCGAGGGTCCTTGGCCATTGCTTTTGCCCCCAGCAGCAATGGGGTGGCAACCAAAAGTACACCTCTCTCTTATTTGTGTTTTTCTTTTTTAAAAAATGTAATTTTTTTGAATTTTTCTTTTTATGGAAAAAATATAAAAAAAAAATAAAAGATAAAATTGGCCTTCATCAAACAATGAGTTCAAGCCCTTATTTAGAATTTTTTTAAAAAGAAAAAAAAAAAGATAGATAGAAGTTGTTGCATCTTTTTTCAAGAAATGTTGGGATATTTAATATATAGAATAAAACTCCAATGTTAAACCCACATATTTTAGAGCAAACTTATTAAAAGAAAATAAAAAGAGCGACGAAACAACCGATTAAATATTCGGCCTTGGCGTCTTTAGTATGTCAACTCAAGCTGTAACTTCACTTATGAAGAGAGCCAGCATCGAGAGCCCTTTTGAACTTGCAATTTATGGATTTTCTTTATTTAAAAAATAAAAAAAAATAAAAAATTTTGGAGAAACTGGTGTCGTGAACGTAAGTAAGTCGTCGTCCATGGACTAACAACATAAGGGCAGTTTTTCCGAGAATGAGGTTTGTGACCAGCTACGGGATGCATTGATCCACCCTGTCACGAGTTCAACTTGGGAATGGAAGCAACGGAATGAGGGTCGAAAAGAACGCGCAATACGTGCTGTGTCATCCCCATTACGTGTGGATTTAGGAGATAATTCTCTCTCTCTCTCTCTCTCTCTCTAGATGCATAAAACGTGAGAGGCAGAGTGAGTGAGTGAGCACACGAGCTCTACTTCTAAGGTACACACATTTTCTTTTTGCCACTTCTAAGAACCCTCCTTGGGAACAACACAGTCCGGCTCTTCTGGCTCCAGATTCATCCGAAGCAAGTAGTGCTTCTTACTTTTGAGGAACCAAAAGAGCATTGTCAAAACAAATGAATGATACATCCATTGCATAAATATGATACGAGGCAATAGCCTTCACGTCTTAGATTGCAGTAATTGAAACGCAGATCTCAATTTTGAAGACGAGTACTAGACGAATCTTCACAAGCATTTCCGTGGGCTCTGGATATCTCTAGCATACCAAGAATCTCAAGTAGCATACAGAGTGTCGACACCAACCTTATCATTATTTGAGACGAAATTAAGAACGAGATGCAGGACAACAGGACAAACATTCCCGCATCTTAAGTTTCGCGCCAGACACCAACACATTCCACGGCTTCAAGATCTGATGGGCGCACGAATTGAATTGCCATTGATCATCTCCTCAGTTCAAGACCGAAGTTGCCATCCATGTGATTCTTACTACTATTCCACTCGACAACTCTCCACGATGATTAACTCGTTTTCAGCTAGGTAGATGGTTGTCGAATCATTTCTTCTTGAGGCGCAATTGGAAGGAAGAATCCGCTTCTTCTCAAGCTAAATACCTGGGGAGCAAAATGACAGCACCCTAGAAAATGATTTCGTCTTGGCTATCATTGCTCCTTTAAGGGGCCAATGAGACTGTCAACGTTTCTCTGGGCAAATTCTAGGATCAAAAACTATATCCAAATGACTATGTCGCGATTGATTATAGTACATCATGTTAAATGCAACCCGCGATGCATGTGAGCATTTCGAAAGGGGAAATGCTGAGATGTACCCTCGGCTCAATTTCACAAGAAACGTGAATGAGAAAACAGCATTTACAGGACACTTGACCAAATGAGGCAACGGCAGTAGGTCACACAACTCAAGAGAGACAGAGAAGTTCTACAAAGAGAAAAAGCCTAAACAGAGCAAAGAGCCGCTTGGGTTTAGTTACTGGCTGTTGGCAGTGGACTTGGGCTTCTTCACTATCATCACAGGACACTTCGCATTCTGTGCACAGTGATTGCTCACGCTCCCCAGAAAAGTCCTGCCATTCCCACCCCAAAACAAAGTCAATTCAATCTCCAACTAAGATTTAGGAAAAGAAAATGAAAATCGTTTAACTTGTCATGCATAGACATGATAATTATAGAACACTGATCAATCATGATTACCTCTTAATCAGGCCATAGCCATGGCTTCCCATCACCAACAGATCAGCCCCCAATTTGTCTGCCATCTGGCAGATCACATCCCGTGCATCACCATTCTCCATTCTTGTCTCCACCTTAACCTGTCCGAATCCCCATGCCCAACATTATCATCATGTTTCAAAACTCAACAGCAAAATTGTCATCATCCTCAGCAGCGCATCTATTGAATTCACTTTAATCACTACACTTGTAAAAAGTCCATTTTTAGACTCATCTCAATGAATGATCGTAAGTGCATTCCTAACTTCTTTTTTGATTTTTCATCTGGTCTCATTTGCTGAGCTAAGTTTTCAAATCCAAGAGGTGTCCGAGTATTTTCTTCAAGGAATACAAACTTTAAGCACTGAGAGCAAGAATATGAACTCACATCAGCAAGCTCACTGCACAATTTCTTGGCTTTCAGCATCACACAATCGGCCACTTCATTGCCGTACCTCTCAATGGCAAGCATCACTTCGGATGAAAACAAGTAGGCTGAAACAGAAACAAAGAACACGACCCCAGAAAAAGAAAATAAAAAATCAATCTTTCACTTCCGGGATTCTTGAAACCAAAGGTCATAAGACTATGAACTAAAAATGGAACAGAAAAAGCTACCTTCCGTATAACATCTTGTACCTGTGCCATCGAGAGCTGTGGACATAGCCCGAGGAGGTTTCACATAGAGGAGCAAAAGGGTGTCTCTGAATTTGTCGGAGACGATATTCTTGAGGCACCAAGACAAGGCATGCATGCTCTCCTCGCTCTCGTCGACGGCCACCAGTACTCTTCGCTCTGCAGCTTCCGCTTCTGCCATCACTATCACTCCGAAGAAAAAAACTTCAAGAAACTTGGGTAGATCGAACGCTCGAGTGAAATCAGCTTCTTTGTGAACTGGGCTGGTTTGCAAAGTGGAGGCTGCAGTGAATTTTATAGTGTCAGTGGACTTCCTCCTTTGCTTTTCGTGTCGATCAGCAGGAATCAGCCGGGGGTAGAGAGAGAGAGAGAGGAAAAGAACCTGTTGGCAGTTCAATGGTTTACTGGGGGCGAAGGGGCCATTCACAGTGCAGTGGTTTTGAAGACGGTGGGCAGTTTTGGATAGCGTTGTCTCGTAGCAGTTTTTTATCTTTTGGACTTTGTCTCGTAGCAGTTTTCGGATCTGGAAACGTTGTCACGTCAATCTCGGTCAGCCATTGGATATGTTCAAAGTTGCAGTTGACATTAATACATATGTAGGCCAGTTCCTATCGATGCCTTTCCACTCTCATCTCGAGCATTTTCATGATACTTGAACTCTTCTTTAGAACATAAATCTGGGACTTTTAGTAGTGGCGTTCATCATTCCATTCAAACAGAAAACCAGGGGGAACGTATCATTCAGCTCGGTACAATTTGGTTTCCTTTCCTGGAGCGAAAATTCCTTTGGTGGTTTGCCAACAAAATCAAAAATTATAACTCTAATTTTTGCTTCTGGCTTTGGAAATCAATTTGAGTCAAGAAACCGACACTCTCTCCGTAAGATCAGAACATAACTCGATAGAAAAATGTCGCCATTACCCCGGTTCTATTGAATTGAACAACCGGCCCAACAGAGCAAAGTCAATTTGACACCACTTCAGAAGATAAAGCCCGTGCCGGAGCTTTCGGATCGATTTGATCTTACCTCCACACCATGTCCGAATCATATTGACCCTATTTTTTGCTTTCGTGTTTTAGGTTGAAACATAAGTTAATTGGCCCAAAACTCCCAACAAATTTCTCATTTGCAGATGATCGTACAAAATTATTTGTAGCTAGAACCAACTAGATCATCATATAGAAAGGCAAAAGTCCCCCGTCTTGTCAAGCAAGAACATACTTCGAGTGGATGTCGAATCAATCCAAATTCTCATTTTTATTATAAAGATCAATCTAATTGTTAGTCATAAGGCTTTCCCCTTCAAGTTCCAGTTGGAGTTTAAGTCAGAAAGTTGCTTTGCAACATTCAAATTCCTACAGATACAACTTGATGATAGAATAGCGATCTAAATTAAGTTAGCTCCCACGTCACCTAAATAAAGATGAAAAGACACCACATAAATCAGCTGCAAATTTGAGATGACCTTGAAAATCATCTTGTGCTACTCACTGATACAAACCAAATACACAAATAATGACACCTTCGCGAAGGATCACTGTGGATCAAGATGATGTTACACCTTGAAAATCAGATAAACATGGGGATATCACCAATGATAGGAAGGTATGGTGATAACTGCTCACTTTTTGGATGAGCCAAAACCCCCAAATCCCATCATAGCTGCAACCTCAGGATCCATTTCGGGTTCCTCTTCTTGCGCCTTCTCCTTCTGATATACAGAACATAAGAGTGAATGACAGACAAAACCATAGCAAGCATCGTGGGACCAGCACCACAGAACAGCTGCATGTTCCTCATATTGTGATACACACCAAAAACCAGTAAAAATACAAACCTTCTTCTCTTTCTTCTTTTCTCTTTTTTGGCGCTTTCGTTCCTCCTCTTCCTCCTGTTGTTTTAATATTCGCTCGTCAAGATCTGTAAAGTAGAGAGGACAGACATTCCATTAGCCATCTGATTAAATGAAGCATCGATGAACTCTACTCCTTAAGCGTTTGCATCCTTGGAAGGGTTACCTTGCTCTGTAAAGGTACCAGGAGGCTTCCTCTTCTTAAGTTGTTCAAAACGTCCTTGGACCTGCAGGCCACAAAAAGATCTTCAGAGATCAGCCTTCCATTCCTAATCCCAACCATGACTTTCGGCAAAGCATAAATCATTCCATGAGAACCCAAGTCATCTGCCCCAGAGTAAGCAGTATAGAGTTTAATTACACTGCAAAATGAAAGAGAAAGAATCACCTGTTCAAGAGATGCTCGTTCTACCCGCATAGACATACCCAAGGCCCTTTGATCTGAATGACAAAATGAAACAAGCCATCAGGAGAAGATGAAAACTAAGTTGAGAAACTTGTAGAAAATTGACCAAATGAAAGCTATTGGTGAACACGTACGTTTCTTTCCATTTATATGATCCAAGTAATTTGCTGAGTCCTTCACCACGCACTCACATACTGAACAGTAGTACCCAGCCTGTAAAACAAAGAAAATATGATCACAAAATACTTATGTTAAAGTATTAAATCATAACCATGAACATATTCAGCAACTAAAATGATCTTTCAGCAAAAACTATCTACATGAGCTAAACAACATTCCGCAAGAAATTTCTCCTAAACCCTGAGCAAGGGTACTTGAGAAAAAAGCACGCTCGCATGGCAACACAAAAGGTCAATTCAATCTACTCAGATGTCAAAGCACTGTGCTAAAAGAATGAAGTAGCGATTTACTAAGCAAAAGCAAAGCATAGTAGGAGAGGGGGCAACTATCAGTCCCATTGGTGGTGATAGAACTTGATAGCCAATAGAGCACACAAAAGATCTGGACCCACAAATGACTATAGAAACTCCAGCAAGAAAAACTTCTATTCTGATCTGGCACTGGATATGAAAGGTGAAAAAACATATGTATGAAGTCAATATTCAACAGACACAACCCTTAACAGCCAATGTTGAGACAATGAGAGATTACCTGCTGGCTTAGAGGTGCTATTGGAGTGACCACCTGCAAAGCACAAATGAGTAAAGGGAATGTCAAATAAGTACTGACAAGAGATGTGATAATAACCACATACACGAACTCCAAGATTTACAATCTCGCAATATGTATATAAATAAACTTCCTTTGCACGTTTATACTTGACCCAGAAAAATCACCCACCAAGTTTTTTTTTTTTTTTTTTTTTGGGTGGGGGGGATCACCAACCAAAGTTCATTGCTGCCAATTTTGGCAACTTCACGTGCTTGAAATGATAACACAGTCATTGACTCCATGAACAAATAAACTAGAAATAAAAGAACTCACGGTGAATCAGAACAGAGACAATGATCTTGCTTGTACACTGTAGGTCCTTCCATGCTAATTGCTAGCATCATTGATTACACGAGAGTATTCAAGTCACTCCTCTAAGTAATACCAATGAGTTAGTGCTCAAGCAATTTCCTCTCTCTTATTATGATGGTAGTTGTTTGGAAGAGAAGAATAGATGAACAGGCTTTTAGTTTTAGAAGGAACGCCCTAGCAGGGGACACAATCCATTTCATACCAGTGAACAAACAAGTTCTTATTAGCAGAACAGACGTGCTTATCAATATTCATCCCACTCAAATACATGGGAAACAGCCAATTGGGTGCACCACGAGCTATCAGCTAGTTCATGGGATAGATCAACCTGGCAGGAATCGGGTCACTCTCACAAAAGCGATGGCGAAAGTTGATGGCAAGTTCCATCTATGTAATATAAACAACAATACCATAAAGCTTGGAAATCGTTACATGCCACCACACACAGAATCACGATCCAGGCCCAGGAAAATAAAAGAAAACATAATGCCAACATTTAACTCACCTGAGTCTTTCCTAGGCGAGATTCAAGGTCCACTTCATAATCCCGATGCTTCAACGGCTTCCTTTGCACAGGCGGACCTTTCGCTGCACACAAATATCCACATCACTCCTCCAACATCTACACTCCTTTCACAAACAGAAGCACCAGCCACCACTGTACTGTATTTAACTTTCAGTTGGAAATCAAACAACACCCACGAAATAACTACTCAAACGAAAGACAAAATAAAGCTCACATTTTGATTTATGCCGCGGGTCCGCCTCCTGAAAAAACCAATGCCACAAAGCTCGAACAGCTCAGAATCAAAACAAAAATCCCTAAACGGACAAAAACAAGGATGCGTCGCAAGAAAGTAACCTCCTTTTCGCGTTCCCGGGCTCGTTCCAAGTACTCCTCGCGATCGAACTTCCGCCGGAAAGTGTTGTCGACCCCGACAGCCTGCGGGAACAGCCAAACGATCCCGGAATCAAAAACCCACATCTCAAAACGGCCCGAATTTCAACAGACACAGTCCCTTGATCACCTGCCCGAACAAAACACAAGATTTCAATCCATCGCGAACTTACGTTGTTGCTGGTATTGACCATGGCTGCCGACGGCTCGGCTCGGCCTGGAATTCAAGAAGAATCGTCGCGAATCGGGCGTCCGATTCCCCGGGAGCGCCGAGGAAGCTGCCGGAGGATGCGGATTTTGGCTACGGAAGCCTGGAAAGGGCGGGACGATGACGAAACCTAATTTACAGCCGAAATTGGCTTCTTCTTCTTTTCTTGTCTACAAAATTTTCCGATGGTCGGTGAAGATGGATTTGGTAACATTTTCTTCCCGGAACAAATTCTATTCAGAAATATCATTTTCTATTTCTACAGTTCAATGAGTTTTTGAGTAGGAAAACATGTTTAGTAACTATATAAAATTTTTATTTCTAAAATAAAAATAGATATAAATGTGTTCAGTACGATTCTTTAATTATTAAAATATCTAATTATTAATCAAAAATGGATGGTTGGAATGGTAGTAGGAAATCCCGATATATAACTCACGATATGAGCACGCTAATAATAAATATTTAGGCATTACAATAAATAGATATAACTTTTGAATTTTTTTAATTGCAAGAAGACAAGCAAATATTGCCCAAAATGGGCAAGGACGCAACAAATGGAGGTGATTTTAAAGTTGATACACTACACAAACTCATCAAATCTTCAAGCAAACGACATTGAAAATATACAGAACATTGCTTGCTATGACCACAAGATAAATAGTAATGTAAAAGACCTGTTTAGAGCCATCTTGCATATAATCTCAAAGATGTCTCCAATTTAATATGAGGGGAAGAAGACATATTCTCTCGATGAAGTTGTTAAGTTGTGGCAACCTAATATTGTTTCTAAGAGAAAGATAAATTCAAAAATCCATATTATAAAACATTAGAAGTTTATTTAATCTTGAATCCAATTTTTATCAAAATATTTTCACATTTTTTAATGCTAAATTAATTTTAAACTAGAATTAACATTAAAAATCTAGTAAACCTACTCAAAATCTATTTTCTAAATTTTTAAATAGGAGATTTGGTCCAAATGTTGATCTCACCTGGGCCATGTGTCGAATGTGTAAAGATAAGTTTTAGGTTATGTTGAGTTTGTTTTTCTAAAATAACTTCATTTCTCTTATCGTTTCAAAAAAAAATTTATTTATTATTTTTGTTCCATATCTACTTCATCGTTATTGAACCATTTTCGGTGATGAAAAAATTAATTGACTTACACAAATAGATTTATCTTCTTTTTATGTTCCAAGAAACAAAATAATAGAATAACAAAGAAATAAAAATATTACCAAATAGACCCTAAACTATCAGATAAGGTACAAGAGCAGAGTAATTAATTATGCACCAAATCCAGAACTTTACCCTTTTCAGGAAAAAATAAATAAAAAGAAATTATCAAATTGGACCCGTTGTCTCAAAATAGTTATTTTATGTGAGTTCATCTCAACGTTCCATTATGTTTCCCAAACGCGTATCGATCGATCTATCTTTTCACGATGATGGCCTGAGGGGGAAAATTGGCCGGCCATGAAGTGCGTGATTAATTATCACCTAAGTACTTTGAAATTAGAAAATAAAATAGAGCATTAACTGAAATCATGAACCCGAGAGGAGGAAGATAGAGGCAAGGGGGGAGGGAGAGTACCGGCGGATCTCGCCGGGCTCGTGCGATTCTTACAAAGCTGGATAAGATTGTTTGCATCTAGGGTGCTCTACAATTGCCGTCTCGTGACCTTACGAAAATTTGCCAATCTCCTTTTATCTCTGTATGATTAACTTAGAATACTTGGAAGCTCCAGGGCTCAGGCGTGATCCCAAGATTACTCTACACGAGAGACACCAGGACAAATACGAATTTATTGTACCCTGACCAAAAACTCTGCCATTTAGTTAATACCTCATTGATTCTCAAGTCCCAATTAGGCTCCGTTTGTTTTGTAAAATATTTTCCTCAAAATGAATATTTGTATTATTAAGAAAAATGAATGTACCAAAAAATAATTCTTATCGTTTACAAAAATGGCTAGATATGATAATAGGAGTACTTTTATTAACTCATTATTCAACTAACACAAATAATTATTTTCATGAAGATATTTTTTATATCAATCATTTTTTTTTCACAAAACATACCAATTCCTACATTCTACATTTCGACACTTAAGACGATCTTATGGACAAGGACATATTAAATAGAGAGGACTCAGAGGAGGCTCTTCGCTGGGGCCCCTCTCGCAAATCCATACGCTATGCCCAAAGCCCACTATGTAGAAAGTTTTCATTTTGGCCCATCCAAACTTTATAATTTATTGATAAATATATTTACCAAGCGAAAAATTCGATATTATCCCCAAATTGTAAGCTAATTAATGCTAAATAGACAGCTACTGACTTAAGATCCATATTTATTGTACCATCATTTCACTTCTTGTCATATGACTGTTGATCAACAACGCAAGACGACGATACAGAAGCTAAAGAAACAAAAAGATAGAGGGAAGAAAGGGAGTGATGAAGAAGAAGAACAGTAAGAAACACCAGAATTTAAGAATTTACTTGAACAATATATGAAAAGTACATCAAACTCCCCGAAGAAGAAGAAGAAGAAGAAACATCAGAATTTAAGAATTTGTTTGAACCATATGAAAAGTACATCAAACTCTCCACCCGCCGATCCTGGTCTTCCCTTTTTTTCCCATGGAAGAAAGTGATCAATCATACAAGGGAGAAGTACAGAGAGGGCCAAGAAAATATTTGAACGAGAGAGAAAAAAAAAATCAGTTCTAATTATAAATTACACTGTATCAACGTGATGATCAATTTTTTTTTATCTATCTTAAAATTTCAACATATAAATTTGTATTTCTTTTTTTTTCTGGGGGCGTTCGAGTGGCATCACGAACCAACTTCCTTGTCACTTCAATACGAACGTCTTCCGTCCATGCATCTCACCTCGCAATCTCGTTACAATGTCAAATTATCTCATGCTCCCCATGAAATGGGATAATCACCGAAGACCCACGAACCGAGAACACCTTCTCTTGAGCCAACGGATGCCGAATTTGAGAGAAGCCTTGAGCTTGCCCTCTACCCCGTAGTGATTGTAACGGGCCACCCTCTTCTTCCTCTTCGCCTCCGCCTCCTTCAACCATAGGCGCCTCTCGCCCCCGCCTGAGGCGGCGCATGGCTCGGCGGCTTCCCAAGGGCGCGGTCGGGAGCTGCTCTCGGCTTCCACGATCTCTACGTTCCGGCCGGTGCAGGGATCCTCCATCTCGCCGCTCCCCTCTCCGTGCGGGACAATGGCCACGGAGTGGGGGTGAGAGATGGGGAAAGCGAAAGAGGAAAGGGAAGTTCTAGTTTGTTTAACTCGTTGGGTGTGGGTAAGAAGACGTGACAAATATAGAGTTAGGTACTCAGTTAGGGTTTGCATTGAGCTTTTCCGTTTTAGGATGACAGAAGAAGATTCTTACTTTGCTGAAATTAGGCATCGATCGACCCTTGCTAATGCATTCCGCGTAGCCGGAATCATGCCTTAGTGAATTGGATTTTCCATAATCTTAGCATTTTTTTCACGGGAAAGGCGAAGATTTTCTCGATCCATGTCATGCATAACAGTCTCGGCTAGAAAAGATGGGAATTCCTCGACCCATATACTATTTCCAACGGCAACTAAAGTGGTTAACTCGTACGCAGCCATCTTTTGCGCTCCGACCAACGTGGTCGAGACTCAGCATAGCAAATCTGCCGACGTTAGTCGTAATCGCTTGTGGCACTGGCACCGAGGCCATCGGGTTTGGTCGGTCCGGCTCGAAGGCCATTTTGATATTACGGCTCTATTTATTTCGCGAAAAATAAATATTTATAAAATATGTTTTTTTAATAGTGATAATTATCTATTGAAATGATTAGTCAATCAGGAATGTTTTTATTATCCACAATAACTTATGTCTTGTATTTTCTCGGATGTCTAAAATATTATTCGTTTGTTCAATTTTTATAATTGATACAAGTGATAGTTTTCTGAAAAATATTTTTTAAATTACTTATTTTTTGCAAAATAATGGAGACTACATGTCTTTATCTCTTTTGTATGTGCATGGGATTTCTAGGGCAAAACTTGTCTTTGACGCGGAATCTTTACTCATGAAGATTTTTCAAGAATTGGGAAAGACATGCATAAAGTATATACAACATACATTGGGAAAAATTACTAAAAACCTAAACTTATTATACAGTATCAATTTAATTCCAAGCATTTTGATATTTGGTCAATTTAGTCTTATCTTTTGACAATTTACCAACTTAGTTATAAACCATTCAATTATGCCAATTTACTTTTAAACATTTCGATTATACCAATTTAATTCTAAATTTCTTGACAATTTGTCAATTTAAGGTCTAGTTGGTAATCGATCAAACGATACCTAATCTTATTCTTTTGTTTAGAAATTCGTTTGATAACTTTTTTGTTTGAAATAAAATTAATAAGTAGAAAAAAATCATTTTTTTTGTTCCTACGAACAACTCCAAAATTAAGTCCATTTCCCTTTTTTCTCTCTTTCCGTTTTCCTTTTCTTCTTCTCCTTCTTCCTTTGGGCAATCACCTCGTCGGAGCATCGCCTTGACGAGGCTAAGCCTCCCTAACGAATGGGTGAGGCTTGACCTCACCTTGGCTAGACGAGCTTAGCCTTGCCCAAATCTGGTGAGGTTAAGCTCGTCTAGGCACCGGCGAGGCTCACCTCGCTAGGGGCTAGTGATTGGCTAAAGGAAAAAGGTGAAGAACAAAATGGGAGAATATAATAAAATTATTTAAAAATAAACAAATTAAATTACAAAAGAATTTGAGGTCTTACTAAACGCATTTCTATATCAATAATAGAAACTTTGAACAACTACCAAACCTCTTCAAATACTTAGAAACTCGTTCAGAGAGCAAAATAAAATAAAAAAATCATTGTTAAGCATAATTTTTTTTTTCAAAAACAAAATGATTATCAAACAATTCGTTAATATTTCCAACCAAATTTAATCGAAAGAAGGCGCGTGACGGTCTAATGGCGACAGCGATCCTAAGTGACACATCTTCCATTGAGATGGACAAAACTTTTAATCTTTAATTTTTTTTTCTTCTTTTCTTCTTTTCATTTTCTATTTTTTCTCCTAACTCAAGATCGACAAGGTCACTTGGTCTTCATAAGGGCATCATGGCCATAAGCCCTCACCTATTGGCCGGTGAGGGTCGTGGCACCCTCGCCCTTACTAGCCCAAGGTTAGAAAAAAAAAGGAAAAAAAGAAAAGAAAAGAATGAGAATACATAATTTAAAAAAATAAAAATTATCCATATTAGTGTCAGCCAAGCCACGTATGATGGCCAATGCTAACTAAATCATCCAAGTAGCAATTCTCGGTAAAAAATTCGATTGGAGAACTAAATTTACAAATAGTCAAGAAGTTTAAAAATAAGGATGTGTTTAACAACTATTATGTTCCAGTAAAAAAATTATACTCAAAAATGATTTTTTCTAATTTTGTTTCTTAGATGAGTTTTTGAATATTTGAAAGCATTTGGTAATTGTTCAAAAATTCTATTTCTGAAATAGAAATTCAGTTCATGCGATCCTAAAATTCTTTTGTGTTCAACTAAAGGAGAAGGAAGAAGAAAAATAAAAGAAAAAGAAGGAAAAAAGCCATGGAGGAAAAAAAAGAAAATGCTTAATTCTAGAGTTATTTCCTTGGACAAAGAAGCAATTTGTTTTACTCTTAATTCCAGTCCAAATCTATTTTCAGAAACAAAAATTATCAAATAGATTTTCGTTCATTTTTTGTTTCGGAGAACAAAAGAATAAAATTAGGTACTATTTTGCACGTTATGAAACATGCCCTAAATTAATACAATCGAAAAGGTTTAGAATTATATTATGCTTTTAAAAATCTACACCTACTTTGCTTAAAGCATTAGGCGCACGACTTATGTTTAATAAATATATCTAAAACACTCAATTCCAATCGATAAACCTCTACATGACGTCGAGATATAACATTTTGAAACCTTATCGGGACCATCCTATCCTCATTCTTATGGCTATCTCATGCACCGATCGGTCCCGTGGTGCGAATTGAACGAACCGAGATCCATGGACGCGAGTGGGTGGGAAATTTGCTATTTACGACGACCTGAGTTTCGTTTATAGAAGGAAGTCAACGGCCTCGTCTTTTCTCGAATTTCCAGCGGACTAGTACGATGTGGTCGAGCTTTTCTCGATTCGGATAGCCAAGGAAATTTTGTCATCGACGGCGAAAGACGTCATGCCGCGGTCAATCCACGAAGCAGGAATTTCCAGGAAACGAGGGAAATGCACAGGCTTCGTGAAGGTCGTCGACGACGCGTGTAAGTGCACCGAAACAAATTGCTTCCTTTCCCCAATCATTTTGTTCCCCAATTTTTGTGCATTTATTTCACAGAAAAAGAAAAAAAATCACAAACAAATTCAAACTTTGCTAATTATAACACGTTTATTTTAAACATTTTTCCATGACACCAAAAAACCCAAACTTCTATTTGTATGACACATTCATCTCAAATTTTTTGCTTGTGACACCAAAAACCCAAAATATTTTCTCTAACGCCAAATTTAAACCTCAAGTTTGGGATTTTTAGTATCGTAAAAAAAAGTTTACACTGTACAAATTCGATGTAAATGTAATTTGAGGTTTTTAATGTTTTATGGTGAACATGTCATGGTTAGTAAAATTTGGATTTTTTATAGCTTTTTTTACCTTTTTTTAAGTGATTGTTTAGGTTGGGTAAAAAATTTAGTTGATAAAAAGAATTCTTTATCGATAATAATTTGCGTCTTAATATTTTGGGTGAGATTTACGGGATATGAATAATTATTTTTGTAAAAACATTTTTTAAATCGTGAATGCTTGGGGAAAGCAGGCGGAAACTTTTGGTTTTTCTCGGGTCTTCAACTCTTGCGGATCAAGTTTTGTGACTTTGTGACTTTTGCGACCAAAACAAAAGAAAAAGTTTTGTGTCTTTGTCCGTGGTTTATACTCAGACACGTCGATTCAAGATTTGACAAAATCAAACACGGTCGGTTGAACAATCGTCGCACGTCCGCCGACCAAAAAAGCGAAATTTGTCACATTTATGGTCGACAACGACAAGAGAAAAGCCCATGCTGGATCATTGCGACCGCGTACGATGATTCGCAAATCATTTTCGACAAATTGATTCAAGCGATGCACGCGGTATACTTTTATCTCACTTGAAAAGTGAAAATCTTTTGCAAAAAAAAAAAAAAAAAAAAAAGAGATGATTTTGGTTTTTTGTTTTTTTATGAACAAAAGAGGTTCCACGTAGGTCTTGGACGGAAGATTTCTGGCCAAAGATAAGAAAAACGAAATGGAGAACGAATGAATGCCAGAATTTATAAGTACTCGGAAGTAGATTTGCAAGAATATAAAGGTAATTAAACGTCATTTGATTGATGTCCCAAAAAGCATGTATGTCTCTTTACAACATCCAATGAGAGTATTCATAGCCCACTAATAATCATTACTATCGGTACAATAGTAAATGGATAAAGTCACAACTCCGTAAGTCATCAAGATAATCACACCACTATTTGACAGTCAAATTCCTCAAACCATCGCTCGTGTATTTAAACGGTCACCTAGTGCTAGAAGCAGTCACTTAAAGTTAAGAGTCCGATACATTAATGTATCGGTCCTTTGCATTTTGATACTTTCTCATTTACCATCAACTGCTTTACTCCCGGATTGTCGATTAATGTTCTTTGAATCAATCCCCTATCGACAAGCAATGTTGAATAGTCTAGCTAAGCTCATCTCATTTCAATAATCAAAGCTAGTTACTTTTCGGTACAAATCGCTATCTAGACACTTACCATCACTCAAAAGATAGAAAAATCAAAATGCTGGAATTCATATCAATCGGAACAAATATTTCAAACCCGTGATATATTTTCAAGATTCGGATCTTACCTTATAATTCAGTATTGAATATTTCACAAAATATTAAAAGACGCACGAATCATTAACAACCTTAGATTGAAAAAGTTGGGCAGGCTGTCATGGTCGTATCTGAGCAATGGGAATAAGATAATGACAAAAGTGCAGTCGAAGTCAAGAGCTTCGTCTCCTCTGTGTCGTGTGTATGTATACTTCTTCCCTTCTCAAGATCGCTCGAGATGACAAATCTTACGTGCTCGAACACGCCCACCAACCAATCATTATTTTCCTTGAAAAATCTAATCTCTTTATCAAACGATAGAGAACATTCTTCAATCGAATACCAAAAAATAATGTCATTTTTCCTGAAATATGACTTTTGAAAAATATTTTTTAGAAATGTCCCATTTTTCGTTAAACTAATGGAGCCTAAATGTCATTTGACTAACTCCAATAAAATGAGTCTATCTTTTTACAACAAAACGGGGGTATTCATAGCCCACTAATAGTAACTATTTACAAGCAAGTTATTCCTATTTACTACTGTTGTTGCCACATGTCCGCCAAGATGATAGGCATGCTTTTGGTACATGGATAATTATAATTTACAAGAAGTCGCAGCTTCCAAAGTCATTGAAACAATCAACCACTATTCGACATTGAAACCATCGCCCGAGTATTTGAAGTGTCATGTGGTGCTAGAAGTGTAATGTCGAGAATCTTACAAATTTGCCAATACTTTCTCATTTACCATCGACCCTTTTACTTTCGAGTCGTCAATTAACGTTATTTGAATTAATCCCCTATTCACAAGCGATCTCGATAGTTCAACCAAGCTCATC
This sequence comes from Eucalyptus grandis, assembly GCF_016545825.1. Taxonomy (NCBI): domain Eukaryota; kingdom Viridiplantae; phylum Streptophyta; class Magnoliopsida; order Myrtales; family Myrtaceae; genus Eucalyptus; species Eucalyptus grandis. Next base: position 64,444,798 of record NC_052619.1, on the reverse strand, counting down.
TCCTTTCGATAACCAAAGTTAGTCACGTTTAAGATAGAATCATTTCGACATACATCACTATCAAGACACTTCTCATCACCTGTCATAAATATAAAAAATTCAGTATAAATCACTATTTGACACTTCCTATCACTTGTCAGAAACATAGAAAAATCAAAACACTCGAATGCGTACTTATCTAAAAACTATTTCAAATCCGACATATCTTTTCAAGGATTCCGATCTTTACCTTACCAACCAATATCAAACATTTCGAAAATGTTCAAAAAATTGAATGATTGATCGAAAAAGTCGGGCCGTCGGGCCGTCGGGCCGTCAAGGTCGTATCTTAGCAGTGGGAATAAAACAATGACAAAAGCGCCATTCAAAGTCAAGGTCTTCGTCTCCCCTGTGTCGTGCGCATGTATACTTCCTCCCTTCTCGAGATCGCTCGTATGGCAAATCTTATGTGCTCAAACTTTGCACAACAACCGGTCGTCGTTTTCTCGAGCACAAGTGGCATCTTGAATATTATCTTTTGTACTCTCGATTTTCCCGACCCAGCAGCAAGAAACAGAGCATCGAGAGAAACCACACATTCAAGAACAGTTTTTTTAAACGCCGAGGGGCGACGACTTCGCGACGAATTCGTCCCAAATGCACCCCGAAATTCAGATCGCCTCCAAATTGTCTCTCGACCCTTCACGCAAAATCCCCACGAGGGAACGCGGTTCCATTGGAAACGACTCGCTCGCTGCAACTTCCATCGACCTTCCCGCGTTTAGCAACTCGCGCACGCGTCCGTCGCAGTGCCAACGTGTCGTCTGTCCCTGTCCCTGTCCCTGTCCCTGTCCCTGTCTCTTTCTCTTTGAAGTGCAGAGAATAGTTTACAAAATCCATCTTTCCAGTCGTTACGCGGTCGGGGTTCGTTACCATTCATGCATTTGTCCGAGATCTTAAAAAAAAAAATGCCAAGTTCAACATTTCGCCTATTTTTCGAGCGACTCATTCGTCGGTGTTTTGAGTTAACTGAAAGTCCTAGGAATTGAACTTGGAAGCATCTCTTGTTCTGACATTTCTTTAATATTGCAAGTGGCTCTGTTTTGGGAGCACCCGCAAAGTCTCGTGCTTGACTTCATGATTAGCGCGTAGTTTTCATTCGGGCGCTCTGTTCAACTTTCAACGGAAACTTCTCTGTACCTTCCATGCGCGTGTTGACGTGGAACTGGTATGGACGATAAGATCAAGAATGGTTTAAATATGCGCCCTTGACACTTGATTTGCTGCTTTGCTCCGAGACTCGTCATAACTCTCTCAGTTCTGTCCTGGCAAGAAGTTGATCTCGTTACTGTAATGGGGCTCAAGAGGCCTTTCCCGGTGGAGGGTGAAGAGGGTTTTGGAGCTTCAAAGAGAAGGTTGATACCCCAGTTTTTTTATTCCATTTCTTTTTTTTTAATTTTTTCCAAATGGGGCTGTGACCGATGCCCTGAAACTGAAAGGCCTCTAACTTGGACTTGATTGAATTTTACCGCAGGATTCTGGGAGATATAATTGGACGGTTCTCGGAGAATGATATCCCGCATGCCATCGAGCCTTTCGTGCGCAGAGTGGTAGGTTGATGATGATGAACTGCAATCTTTAGTTTCTGCTTGTAATTTGCATAAACTGGTATTTCACCGTTTTGATTAGTTTGTGTATTAGACAAATAAGTATGGCAACTCTTGCTTAACATCCCTGTTGAACCGTCTAGGTTGTTCCACTGGAAAGCATTCTGCAGTTTTGATGGTTGGTTTTTCGGATCTGGAGTGTGAACTGCGCTTAGTTATAGTCTCATGATCCCTTTCTTGCTTATAATGTCTAGTTTTGCAGCTAGAAATTTTGCCTTAAACGATAAGAGAAAAATGATAACTTTCACAATATATACTTGCTGCAGTATGCGACTGTTAAAATTGTCCGGTTTCAAATTTCATCTCTCTGAAAATCAGTGTATTTGGATAGGTGTATGAGGATACAGTTTTGAGTACCCTTCATGTCAGGTACCTTCACAGGGTGATGTAATCATTAGTCAAATCAAGTCGTTAGCATGCTCCAAATGTGAACTAATTTCGTCTAATCTAGATTAGTGCCTTTCTCATGCGAGCGCAATTTCCCCTTCTGTGTCAATCAGGTTAGAGAGGAGGTGGAACGTGTATTCTCGCGCCTGCAAGACCCACTTCAGAGGTTGGTCCCTGACCTATGCAACTCTTGTTTGTCTCCACAAACTTATGTTTCTCATGTCGCCATGGATTTTCTTGTTCATTGGCTGCTTTTGATCTGCTTGTTGCATGAGCCGGTGCTGTTGATTGTTTCTGATCTCGATGTATGAATGCATGCCTGCTTGTACCGTCCGTTTTCAGTTCGTTTATCTGATCCCTATTGTTCGGATTCCTCACAAGCCATCAAGTAACATGTTTCCTGCGTTCTGTTTCAGGCCCTCATTTGACCCAGCCAGAAGTTCTGTAGGAGAAGGAGGTTTGCAGTTGCGTTTTGTCAGTCAGTTGAAGGCTGAAGTTTTTACGAGCTGTAAGATCCAAGGTGAAGACGGTTCCCCTATCAAAATCGAACTATTTGACACCAGAACCAACTCTATCGTTCGAAATGGTCCCTTGTCTTCGGCTAGAGTTGAGGTTCTGGTCCTCGATGGTGACTTTGGCTCCGATGACCGAGAAGATTGGAGCGAGACTGAGTTCAGGGCCAAAATTATGCGTGAAAGAGAAGGTCGAAGACCGCTGGTGGTTGGAGAACGAAGCATAACTTTGCAAGGAGGAGTTGGTTATCTTACTAACATAACCTTCACGGACAATTCGAGCTGGATAAAAAGCCGGAACTTCCGGTTGGGAGCTCAAATCGAGCAGAAATTTTTGGCTGGTGTACGAATAAGGGAAGGCAGAAGTGGAAAGTTCGTAGTGAAAGATCACCGTGGAGAGCGTAAGTTTAAACAGCTTGAAAAGTTTATTCATCACTGTTCTATCCTCGTGTTATTGCCGTGGTTATCTCTAGCCACTGATCTCATGGGATTTACGCATGACCTTTTTGCAGTGTACAAGAAACATTACCCTCCAAACCTGAAAGATAAAGTATGGCGCCTTGAGAAAATATCAAAAGACGGCACCTTCCAATCTCGGTTGGCTTCCGTCGGAATTCTCACCGTCAAGGATTTCTTGCGTAAACTTGAAATGGACTCAGATTCCCTAAGAAAGGTGAGGAGTTTAACTTTCTTGCAGGCTATCATTCTTTTTGTGGAGCAGCTTTAGTTTAATGACACCTAAATTATCTGTTGCTGAAACTGCAGACACTAGGTAACCCGTCGAACAAGATATGGGAAGCAATTTATCGGCATGCGATGACTTGCATCATAGATGATAATGAGGCGTACATCTATTTTGATGCCTCACAGAGTGCCGGGCTTTTGTTCAATGCAACCTACAAAGTCATCAGCGCAACCTTTGATGGCCAAAATTACCATCCACTGGAAAACTTGACCTTTCATCAGAAGGTGCGTTTTGACAATCTGAAAAACATAGATGTGCCTCTCGATTCATTTCAGCAACTGCAAATTCGTATGGTGAAAAGCTACAACCTTCAGTGGCGTGCTGCATATGGCATTCTATCAAGTTTAGCAAATAGCACAGCATATATGTTACTTTTAGTGATCTTCACCGATGAACTCTTGTCGCTATTGGAGTGATCACATCTCTTACAGGATCCCCTCATCTATCTTGCAGCATTTGGTGCATAATTTAAAGCAGCAGGCTTACTTGAATTTGAACGGATGGGCACGGATCAATTTATCTTCAATTGCTGCTCCACCAAGGCCCTTGAGTAGCTTGCCAACATCAGATTCAATCATTGGTTCAAGTTCAATTGAGCCGCTCATTGATTTCCCGTCTTTGTACCAAGGCATTGAAGACTTCAAAGGTGCGAGATAGTTTACTTGTTACGATTTTGTGATGCTGAAAGCCTGAAAGGGTTATCTTTTGAAGTGATTTCTTTCAGGCCTTTACAAATTCTTTTTTTTTCTAAAAGCCCTTGTTATCTATGCAGATCCAGCAGGACAACTGTCTGGATTCAACCTTTCGTCCGCTTCAACATCTTACAACAGCGACGCTAGTCAGAGCCAGCAATTTGAAGTTTCCATCTCACAGGATTATTATCCAGGGCAAGCTTTTAACCCAATTCCCGCAAGTAGTTTCACGACAGGAACTGCCTGGACGGGACTCTACAGTGGAGAGAACAATTCTCAGTATAATTCACAAAGGACACTCGAGTTTAACAGCAATTTAGCCAATGATATGAATGTTTCACAAGTCGAATCATCATACTGTTTCCCATCATCTTCTTCTTCAGTTTGGACGCCGGGAAATGGCTTATTCATCAATTCACTGGGTGAGGCTGAAGTTGGGATCTTTTCTTCTTTCCCAGACATCGGTGTCCATATCCACAAAAGCATGAAGCCTAAGGCAGGTTGGTGCAAGATTCGAGCTGCGGTCAAGTGGGGATCAGTCAGGCGCGATGTGGCCGCCAGAAGAATGGCGCGCCTTCTGTGTATGTAGATTCTGAGGATCTTTTAGTGCATCCGCTGTGATCCCTGTCCCTGCAAGCATCTTGGGGGCAGAAACACGTCATTCAGCTGTGCTTTATCCGTTCGTTCGTTTATTTCTTCCTGCATTAGGTTGTAAATTCATAGTATCTTACAGAGCAGGGTTGCCAAAAGAATGTGGCATTGTTGTCTGTATGTAGATCGATTAGATTTCGGCCGTTTTCCTTGCAGTAGTTTCTTCTGTATCAAGCTGTAGATTCATAGGAAGTTCAAAGGAAAGGCCACTCACAAGAGTCGTGCAATAGATCAGTCAGATCATGTGAAATATATGTCTAATGTCTTCAAAATCAGTGTCTCAAGAGCTTTATAATTTAACATGCTTCAGATTTCCATAGATTTTTTAGGAGTGATAGGTTTTAGATTTTGCTGCTGATCCACCTCCCATTGTTGATGTCTATGCTTGTGCTGTCTTGATTGGAATTGAAACTGTCTCATATTTGCAGGCCAGCGAAATGCTGCTGTTAAAAGGAATGCAGGAGGAAATCTCTCTCCAAGAGAGTGCCTTGAGTCACAAGCAACACCGCGTGCGCCGTAATTGTTCTGCATGTATTCTTCGTTGCAAAGAAATTAAAGACAAGTCTCGAGATCGGCTCAAGTAAAGTCGGTTTGGAAGAAGCTCGAGTGGCTCCATTGCAATAGTTCGTGACAATGAATTTCATGCCATTCCGATGAAAAACTCGTTCTTACTTGCAATTTTCCTGAGTTTATTGTCCACATAAGTGAAGGGAATCTTCCATATGAAAACATAAAATTGAAGCATTTTTACAAAAAAGGATCAATTGTAGACCTCTTGTCCCGTCGCTACTTGTTCCGGCGACTGAAGCAGGAGTGATTTGGTCCAAGAATTTCTGAGTTGAACCAGGTAAAAACTGTCCAAATCCCTAAAAACCAAAAAGTCCTAAATTGTGGTTGGATCTACCCAGGTAAAAAAAAAAAAAAACATTGTTGCTGCAATGTCTGAATCCATAGACACCTTCGGAAAAGAAACCCATTACCATAATCTGTTCAAATATTTTTAAGTTTCTTGGCACAGTGCATCTGTGCATTAGTTCCTGTCTTCTTTAAGGATTGCTTGTCACGGTAACAGCTTATAGAGATCCAATTTGAATGATGGAGAGGCTGCATATTCTGATCATTTATTGCTTCTAATTAGCTAAACATGAAAATTCCAGCGCAATGGCCAGCTAACCACAATTTGGGAGCTTTCTATTTTTAGGGATTTGGTCTTCTTCCTTTTTTTATCTAGCCAATTTGCCCCTATTTTATCCACCGGACAAGCCGTGGATGAAGATTTTGCTAGTAAGTGGTTTGGACCCTTATTTGAAACTAAATTAGTCATTTTAGGCATTTATTTGAGAAAAAAAAAACCTACTATGAGTATGAGCTCAATTCTCATTGGGAAGTAAAAAGAGTCCCCTTAAATTGTATTTGACCCGTAGAATTTGTGTCATCCAACGATTTACTTTTCCTCAATCCTTTTAAAATAATCTCACAAATCTATATATTTAAGCATTACCTTGTTAAGACGCAATTTCCTAATCCCTTATTATGTTATTACCAATTTAGCTGAAATGATTTTTCTTGCCTTATTTCGAAATTTTCCTTGGAAATTAGTACTTGAATTCATTTCGAGGAGTCATTAATGAAGGACATAACATAGGGGTTCGAATAAAAAACATCATTTGTTCAACAGTGGACCGAAAAATAAATGGTATATTATATTATGACCTTTCGAAAAAAGTTATAAAAAAAAACCTTTTCCCCATATTTTCAAATTCAAAACGAATGGCATTTCCGTAGTTCCGCTACGATCGGGGCCCAATCTCATTTCCATGGCGTCGACTCGCACGAGCTCCGCTATAAAGCAGATCCTCCTTCGAGCCTCTTCTCTTCACTCACTTTCTCTCTCTAGCTCTTCCCCGCTCTCTGACCGATCGCAACCCTCTCTAAAACCCTCTCGCTTTCTCTCTCTAGGGTTTTGCCCGCTCCCCTTCCCTGGTCCACCGCCTCGGCTGCGCCCCCGATCGATCCCCCGCCCCGACGATGTCGCTCCGGCCGAACGCGAGGACGGAGGTCCGCCGGAACCGCTACAAGGTGGCGGTCGACGCGGAGGAGGGGCGGCGGCGGAGGGAGGACAACATGGTGGAGATTCGCAAGAACCGGCGCGAGGAGAGCCTGCAGAAGAAGAGGCGGGAGGGCCTCCAGGCCCAGCAGCAGACCGCGCCGTCGCTCCACTCTTCCGCCGTCGAGAAGAAGGTGAGAGAATCCCTCGTCGTCGTCCTTTGGATGTGATGGTTTAGGGTTTCGTGTGGGCTGGCAATCGGCTTGCTTTTTGCTTTATTTCGCGACTGGTTGATTGAGCGGTTCTGTCCGATTGATCGGGTGATGATTCTGACCGTGTCGGGATAGGGACTGGTTGTGTAGCTTCGTTTGTTGTTTGATGTGGAGGTTGGTTTTTGGCTCGCTGGGATGTAAATTGGAGACCTCTAATTGAGCTTGATTGTTCGTGATGAAGCCCTTCATCTGGAAGGAGTTTTTGTTTTGTTCGGATGGAAATTGGGTTTATCTTAATATTAGATTCGCAGAATTATAAAGACATCGATCACCTTGTGCATGTTATTCGTGTATTCTAGTTGGGTCACGATTCTTGATAGATTGAAGCGTTAGCGAAGAACCATCATAGATGTGTGTTGAGCTCATTGAAAATGTGACTAACTGCATAAGGGGCTTAAGCTATTGGACGTAAGGAACACAAACGGCTTGAAAAGTGAGCTACTTTATTGCGTTTTGAGTTTGGTTTATTGACATCCATCATCTTTAGTAAACTGGGATATGTGGAGATGACCTTTTCCCTTGCCACGTTAGAGAGGGGTCCTGTAATCTTGTTGTAGCTATATGCTTGGTCTTGTTTTTCTCTCCCAATTTAGTTTGGAGTAGTTAACTCATGAGACAGTTATGAGGATTGGTTGTTTATAGAGCTAAAGTGGAAAAGAATGTGTTGCATATGAGAAATTATACCTGTGATCTTTGCTAGCTTTTGGATTTTCTTTCTTTGGGAGGGAACTAGATATGACTGGAAGAGCAGCTTCGCTTGGAATTCATTTATCAGTTTGACTATCGAAAGAAATACTTTTTTTTTTTTTTTAATGCTAAAAGGAACATATGGTCTATGTAGTGTTTGGTTGTCTTCTAGGTTGCATCTTGAGGGAGAGCTCCCTTATTTTGATTCTTTTTAAGCCTTCATTTTAGCATTGTTTATATTGGAACTTGGATTGCTTCTGTTAGAATGGGAAAGTAAAAGGAATTGGATGTGGGTAACTACTCACATAGTTACTTCTGTCTGTCTATCTAATTATGCCATTGCTGGCAACCAGGTCGACCTGTAGGAATTTTATTTTTTAAAAAGAAAAATTATACTTATCTAGGTAGTTTGAAAAATTGTTCTAGCACGGTGGATATTGCTAATTCCCATCAATTTTATATTTTCTAATGAATTAAGAGAAAATGCTATGGTGAAACTGTTTTCATGCTTTTTGCATGTTTTAATGGTAATCATACTCGTGTTCATGGAGTTGTTATCCTGACAGTTTTTTGTTGTTAATATATAACATCAGCTGGAACATTTGCCTTCCATGATTGGTGGTGTATATAGTGATGATAATAACTTGCAACTGGAGGCCACTACTCAATTTAGAAAATTACTCTCTATTGGTGAGTTTTTTTTACATTGTATAGTGCATGTTCTGCAGTTGCTTTTATTGTGTGGTTGAGAGGCTTACACAATAAGAACTAACATTTTATGCAAAGTGTAGTTTGCTTTTTATATGCAAATTATAATATTTTACTCCACTTCATCAGAACGCAGCCCTCCAATTGAAGAAGTTATACAATCTGGAGTTGTTCCACGGTTTGTTGAGTTTCTAATGAGGGAGGATTTTCCTCAACTCCAGGTATTAAGAGATGCCATTGTTAATCAACTCTTGTGAACATTCTTTCAACTTTGGTGCTAACTTTTCAATTGTTTGACCAATTCTAGTTCGAAGCAGCGTGGGCTCTTACTAATATTGCTTCCGGGACATCTGAGAACACTAAAGTTGTGGTTGATCACGGAGCCGTCCCTATATTTGTTAAACTTCTTGCTTCTCCTAGTGATGATGTTCGTGAGCAGGTATAGTGTGGATGATACTATGCTTTCTTTTACCTCTGTTCTTGCTTAGTTGAAACTTGGACTGTTTTGTTAAGTGTGTGATCAAATAATCAATTGACTCTACTCACCTTCTCTTTTGGAACAGGCTGTGTGGGCACTGGGAAATGTTGCTGGTGATTCTCCTAAATGCCGTGATCTGGTTCTTGCAAATGGAGCTTTGCTTCCTTTATTGGCACAGTTGAATGAGCATGCTAAACTGTCAATGCTGAGAAATGCTACCTGGACTCTCTCGAACTTTTGTAGGGGAAAGCCACAACCTCCTTTTGATCAGGTTGGTTGGTTTATGCCTGTTGCCTCTTGTTCAAAGACTTAATTAAATGACTTGATGAATTGATATGGATATGGTCAACCTCTCTGCTGATTAAAGTACATGTACAGTTTGTCACCTAAGACTATATGTTGGCAATGACAGTTTTTGCCTTGACATCCAATATTTATCTGTTCACTGACAGGTTAGGCCCGCACTTCCAGCTCTTGAACGTCTTATCCATTCAAATGATGAAGAGGTCTTGACTGATGCATGTTGGGCACTATCCTATCTTTCTGATGGAACAAATGACAAAATTCAAGCTGTAATTGAAGCTGGCGTTTGTCCCAGGCTTGTTGAACTGCTTCTGTGAGTTCTTTTTTTCTACACTGTTTTGTTGATAGGATTGTTGTCTCTTCATTGTTTGGGTTTGGATCCTTTTTCCCTTTTATACGTGATGGTTAATGTGAGATCGATTTTGTCAGCCATCCATCTCCGTCAGTGCTGATTCCTGCCCTTCGCACTGTTGGGAATATCGTAACTGGGGATGATTTACAAACTCAGGTATTTGAAAGGGTTATGTTGTTGCAACATCCTTATAAGAAAGTATGTTTGGGAACACACTCAGTTTGTTGTAATTTTTTTCCTTTGATATAGTGCATCATCAACCACCAAGCACTACCATGCCTTCTTAACCTGTTGACTGGAAATTACAAGAAAAGCATCAAGAAGGAAGCATGTTGGACCATCTCAAACATCACTGCTGGAAACAAGGAGCAGATTCAGGTAAAATATTTCTTAATGCTTCTTTTGTTTTCTTTTTTGTTGTTTTCCTTGATTGAATGCAAGCTGAAGTTTTATATAGAGCGTAGTGGTTTGTCAACATCTTCATCATGCATGACCATTTGTTTGTATGATACTCTACAGGCTGTCATAGAGGCTAATATAATAGCTCCACTCGTCCATTTACTTCAAAATGCTGAATTTGACATCAAAAAGGAAGCTGCATGGGCAATCTCCAATGCTACATCCGGAGGTTCTCATGAACAGATAAAGTATGAGTTACCTTTGTATAAGTGTTTCTTTTTGTATTTTACTTTTTTTGGTAAGAAGTCTCTTTTTGTATTTGAGTGGTGCTATATCTTTGATTTTGATTTAACTTTGTTGCTGCAGGTTCCTTGTTTGTCAAGGGTGTATAAAGCCTCTGTGTGATCTTCTCATCTGTCCTGATCCAAGAATTGTGACCGTCTGTTTAGAAGGTCTTGAGAACATTTTGAAGGTTGGGGAAGCTGAGAAAAACCTAGGAGGTACAGGTGATGTGAATCTTTATGCTCAAATGATTGACGATGCCGAGGGCTTAGAGAAGATTGAGAACTTGCAGAGTCATGACAACAATGAGATATATGAGAAAGCGGTTAAGCTTCTTGAAACATACTGGTTGGAAGAAGAAGATGAGGCGATGCCTCCTGAGGATTCTGCGCACCCTGGTGTACCGTTTGGAGGAAATGAGCTGCCTCCTGTTCCGTCTGGTGGTTTCAAGTTTGGCTAAGGTTGGGTTGTATGAGCAATGGGGTTTTTGTTTCAGACCCATGGGGTTTTTGTTTTTTAGGTTCATTTAGCTCGTCCTACTAAGTTTGATATCGTTTGTCCTTGTGATTTTACTCCTGCAGGGAAAGCTGTTGCTGAATTATATAAAGTTGTCAAACTGCGGAGGGATGGAATGGAATCTGCATTGAGGTCAGGTGTCGCTCATAGTCGCCCTGTTGTGTCCAGTTTTTATGAGATTTTGGAGTCATGCTTGGAATGGCTTGGGTCTGGATTAAGCTTTGTGAAGAGAGCAATTCGGTGTGGTTATATGTGGATTGATGACGCTGCAGCTAAAGAGAGCGCTCTTGGTCGAAGTTTTTGTTGCAAGAGGTCGTCGCTGTCAGTTGGGCTCCTGTCAAGGATCTTGCAGTTTTAAAGTAATTACTGTCGGGCTATTGTAGTCTTGTTGTCTTCACAATGGTATATTGTTATATTGCTCCGCTGAAATCTTGAGCAGTATTTTATTTCTTTACAGTTGTTAAGGGTCACTATTATAGTTATTTTCCATTTTCCATTTTCTCCCTGTTCTTGCGGATTTTTCTGTCGTCGAGACAGAGCGTGGCAGCAATTGCCTTCTATTTGTTGAAATGTCAACTCTTATGTTATATGCAAAAGATGTGAATAAATGATTCCTTTGGCTTTTGCTTCTCTGGACAATTTTAATTGGTGCGCCAGACACCTGACGCGGTGCGTTTGGAACTTGCATTGGGAATGGACTTTGGACACCCAGAGCCTACAAAATGTTGGGTGTTTGGAAGAGATTTTATAAATCCCATTAGGGGAAAGGTAGCTTTCTGAAAGCTGAAAAGCAAAAGTTGATCTTGCGATGCCTTGGGCTGCATGGGCTTTCAGCCTTCTCGGCATGCAAATTCGGGTAGGTTAGTGAGAAATTTTCTTCCCAAACCATCTTTGACTAACTTTTTATTTTCCAGTTTTGCCCTTATTGCTTCACTGTTTATCTTATTCGTTGAGGGAAGACGTTCGAGTTGTGGGGGGCTGGCGACAGACTAGAGAGAGGCTGGCGACGGTCATGGTGATCCAAGCGACTATTGCTAATAGGTCATGCGACCTTTGTTTGTATCTAGGCCGCACGACCCTCGGCAAGGTGACAGGTTGCGTGATCACAAGGGGCAAGGCGACGGATTGCCTGGTCACAAGTGGCCTTTGTCAAGGCAACGCGACCTCAAGCAAGGGTTTTGCTTATGATCGGTTACCTTGACAAGAGTCTCAGCTAGGTCTCACCTGGGTCACCAAGGGTCGCTTAACCCTAGGCAGCCCTTGCCGAGGCCACGCAACCTCAGGCAAGGGTCTCACTGTGATCGGTGCGGCGAGGGTCTCAACTAGGTCTCACCTATGTCGACCCGAAGCGACCCTTGCCGAGGGCCGTCTAAGGTCCAGCAATCTCAGACAATCGCCGTCGGTGACAGATTTGAATCGTCGGTGACCATTGCCCTTTCTTGATTAGTTTTTTTTTTTTTTTTTTAATAATAAGTCTTTGTAAATATAAATTATTTTGTTTAAAGGTATTTCGCAATGGATTTTTAGATTATAATATATCAAATGCAATTTGTATTTTGGAAAATCTCTTTAACTTAAAGTCCTTATCTTGATGAAACCATATTTTAACTATTATCAAGCTGAAACAGCATGCGGAAGTGTGTAACTTACAGGAAATGATTTCGTTTTGGTGTTTTGATGCCTTACTTAAGCAAACAGCGAACGCATATGCGCAGGAGGCATTTTTACCTTAAAAAGTAAGGAACAACGACGTGGCTCCGCTTTTGTTCCGGCAATGCTAACCAGGAGTTGCGTTGACAATCCTCGGTCTCAGAGAACCCGAGAGAGAGAGACTTGAGTTTGGGGTGGGATTGTATCTGAAAGCCGGATTTGTTGGTCTTATTTTTGCGTTTTGAAAGTCGCAGGTAGGTTGTCTCTGCACGTTAATACAGAAAGAGAACATCACGATGTCCTCCTCTGGTTTGAATTTCGACCTTTTGAGTTGGAAACTAGTTTCAACTGATCGGGCAACTCACGAGAGTTTCTTTCTCGTTTCAAGATTTAGAAGGCAGAAGGTGCGTGCAAGTTTCTTCCATTGGGAAAACGAAAAGAAGAAAAAGGAAGATAAGCTTAAGAAAATGTTGTCAAACTCGGTGATTTCTCGTGCTAACTTCTGCGCATCACGGAATAAAAAGGGAGAGAACTATTTTAGCATGGTAACACTTATTTGATTTGCATCATGTGCATATAGCCTGGTTGAGTGTGCGTATAGCTTGGTTGGGCATTGTTCATGTGAAGAGACTCTCTTACTATCAACTTTTATATGGGACCGCAATAAGAGGCTCGCTAATTTTAAATTTTAGTGAAATAGGTGTGCGAAGTAATTATGCAATTGGAATATTTATAATAAGTGAGACTCTTAGTTTGTTGCCCAAAGTCTCTCTTTTATGCTCTTTTACTAAGAATTTTTATTTTAAAGCACTATCTCATTTACTAATCTATAAAATTATATGTGAATTAACGTATAAAAAATTATATATTGTGAACTTTAATTGTAACAAGCTAGGAAAACAAAAGGAAAACAACACAAATGATCCATAAATTTTGGTTCAATATGTAATGTAATCCATGAATTTTAAATTTGTTTAATATGGTTCATAAATTTTAGTCCTATGTGAATATCCTCCTTTAATTTTCAAATTATTCAATGTACTTGAACTTTGATACATGCTCAATGTAGTACATGTATCTCTAAACTTGAATTAATGGAAGAAAAATATTGAATATTTTCATATAATTGAAGAATTAATTTAAACATTGAATAAGTTAAAAGTATATGGAGGCGAAAGTTGAAGAAAAGGCCAATTCATTTGACAAAATGTCACCCGGGTTTTGAGGATGGACCCGAGAGGCATGGATCGGGTCAGACAGGGGCTCTCTCGATCCGCAAGCAGCGGAGGTGCCTGCTTCTGCCTCGTGCTTGCTTCCTTCCTTTCCCCCACTCGCTCCATTCTCCCCACGCTCTCTCTCTCTCCTCCGAGATTATTTCTCACTCCACATTTCCATTTCCCCGTGCACGTTTCCCTCTCTTCCCGAGGAGGTTCCTTCCCCACCAGTATAAGTAATCCAATTCGCAACCTTTTCCTACTTCAAACGCGCGGTTCCGTTTCGCCTGGCGTCGAATCATCACACGACCAGGCATCCCTCTCTCTCTCTCTCTCTCTCTGTTCCGTTCTCTTTTCTGGGTTTGTTCTGTTCCTTTCGTGTGCTAGCCAACCGCTCTCTGAGTTCCGTTTGGTAGAGCTGACGGAGGTTCCGACTCTTTGAATCAGCAACTGGGTAATGGAAAGCACGGGAGTTTGTTGAAGTGATGTGAGTTTGAACTTGCTGGCTATCCATTTTGCCTGAATCCAGCGTGACCCGACATTTGATCCGATAGGAATGTGTTGTCCTGTCGCTAAAGTTTCCGGCTTTGAGCTTTAGTCCACCCCGATTTAAGTGGGTTTCCTTTGTTTGCACGCTAGCACCAGTTTTTGAATTCCATTTGGTAGAGCTGATAGAGAATGAGAACTCTTTGAATCGGCAACCGGGTAATGGGCAGCACGGGAGTTGGTTGGAGTGATGTGAGTTTGAAATTGCTGAGCATCCGTTTTGCCTGAATCCAGCGTGACCCAAGATTTGATCCGATAGAAATGTGTTGTCCTATCGCTAAAGCTTCCAGCTTTGAGCTTTAGTCCGGCCCGATTTAAGTGGGTATCCTTCGTTTGCACGTTAGCTGATGGAATCTAGGTGCTTTTTACTGATTCTTATCTTTGAATGCGGGGATACTCTGTGAATTATGAAATGTCTCTTGCTAAAGTGTTCTTGGCTGATCCAATTTATCTGGTTTCGTTCTAGTTTTGCTACTTGAACTTTGCATCCAGATGTTAAAGCATTCATTTTGCTTTGGATTCAAATTTTTGTTTGTGAAGGAGGCAGTGAAATACCGTGAGGGAATAGGAATATGCCACTGGAACTGAGCCTTTTCCGCGTTCTCTAACTCGGTTTTAGGCGTTGCTTGTAATGAATATGAATTTACAATTGTTTCCGTCCGTTGGGTTGTAGCAACTGGGAAAAAAAAACATGGCTGGCTCAAAACGATTGAGAAAAACCTTGTCTTATTTGGTATGATAATAGATAAATACGTGGGTCGCCTGCATTCTATTTGCTGTATCTTGTGTGCTTGCAGATGTCTCTTCTTCACACTGCTTTGCAGTGGGATTGATTGTCACATGCTTGTCTTGCAAGTTCAACATTTCTGAGATTCTTACTTTGAATTTTAGGTAATAGCTGGAGCAATGGAGTGACATCATATTCTCCTCCTGTTCAGTTCCAAATCCTTTGTCCTTCAATCTCAGATGCGAACTCTCACTATGTGCTTCTCAATCTTACAAATTTCAAGAGTTGGAATACCGAGATTGGCTGGTTTCTGGCGTCAAAGCTTCCACACTCTTGGTAGACCTGACAAGAACGCTTCTCACTTTACATTGTTCAGTTCAAAGACTTCTGGGCTTGAAGGAGGATACAGTAGGAAATGGATAAGGAGACCATCTTCTTCAAGAACAGGGGGAAGGAACAAGACCCTAGGCAATAAACACAGTGATGTTAGGGATGGAGTTTCGGATGCTATAATCTCTGCAAGCACAACGCTGAACATAGAAAAAACAGGAATAACCGAGTTCTGCAAAATTGAGTATTCTGATGTTCAACAAAAGATTGCTGAGAACAAAGAATTAGCCAGCCTTGTGACCCTAATTGTCTTTGATCTGGAGACTACAGGATTTAGTAGAGAGAGTGAAAGAATCATTGAGATTGCGTTGCAAGATCTTTCAGGGGGCAAGAATAGCACTTTCCAGACGCTTGTAAATCCAGGACGTTCTGTTCCGAATGCTTATATTCATGGCATTACAACCCATATGGTGAACAGGCCTGAGGTTCCCAGGTATATCTATTCACTTGCAAGTATGAATTTGTATTGTCAACTTCAGTATATGAATTAAAGCGACAAGAAAATGATCACGTGAAAAAAGCTTCCTCAACATTAAAGATAGTCCAATATGTCTCAAGTGGTATATTCAGATCACAATATCTTTTATTTCTCAAAGTTCATGGTTCTGATCAAGTTTATCAATGTTTTTATATAAGCATTAGTGTCCTTTTCAAGTTGTCTATTATGTTTAACATGTTTTGACTGAGTAATCATCTGTGGGCAAAAAGTTAGGAGCACTGCTCCTTGAACTTTTCTTCTGAGTACATTACCCGATACAGATACCTCAGGCAACCTTCATTTGATGTACATGCTGCTCCCGTGCCTATGCTTTTTTTATTTGTTGCCCCTTTTGGTGTTGAATTAGGAAAAGGAAAAACCAAATGATGAGAATGTAGTAACTGCGAAAACTGTGTTTCACTTTCATGAGCTCCAAAGAGAACAGGTTCTTCTGTGGGGGGTTAAGATGAACCATTGGACCATGCTTGAGATTTAGCTAAAATTTGACCGTTAGTTATAAGCAGACTTGTCATTAAAAGGATGATGTTATTTGTTCACCTTAGGTGACAGTAGTGACCCTTGTGCACCCCTCAAAAAGTAGAAGCTTTTGTGCTGGAAAGGACTATTCATGCTTGGGGACTTGTGGCTGCAACAAGAAGATGGAATCCTTAGTTCTTCTTTTGAAAAAAGCTTTTTATTGTTGTTGAGTCTTCTATTAGCAGTTTGTCTTGCTTTTGTGTTTTAAATGCCTCTTCAACTGATAGTTTGGATGTCCAGTCTGTATTACCCAGTACTTGCGAGATTATAGCTAGTTGAGCAGAAACGGAATGGTTTTATAGTTTGGCTTCTCTTTGGAAAATAATGAAGTGACATGAGATGGTTTCCCATTACCTGTGTTATGTGCTTTGTTGGCTGGATTGTCTTCTTAATGAAATACTAAGCTGATGGTTGTCCTGTTGCTCTTCAGCTTTCCTCAATTTTGGAAGTCTATAGGTTTTTAGCTCTTTGGCTGAAATTATTTTCTCAGATCAGAAGTGGAATTTGGTTATGTAGGATGGAGGACTTGATACCGATATTACTTCAATTTGTGAGGAGCCGCGAAAAATCTGGGGGATTAGTCTTCTTTGTCGCTCATAATGCTCGACGTTTTGACGTGCCTTTTTTGTCAAAGGAATTTAATCGCTGCTCCTATGAGATTCCTGCAAACTGGCTATTCATCGACACACTTCCTCTGGCACGTGAGTTGATGAAATCTAAAGGTCTCTCTCTCTCTGTGCACGCGGCAAATGACTTATGCACGTGCACATAAATGGTTTGCTTCACTGACGAATTCTATTAACTGTACGTACAGTAAGACTTGAATGTATTTGCCTTCTTTTGACAGGAATGAAACCTTCTTCAAGCATATCGTTGCAATCGCTTCGCGAGCATTACGGAATTCCATTGGTGGGTTCAGCTCATAGGGCTATGTCGGACGTGAACATATTGTCAGCAATTCTTCAGAGATTGACACACGACCTCAAGATTCTGCCCTCTGACCTCGTACAGAGATCTTTCAAAGCCACAGATCTCAACAGTGTCAAGAAGAAGAAAAGTTCAAGCTGATTCTTTCATCCATGCTTCATCACCTCTTCAAGCAGATGCTTAGGAGTGATGCTAGAGCAACAGGGAGCGGCTGCTGCTCGTGACAAATACTGGGGCATGGAAATTTCGTCAGATTAGCAATCTTGAAGCAACCATTGTTGTAATTTGTGTCCTATCATTATTTAAAGAAATGAAATTTCAAATGCCTTTGGGGCTACAACCTCTCTCTCTCTCTCTCTCACAAGCATTTTTGTGCATGGAGTGTCCTGCTCAAAGGAAACAATCATGTCATTGTTACCATCCTACAATTTTCACATACGTGTGGTGATAGATATTTTACAATAGTAGAGGTGGCACAAGTGCTCATACAATCTTTAGAGAGAGAAAGGCCAATTTGACATAAAAAAATTTCTTAATATTATGAACTTATGCCAAACCAAAGTATTTGTGAATTAGCCCATCCTAGCATTAGCATGCTAATTTTATACAATATCTCTAAACTTTCATTTTGTTATGACCTTTACCCTTCCCGTTATTTTTTGCTTTAGCGTGTTATATTGCATGTGACTTTTAAAAAGCAAAAGCGTACTTTCATCTTCTTTCTTTTCTTTATGAAATGTCTCTATTACTCTTAATTGCTTTAAGACGGAAGAAAATATTAAATGAATGTAATTATTTATCTGCGTATCTTTTCCATAAAACATCTTATCTAACTATGTTAATTCATTCATCATATTTTAAGAGAGACTTTCATTAAAAAGAAAAGAAAGATGTACCAAGGAAAAAAATCACGTTGATTGTACATACGAAGGAAAACAAATGAATGGACAATTAAGACCGAAAATAAAAAATTAAAGATCATGGAATCTTATGTAACCGTCCGGGAATAAATGCTTACAATCTCTAAAATTAAGGGCGATTTCGACAGAAAAAATTGACTCCCTATAGACATCCCTCAAACTCTCAATAAATCAAGCAAGAGGGAAAAAGGATAAAAAAAGAAAAAGAAAAAGAAAAACCATGTTAGCTGTAGGAGTAGATAATGCATAAA
The DNA here is from genome assembly GCF_016545825.1 of Eucalyptus grandis. Lineage (NCBI taxonomy): Eukaryota > Viridiplantae > Streptophyta > Magnoliopsida > Myrtales > Myrtaceae > Eucalyptus > Eucalyptus grandis. Next base: position 64,426,481 of record NC_052619.1, on the reverse strand, counting down.
ACCAATGACCAGCTCCAATACAAAAGGACCAAAAGAGGAAGAGAAGAAAAATCCCACACGAAAATAAAGACCCACAACAGTGATTCCTCCCTGAATAGCACCAAACCAAACCAAAACAAAAACAACACCAAAAATTTCCTGCTTTCCCATTTGATCCGGTCAAAAGTATCCCGAAAGGTAAGAAAAGAAAAGAAAAGAAAAAAGAGGAGCAAAAACGAACAAATAAATAATAAAAAGTGTGTGGGGGGGACTGCCCAGCAAATTCCAATTTTTCTTTTTTCACCTCTTATCTATTTCACTATTATCTAGGAAGGGGGAGAGGGGAAGAAAATAAGGGGGACAATAATAAAGTCTTTAGCACGCCACGAACGACACTCCTGCCTTCACCAACACCGTCGTTTCCTCCATCGCTCTCACTCCCCTTCTCTCTCTCCTGCTCGAACCCCACCCCCCCCCAAAATTCCTCCTCCGATTTCTAGGGCTTCCCGATCGATCGTTCGCTCGTCGACCTGAACCTTCGCCGGCCGGACGCTTCTTTCTTCGCCGACGACGACGACGACGACGACGACGAGCGGCGGGGGCCTGTTTGGGGTTGTGTCCGGAGCGAATTTGCGTCGGCCCCTTTTGACCTTTCGGGCAGCTCGGGGGAGAGGAAGGAGGAGGAGGAGGAGGAGGAGGAGCAGCAGCTGCTATGGACGGCGATTCGTGGAGCGCGCGCCTGTCCTCGGCCTCGAAGCGGTACCAGTCCGCTCTCCAGTCGAGATCCGGTGAGCCTCCCCCTCTCGCTTCTTGTTTCCCCGTGCATGGCGGCCGCTGGTGAATCGGTCGATCGTTTCGTCTTTTTTATCTTTTTTGGTGGAGAATTCTGGAGCGATGCGTTTGATTTGTTTCTTCGCCTGGAGATAAGACGAGAAGGAAGGAATGGATTTTTTTTTTTTTTTTTCTGTTTTCAGTCGTTTGTTGCTCTTTGGTCGATCGCGTTTGGCACGTCTTTTTAGAGTCGGCCGCTTAGACCGCGATGATCGATAGAGCGGCCGCGGTGTGGATAGATGCAGGAGGAGAAGGTGTCGAATTGGCAGATAAAGATGTAAAATTTTTGAACTTTTTTTTTCCCCGGTTGCATCGGCCGTGACTGGTCTTCGAAATGTTCCATCTTTGCCTCTAGCGTCGTCGTCTTCCTTGAGTAAAGTCGGTAAGAGCGGTCTGTCTTATTTGTACAGCCGAATCTCTCACGGCGGTCGAGTTGAGAGAGTGAGTGGACCCGGTAAAGTTTGGGCTTTTTCCTCGTTCTATAGGCAAGGGTGATGGTTGTTTATGTATTCCGAAGTTTGTGATTGCGGTGCGCTTCTCTGCTTATCTAATGTAATGGGATTTTGTGGATGCAGATATGTTTATGGGGTTCGAAGAATTCGATGGAGATTATGATATAAGAGAGGAGTTCCCTTGCCCCTTCTGTTCTGAGTTCTTTGACATCCTGGGCTTGTGCTGCCACATAGATGATGAGCACCAGCTGGAGGCAAGGAATGGGGTATTGCTCGAATTCATATGTTGATGATAACAACATCACATAAGTTACTTATAACATGTTAGGTTGTTTGCGAGGTTACTGTATACTTGTCTCCCCTGGTGCAGGTCTTGCAATTTCTTGATATGTCACAAATAAGTGAACCAACTTCTTTGTTAATCTTGGCGATGAGTCAGTTCTTAACTGTGGAAAGTTTGTTATTTGTTTATTTATTTTTTCCAGTGGGATTTCCTTAAGAGGCCCTAATATCTCTCATTGCGTCAGTCTCTAGTGTACTTAACTGAACTCTTTGTCTGATTTAACAGAACTCGGTGCAAGCAATAGCTGTGGCCTTTCAATAAATCATTTGCACTAAAAGACATTGCAGTAAAAAGATAAAGGGAGAGGCTCTTATTTGCAAGATGGTGAAGAACAGAAACTGCAACCATAGGATGATGAATTGGAGAAACGTAGTTAACATTCAGTTGAAAGGCTTGTTAGCATTCATGAGTGATTATCCTCCAACTAGTGAGTTTTAATTCGACAATAGTGAGAAGGATGCTAAATACAATCTCCCATTCTAGTGGCGTTGCAACTCTATTGTGCCTTAAATAAATTAATCGGTTGACAAGAATGCCACCTTGGAAAAGAACACGTTGGGAGTGGGGATTTGAAACACCCACCTTCTCCATGAAGAAAGGCAGTATGACTGCCACCTCGATTGGGTTGTTGTGGTTAAGCAATGGATCGATTTATAAGTTTAAGATATCATTGTTCTAACTTCTGACTGGCTCTTAGGTTGGTCCGTCTATATTAAAAAACATCGGTCTTCTGGAGAACCACTTGTTTGGTTGGTAGTAAGGGGGCTTTCAGCAATGACAGGATTATATCTGTAAATGGCTACGTGGCGTGCTTTGCATGGCTCTGTGCAAGTTATGTTTGCACTTGCTTGTTCACTGCAAATTTGTATTTATGTGCTAAAACCGCAACTATTAGGATATGTGAAAGAAAGCATGTCGAAAATCTAAATCCTAACTGATTGATCTCTGTTTTGCAGGTTTGTCCAGTTTGTGCAATGAGAGTGGGGTTTGATATGGTTGCACACATAACCTTACAGCATGGAAATATTTTGAAGATATCCTTTTTCAATCTTTACTTGCACTCTTTCCTTACATGCTATTGCATATGATCTATTTGCTATATCTTCTTTGCTTCACTTGCAATTTGCTATTTATTTGATTTAGTTGCTTTTCATGAAGGTGCTGAATCGTGAGGCACCTTGCTTTCTTTTCTGACTTCCACTTCCTGTGGATGACGCTTGGTTCAAAAAATTCACTTTAGTGTCCACCAAGTTTCGTCTAGTGTTTTGCAGTTTCTTTTTCTAGTTGCCACACAATACTTTAAAAATGGGACTCTGGATTACCTAGCTTATGACTTATGAGGATGATATGACTGTCTTGGTGTGTGCTCCCAAGTTGAACTGATCATTGCTGATTCACCATTTTTAGTTTGTTCTGTCGATTTTCAAGCCATGCATTTCTTCAATCCGCCTCTGTGTTCAGTGAAAATTGTTATGTCAAATATGCTCGACAACTATGTTCCCTTAACGGGGAGTTACATGCAGCGTAAGAGGAAATCACGTAAAGGTGGATCTCACTCCACACTTTCTTTGTTGAGGAGAGAACTACGAGAAGGGACTCTCCAATCCCTTCTGGGTGGCTCTGGTATGCTTTCTTCAACAAATGCGGCTCCAGATCCGTTGTTATCATCCTTTATTTCGCCTGTTGCTGGGAATCTCTCCAGTTCTCAGCCATCCCTTCAAATAGAAACAAGCTCAGCCAAGAAAAGTTTGAATGAAAATGTGGCAGAAAGGTGTGTTATTGCTCCAGGGAATACCTTTTTTTTAGCTGTCTTGTCATATCGATTGTTGCACTGCATGATCTTCTACACAATTATTTGAAAGTTACTACATCATGTTGCATTAGTTTGAAGGAAGTGAGATGCTTTTGAGTTCGGCTGGGGTGGATAGCGAATTATGGTCTGGTACGAGTTCTTTTGGTTGACGGAATCTATAAAAATCATTCAACAGGCTCTTCTGCGGTCTGGCAATGAGTCAATTATCAGTTATATTGCCCTGTCTTCCTGCTGGGGCTTGTCAGGGAAAGCATTGTTCTTTGTGTCCTAGTAATTTTCTTTCTCAAAAGTGAGGGAATTGGGGTGTGCTTCAGCCGTATCAGGAAAGTCGAGCACATACATAGATAATAAGCATGTGAACAGTCTCACAATTTGGTCGAACGTTTCATTACTTTTGTCTTGTGACAGCGGTGTTCTTGTTTCTAACGTGTGTGCCTTTTGTTGGTGCCAGCCACAGTCAAGCATCGCCTTTGTCAGATAAGGATCGTGAAGAGAGGGCAAAGAGGTCTGAATTTGTGTCTGAGCTATTATGGTCCACCGTAATCGACGACAATTTATGAGTAGGTGTGGAGGGGCGGGTGATATGGAGCTTTATGTGACCGAGAATCTGGCTCTGCAATCTTTATGGTTGGCCCTGGGTGAACATGTTGTCTGCTGATGTATTAAAATAGGAAGCGAGGGAAATAAGGTTTATAAGCTAAAGTGTAATTCATTGCTTGTCGACTTTGGTGTAGGCCCGAGGGAAAATGCTGTATCGTCCTTGTTTGTTGTTTATCATTGTTAAAGTTTAAATGAGAATGACGTGCTTTGACGTGCATAGCTCCAGTGTGATGCTTGGACCTCTCAAAGTAACGATGTCGAAGGAATTTCCTTTACGTGTATGTATTATATTATTCACGAACTCATGGAAGCGCTTTCGGAAGAGCAAAGAATATCGAGTAAGAGCCGCTAACTTTTACTGTAGTTTGGAATTTTTAAAAGCGTTGGAAATGGAGTGGAGGGAGGATTTTCACGGTAACCAGCAATCAGGCGTTATCGAATTTAAACTTTCAGTCAATGCTACTCTCGCTTGATGACATCTGCCTCCGTTTCCACGACCAAAACTTGACCCAATCAGTCACGGTGCGTACGAACGAGAACATTCCATGCGACATCTAAACTTCTGACTAGGTTCAGATTGTCGAATTTACTATCTGAAAAGTGAGTGAGCCACTCCTCTATTCTATTGAATTATATGGAAAAGAGAGGGGACAACGGTCTGGGAAGAAAAAGGAAGTACCATAGAGATTGATTGACCCACCTCTTTCCAAAAATAGGACCCCTTCAGCCAAAAATAAATATCATCAATGTAATCACAGAAAAATGGATCCTCTAGGGACCATGAACAGTCAGTCTAGTATCAGTATGGACAAAAATCCCCCTACTTTTCATCTTAAATCCCCCCCAAGGAAAAAAGGATGGACGTGTAAAAAGTGGCAGCCCATGTTTCATCAATTCCTAAAGACCTAAACTAAGCCAACGCGGTGGCAGTTTTGTGTTCATTATCTTTTGGGTTACGTCTCTGACGAAAACATCGAAGCATGCCAAGCAAACTCCTCTCATCAGGCTTGTCTGTCCAGTGGCTATTTTGTCTACGTGGGAACAACCGGACGGCGGAGGGATCATGTAGGCCTCGCTCCTCCTGTGCTCAAGGCCACAAGCAGCCAAGACGGTATGAGTGGAACACCTCGCTATTTCCTTGAAATCACCCTGACCTGCATCAACGATGATATCAATGAGTTCACCACATGCAAGGCACCAGGAAATAACAAATGCGATAAGCACTCGAAAGAAAGCATCATAAAGAGGACGACCACAGGATTCTAGAGCGTAATATGTATAATACTGGGACCAAAAATCTAGTAGGACATATAACTCGCATACCTAAACTGATATCTCTCGAAAGGCTTTTCAAATGGCTTTTGACCATCGATTGCAATTCCTCTTTTTCTCTACGAAAATGGCTATCTTCTCTTCCTGCATAAGGAGATGTAGGCCCATCAGAACCGAGGCTGGATCGGCTGCTGGACTGATGATGCTGGTCAGGTACTATATTTGAGCTCATCCCTGCACGTTCGTCCAGAAGTGCCCGGCCAGTAGTACTGGGAATTGGAGGGGTAAAAACAAGGTCAGGGTCATTGCCTGCTTGCCTTCTCAAGTGACCTGCTCCCAAGTCAAAGTTATCCCTACTTCGAACCAACGGTGACTGATTTTCCAGTACATTCTCCTCGAATAGATTAGCATAGGACTCTCTCGTTTCTTGAGCTGTATGATGAGATCCCATTTGCCTACCCTGATCAATGGAATAATTTAGTGGTCCAAACCGAACACTAGCAGAAGTTGTTCCGTCTGCTCTTACAGCGACAGGACTTGGTCTATTTCCAGATCGCATCTGCTGAATCTGACGAAATAGCCATCTCCTTCCCGATAGTGTGGGAGCTCCTGCTCCAGACAGTGGCGGCGTTGCTTGGCTGAATCCACCAGAAAACCTAGGAGACTGAATATTCCCATATCCTAAATTATACGATGGATGGGGTGAAGGAGCCACATTGAGGTCAAAGCTTTCCATAGCATTGGCAGGGGGTGACAGTCTGGTAGACAAACTCATGTTTGTCGTCCTTTGATTGGGCAAAGCATCTTGACCCGGAGAACTTGAAGATCCAAGGGCAGCGGGTCTGCAACCATCGCAGTACCAGTTGCCATCGGGTACTTCCCTCCCGAGACCGACGCAGTATGTATGCGCTGGAGAATCACAGACGTCACATAAAAGCATAAGACCATCATCCCCACCCAGGTGACACTCCGTACAAATTACATTCTCATACGGATCGAGATAACCCCTAATTTCTTCTTCGCTTGGCTGATAGACCTGTAAAGACAACGTGCCATTTAATATCCAGAAATACCAAAACGATAGGTATACCTAAAACATCAAGAGCATGCCTGTCACAGAAAAACCAACAGTGAAGGATCAAGCAAAATGATACCTGATCCCGCTCTGGTACTTGTGTCACCACATCTCTCAGATCTACTCCTGCAGTTGATCTCGCAGGTTTACTAATGGCCCGAAATCTCTGTTTGCATAAAGGGCAACGAGTTTCCACCTTTGACCACTCCATGACACATTTGAAACAGAAATAATGATTACAGCAGTCTAATCTCCCTCGAACCCTTCTTTTGTCCTCTGCTGACAGGCAAATTCCACAGTTTGGCTTTCCAATGTTTACTTCTTCTACCTTCTCTTTTCCCTTTATCCCGCTAGGCTTTGTCTTTTGATCTGGATCATTATTCTCTCTTGTCCCATTACTGATAGATGAACTTCTCAAAGCAAAGCACCCATCCTTCTTCAATCTCTTGGAAGGTAATGAGCTCCTTGACAAGTTCCCGCAGTACTCATTAGCTTCTCTCACCTGTTCTCTCTCTTCCTCAGAAATAGTGTAGTCACAACCAGACGACGCCAAACTCACAAAATCTGAATCCGATGACGCTACATACCTCCTCTTTCTTCTTCCCCAACAATTCTTCCTTTTTTCTCTCCAAACATTATGCCTCACCCCAAAATCAACATCATCCTCATCGTCGCTGTCGTTGAGTTCGTCAGCAGATTTGGGTTTCTTTTGTACCGCAGGACGCTTCCTTACCATCTTCCTCGAACGGTTTCTTGAACTTGATGATTTCTTCCTCTTTTTATGACCTCTAGAAACCTTTTTCCGCAAACCTCTTCTACCCAACTTCCTTCTTGTGGTATTCACTTTACTCCTGTAGCTCTTCTTTGCCACAGAATCTTCTTCATCATCCAAATAGTCATCTTCATCCGGTGCAAATTCATCATCATCTTCCTCATCGTCCTCTTCATTCACATCATACTCCTCATCATCTTCTTCAAAGCAATCACTACCTTTTTTCAGTGATACGCTATTCCCAGCTTTCCTCTGTCTGGACGACCGTGAATTTGGTTTCGATTTTGAATTGACAACCTTTTTCATATCTTCGTCCTCATCCTCATACTCCTCCTGCTCCTCCTCCTCATTCACATCGTCGTCATCGTCGTCATCAGCACCATTGCCATCATAATCTTCATCGTCCTCATCCTCGTCCTCCTCCTCATTTTCATCTTCCACGAGAGCATCAAAACTCTCCTCTAACGCAGACACCTCTAGTTCCCCCACAGCATCCTCAGATGCATCTGTTTCTTCATCAGAAACTACATAATCCTCATCTGAATCGTCAGAACCTTGGTCTCTAGACTTCACCCCCTTCTTCGGGTTCCTCTTGCTACCAACCTTCCCTCCCCTTACCATCTGTTTCACCAAATGCGGGGGTCAAAAAAACAAAAGACTAGCTACCCAGTTTCAAGAAATCGAAATCAGCGACCAAAATCAACAGAAGCAATTCACACCGTGTCCTTAGCCTCTGTAACATCAAATCGCATCGAAACGGATCTCCAGATTATACATCAAAAAATGTTTCCTCCACAGTATCTCAAGACACAATCAGTCAGCCACCCAATTTTTCCCCCAAACCCCCTCCCCCAACCCCTACCCAATATCTCTTTCGATCCGCTTCCAACATAGATTAAAGCTAACGCAGACCCAGAAACCGCAGACCGAATCCAGATCAATCAAATCGAGATTCGAAAACAACCCGCGCAGACGCAAATTCCCACGAACAAAGGGCCGAAAGAACACAAACCCAGAAGCCCAATTCCGAGAAAGAAAGAGGGGAATTGCCCGACTCCTCAAAGAAAGGGCAGGACCCAACAGTCGGGAACACAACCACAAGCAAGAACCGACCCGGAAATGAGCAAAGCCCTCAAAATTCCCCCAACCAACTAATGCGATTCCACGCCATCGCACCCACAAACGAATTCCCCACGGAATCAAAGCGCCGCCCTCGATGACAACAAGTCAAGGAAGAAAGATGGGAAAAAAGAAAACGCAATTGCTCACCTGCGAAACACAGAGAGAGAGAGAGAGAGAGGGGAAGAGGAAGAGGAGGAGGAGGAGGAGGCGAAAAAGGAAACAACTTTTCGTGAGCTCAAGTGAAATTGAGCTCCTGGAATTGTACAAAATCGCTCCTTTTTTCACCCGAATTCTTTCCCCCCGTCCGTCGAAATTTTGGAGAACGAGTCGTGATGCGTTTTCTCGCTCCTTTAATTTTATTTTTTATGTCCCGAGAAGAAGAGGAGAAAGAAGAGAAAAAAGCAACTGTTTTGATATGCGGAGGCGACATATACAAGAGCAACCTCGTCGTCGTGCCGAATTTACGGAAGTGCCCCCCCTTCTAGATCAGGGAGCAGTTTAACCATAGATTTTTTTAAGCTTCAATCATTGGGATTTGCGATTATATTAGCACGTATTTTTGGGCCCCACCCCCCTTGCTTTTTTTCTTCTTTTCTTTTTCCCTTAATTTTGCTTTTATTCTCTTCTCATATTATGCACGGGTTGTATTATTTTCTTCTTTTATTTTATTTTTTTTAAATCGTCTTGCGAATAACTCTATAAAAGAGTCGCAATTAAGAATGATCTATGCTGGGTATACAAAATCTGATCTTTTAGGGTCTAGATCTTCCTTATTTTAAAATGCCGTAAAAAAGTCATGGCTTTTTTAAATACATGCGTGCAATTTCTATTGATAAAATTGTGCATGTGTATGAGATTAATAAAATTTCACGAAATTGGGTGACTTCTTTCTTGACCGCATGAAAAGTAATTTTATGTTGAGAGATATTTGACTTTACGGTCTTGATGACGACGGGACTATAAAAGGGTGAAAAAGGAATGTAGTAGTACAAAGTCTCTCTTAATAGCCGAATCTTCATTAAACTTTGTAAATTTATTTTTTTTGAAAGCGCATTTTGTCTTTGGTATCGATTGAAGCTATATGTAAATGTGCTAATTAAGAAACAAAAAAAATCATGCTTTTTATTACATTGTTGTTGACGATTTTATTTGATTTATTCCCTCGGCAGCAGTTGCCAGGTCAGCTGCATTTTCTCTCTTTCCTTCCACGTGAAAGAAGCGAAAAAACAATGCAAAAGTTCTTTTTTGTTTCCATTTATGGAAAAAAACCAAGTCCAAACTTCAAAGAGCAACCGCAGTTCGAAGTCAAAGGCACGTCAATTTCACAGTATTCATATTCCACATTAAGAAAAAAAAAATATATATATATATATATGTGTGTGTATCATTATATTAATTAATTACTCATACAAATATAACATAAAAAGAGCAAAGGTGGACTAAGTAAAATCAATTTGCAAAATTTACTTATATAATGATATGATAAATCGTAGACAACCCTTTAATAAATTTGCCATACATTAACAATTACTAATAATTCACCATCCACCTGGGTGGTGTTGCTGGCGGCAAACTTTTCCCTCTAGCGTAAGAGGAGGAGTTCGATTCCCGGGCGTCGCAGAGTGATTTATCCGGTGGCACGTGTGTGGTGGTTAGTACATATTGCCCCTAGATTTACCTCTTATTATCCCAGAGTTTCCTAGGTCACCAAAAAAATAAAAACAATCACTAATAATTCAACACATCACTTAGCAATAGTGATATTTTTCCGATTTAAAAATTACCTGATTGAACGATATTGGCATTTGCCGTTATAATAAATTTAAAGACAAATAAGGCCATCAAAGCATTAGAGAGAGAGAGAGAGAGAGAAAAGGAAAAGAAAGCTGGCGTGGTGTGAAGGTTTCTACTTCCTTTTTTATCTTTTCCACTTTTCCTTTTTGGGTGAATGAAAATTTGCCGCAGAGAATGATTCGAAATCGAAAAGAAGGGGAACACAAATGACGACCAGGCTAGCAAGTGACGTGGACGAATGCCGTGTCAGCAACCAGCGAGCGGTGTGGTGTGATGTGATGGACGGTGGGGGCTTGTCAGCGTCCCACGTGGACAGGCCATAAAGTCGCCACGTCGGATCCGCCTCGTCGGCGTAATGAATGCGGTGCCGCCGCCGCCGCCCGCCCACCGCTGCGACAGGACGATGGGATTTGACCAGGTGCTCCGCACCTTTTTCCGCCGGTTGTCATCTTCTTTCCACTTTCCATTAAATCCCGGAAAAATCCTTACTTTTTCTTTATTCGGTCAGAAAAATCCTTACTTTTTTTTTTTTTTTTTTTTTTTGACAAAGAAAAATCCTTACTTTCACAAAAGGAAACCGCCTGCCCCCAAAATTTAGAAAAAAGACCATAATGAAAATATCTCGTCGAAATATGTAAAAGTTTGAAACGGGGATGATGGAACAAATGGCTCTCGAACTTTGGTCCCCACGTATGATGTCGTTTCTAAATTTTTAATTCGTTCATATGACTCCTTAATTTGGTTTGATGTGCAATGTTTTTCATGAATTTTTAATTTATTAAATACATCACCCACACTTTTGATAAATTCTCAGTTTAACCTATGAATAATATTTAATATTATGCTATCATTAATTCAAATTCAGGGACAACACTAAACTAAAAAATTCATTAACCATATTGAACAAATTAAAAATTTAAGAACGATTTTACACATTTAACTAAAGTTTATGAAGTGCAGCTGATAAATTATAAGTTAAAGGAGGACATGGCACCTTATGTCAAAATTTAGATAACCATCATGTCATTTTTTTCCCATTCGAAATAAAAGATGAATTTCGGAGTCGGTGGGTTGTTGAGAAATGCGGACTTCGGCCCAAGGGTTTGATGCTGCTGTGTTCCGGGGGCTGAAAAGTTGACCCGACCAACTCCTGAAGAGACGATTCTCAATTTGTTCATCGTCATCCGCGTGTCATCGTTTCCCACTCGTCCGAACCTTTTTACACGCCGTACGAATACTATGAACGTGCCCGGTTTTCGCCGGTTTGAAATTTTGACCGGACCGCCGCGAAGGTGGTGCTGACTTCACGCGGTCATACACACTCACGGTCATTTTCGCCGAACCGTCGAATTCGACAGAGCGCGGAATGTAACATCGCACCCACGTCTTCTTTAAGCATAGAATTATCTCGACACGACCGGGTCTTTTTCTTGATCAAGCTCGTCTCGAGTTGTTGCCGGGAAGCCCCTCCCGATGGCCGAATCTAATTCGGTCACTAAGCCTTGATCGATTATTCGATATCTCATGATAACAATAAGGGAAAAATTGTCAAAAAGGTCACAAATTTATCGCGTTTATACCAATTTAATGTCGAAATTTTTAATAGTATCGTTTTAATAATAAATCTTGCGTAGGGTGGGCGAGGGCTTGAGCCTTACCCAAGGCCGGTGAGCCTCGATCCTCTCACCAAATCCGACAAGGGTAAGCCTCACCTACCTAGTGCGAGGCCACCCCTATTGGCCTTGGCGACCTAGCTAGAGGAAGAAGGGAGGGAAGGGAAAATCAAAGGAAATAGGGGACAAAAAAAAAAAAAAAAAAAAACAGAGAAAGAAAGAAAATTAAGAAAGGAAATAAAAAATAGAAAAAAATAAAATATTATTAAAAATTGACAATATCAATGCTAATCATGTCATATAAGCCAATCGACATTCACGTCGGTAAAATTCGATCAAAATTAGCTAGAAAAACTAAATTAGTATTAAATCAAAAGTTTTAGGATTAAATTGGTACCGAAAAGTTTAGAATTAAATTAATACTAATATTATAAATTTATGACTTTTGATATTTTTTTTCTTGAAATAAGTGGTATTTACCTTACCCTAGTAGGTGCACGACCGAACAAGGAAGTTTTTGTTGTTTCTACGTCGTGCACAAGGAACCAAAGGATAGCGGCGAAGGACACGATGTCGTAGAAGATCCTCTGCTTCGTTGTCAAGCTCGTGATAGACGCGAATTAGCTGTCGAAACCTTGAGGGCGAAGACAATTCAAGTTTGGCCAACCAAGCCGCCCGCCCACCCACCCACCTTCATCAAGGCACGCGACTAGTGTTTGGGCTCTTCCCTGCCACGAATCTCCCGGCTTCCTCATGGCCCAAGAAATTTCAGAGAATTTCTGAGGCCCAATTTCGAGCTATCTACCTGGTCTATTCGCTCGTTTAGCAAGTGTCGCGAGGCCACTCGTTGTTGACCTACATGGTGCTGTAGATGATTGGCGGGTGCATCGGGTCGAACCCCGGGTTTGTGCCCGGGAGGTCATCGCCCAAGCCTACCTGTGCCGTCCTCCAAGCGTTCGGAGGGCCCTCGTCGGGCTGGGCCAAATTGCCCGTCCTGGGGGAGTGGTTTTAAGTTTGGACCGACGGGACATGGGTCGGGCCCGGAGCCTGCCGATGCCATCCTCCAAGTGTTTGTTGGGCCCTCATCAGGTTGGGCCGGGTTGGGCCGGACTGCCCCGACCCACAGGAGCGTTTTTCGAGTTTGAACCTGCAGGACATGGATCGAGCCACAGGCCCCTTATGGATTGAGACCTGGGCTTGAGGGGTTCCTTCTCTTTTTCCCATATGACTGGATGACAATAATTCCGAAATATAGAGAGAGAGAGAGAGAGAGAGAGAGAGAGAGAGAGAGAGGAGGGGTCACGCTTCTGTTCCTCCATCCGCTTATATTTTGCCTAAATTTTGGACTCAAAGCATAGAAAATAAATTAGAACATTAATAGAAAAACATTAACATTAAATGTTTTCATTTAACTCTGTTTTATAATATGATATTAAGACAGTTTGCCATTAAATTTGCATAAGAAAAGATCAACGACATGCACCCAACATAAGAACTGGAATCGAAAATGTAACTTGCATTCCATTTTAGGCCAATAACATCGTCCCAAAGGTTAGATCGGAATAGTTTTCTTAGGAATAGGTTAGGAGGGCACTTTCAATAGGATGGAGGTTGGGGAGACTTGTGCAGCAAATCACAAAGCCCCAACCGCAGAAAACATCACCGAAGCAACCTCAAGACTCCTTCGCATATAATATAACTCCAACTAATTTAGTCAGTAAAGTTGTGGCTCCAAAATTTCTGGATTTCTTTATGCTTATTACAAGGTGCATGGCACATGTAGGACTTTGGACTGGACCAGGCATTAAGATTTATCTATAGGATTCGGGTTTCCTCAACTCCAAAAGTAAACCAGGATCATCGACTTACCACCCCCAAGATCGAGACCCATCATTAAGAATTCGACTGATGGATCGAGATTGTCATGGCCATCTGACCTTTCTTTCCTCTTTCCTTTTGATCTAAAATGATCACAAGGAGTACTAGAAAGAAAATGAATTGGCTCTGCTCATCTTACTTCTTCATCTCGAGGACCATTGTTCTATACGTGTACTACCTGTACAGTGCGTTCCTCAAAGGCTTTGGAGTTGAAACCCTTCAACCATATATTCAATACCATAAGCTTTTCTTAAACAACTCCTTTGCCCCTTCTTTTCTTGCTCTCTCCTATCCTACATTATCTTCATCTTCATCCAAAGCACCAATGTGGGTTCAATGTGCACGAGCCCATATGCATAATTGTCCTCTTTTTCTTTTTTCTTTTTTTTTTTCCTGAGTCTTGGAGCACTTTTTTAGTTCTAGAATCAGCTCATCAATCTTCTTTTTTCTGCCTAAAAGGCCAGCAAGAGATCAGTTGAGCTGTCTAATTTTCAGTGACTTCAAGTGCTTATTGCAAGTCATGTGCCTATCCAACTTATTCCTTGCATGGAGAAGGACTGATTTAGCCCCCCTTGCCTTACCATGGGGCCATCCTCTGCTTATTTTAATTTTAGCATGAGTGCAATCAGCACTTTTGGCCTAAAGGGTGATCATGTTCTTGCTCCCTCTCTCGCGCATCACTTAATTTGGTAATTTTCCCTTTTTCTCAACGTGGAGTTTGGTGTGCAAAGTTAAAGTAGATTGGACCTTAATTCCATGATTTGCTTTGCAAATCAAAGCAAACAAGGGAATCTCAAAGATTTTTGATCTTGCTACCCTAAGATTGGGGGTGCTTTATTGGCTTTGCGTCGTTTTATCGAGATTACTGGTTTAACCCCAAAAATTTTCTCCATCTTAACTGCCGATCTAGCTTTGTCATCGTCTTATGTGCCTAGCCTCGTCGCATCCTTGATGTCACAAAGGCACAGGGGCTTTTGTACTTCACAAGACATTGGAGATTGTGGATGTCAAAAAAGGAGGTGTCATCAAAAAACATTGTGGTCCAAAATGAAGCTTTTCCAATTGATCCGATGACACATTCATGCATCCAAAAAATGAAGCTTTTCAATTAAACCAAGGTGCACATTGATCTCTCTTTTAAAAAAACTGATTTTGCCTCCTCTTAAGCCACACTCATCTGTGTACTTAATCATAATCTTCTTAACGTTGCGACGCTTGAAAGAAGCACCATACAAGGTCTAGCAAAAAGGTCGTGATTGAGCTCTTTCTCTCCATGAACACATCGAGGCCTTTGCATATCCATTGGGCGGAAGCTACACCAACATCCTATTGATAACAGCAATTAGATCTGGTTTCTCTCTTTTCCCTCTTTCTCTCTATTTTTCAATTATAGATACATCCCCCAGAAAAAGAAAAGAGAGAGAGAGAGAGGAACTGGGTTGAAAGCAGCAAGGCCAGCACATTGACTTTGTCTCCTCCACTCTCTCTTCTTTCTTTTTATTCCCTCAGCAGACCCCAATCCGG
Organism: Eucalyptus grandis; assembly: GCF_016545825.1. Classification (NCBI taxonomy): domain Eukaryota; kingdom Viridiplantae; phylum Streptophyta; class Magnoliopsida; order Myrtales; family Myrtaceae; genus Eucalyptus; species Eucalyptus grandis. Next base: position 64,411,413 of record NC_052619.1, on the reverse strand, counting down.
AACTTTAGGGTCTTTTCCATGCATTATGTAAATGAAAGATTTAGCATAGATAGGACTTTGGACCGACTCAGAAATCATACGATCATGTGACTTGGCTTGAGCTCTTCTTGCCATCAAGCCACTTGTTGAAAATACAAGCCTCAAGTCCCTTCCCTCCCTCCCTCCTTTATACAAACAAGTCCTAATCCCCACCTAACAAGACTTTAACTTTAACGCAAAGCCTCCCATCTTTATCCACATGTATAAAAAAAAGGGTGGGGTGGGGGGAAATTATTGGAATTTAGACAAATATCACTTAATTAAGATAAGGTTGTTGCTCCTCGGTATTTAGACAATAGCACTCCAAATCCGAAAAGGGTGTCCCGCCCACTTTAGACAATTAACTTACTCAGTTTGGAAATGGCTCCCATCTTGCACCAAAGCAACCCTAGAAAAATTGAGTTTTGGGTTGGTGCCACACATGCCTTGTCCCAGAACTCCTAGGCATGGCTCTCTAGAAAAGACTCATATGAAATACCCTTTTCTTTTTTCTCTCTTTTAACAAAATTGAGGAGAGTACTCTAATTGTGCTATTTCAAATTTAGATAAATTATATATATAAATATATGCACACATTTTTTTGAATCAGGTGGATATTCGAGAAGGTCATGCGTTCCATACTTCTTTGGCAGGGTCTTGAATAGAGAAGCCTAGCAAAGATGTTGCATTTCAAATTTGAAATAGATATTGTCACCATCAAGTATTAATAGAAAAAATATTGATTTTTGTCTACTATTGAGTATTGACCTGTCCACCTAAATCAACTTATAAAAAAAAAGGAGAAAATCCAGGAATCAGTACCTCTGAGAGTTCTCTTCAATAATAATATGAAAAAGAATTCCAAAATTCTCCGGCGAAAAAAATTCCATATTTTCTATCTTTTTTTTTTTTCGGGGGGGGGGTGCTAGCCTTTGCTCCTCTTCTTTTCTTCCTATTTTACATGTTATGGCGAGTCACGGGGTGGGCCCGTGGAGCCCACCCGCGTGAAGTTGGGCTTGGGCCGGCGGACTTTCAATCACGGGCGAGGCGGGAATGGTGGGCCCCGCCTCCGGACGCTCCCCCCGTGTGGGCCCCGCTATTATTAATTGGTCTTTTTTTATTTTTGGCGCCACATAATACGTGCACGTTGAAAGTAAACGAAAACATTTATATATATATATATATATGTATATTACATTATAATTATAATATATGCAACATACTCGTCGCCGAACCTGCCTTAGGTTCGTATCCGAACCGTGGATTTAAATATCTGTTGGAGGGAACGGCCGCTTGAATAAAAAACGGAGCTCCTCTTTCTATATTTTGCTTACACGACGCGTAGGATTTACCGAACTTAGCACTTGAGTTAATTAGACAGAAGAGATGTGGAAAATTGCTGCTTGGCAATCAATCCAGAGAAATTCAAAATACTTGTAAAAAATAATTTTTTCTCAACGGAGCTTGGATGAGCAACGAAATACACGAGTTGTATTAAGCGACGCCGCCCATCTGACGTCTAACCCGTATAGTCATATCATTATGAATGTATGGATTAGTCGAGGGTGGAGAGATGTGTGATTGCGGGTGAGTAGCATATAAGGAAAATGATGGTGTGGAGACAAGTGTTGAGGTTTCATAGTATCGATGTACGCGGTGTCGCAATATCTTGATTAATTTAGGAAATAAATGAGATTGATGTGTGATTATATGCATAAAATTCCATGAGGCGATAAGGTTTCATAGTATCGCAAGTGAGTAGTATATAAGGAAAATATGCGATCACGGGTGAGTAGTATATAAGGAAAATGACAGTGTGGAGACAGTTGCTAAGGTTTCATAATATTGTTGTCCGCGGTATCGCAATATCTTGAAAATTTTAGGAAAAAAATGAGTTTGAGATGTGGTTGTATGTATAAAATTCCACGAGGGCGTGCGGAAGTTGCTTTCGTGCGAACTCGTCTAATTATGTGACTTGCAATGATGGAATTGAGACTCGAGGTTCTATACATCATTATAGAGCTTAGTATGATATATGTTGCGACGTGGGGTTTCCGAGATTGTTTTCAATACCCTTTTAAATTACTTATAGGAATCTTTATGGGTGACTGAAGAACTGGTCCAATTTCATTAAAGTTGAACCCAACTTATACTTTTTTGAGTTAAATTATTTGGCACCCAAGATCCCATGAGCACTTGCTTTCTCCTTAAACAAAGTTCTCTTGTAGTGGGGTACATCATGAAGGATGGTGCATAGATCATGTACTCATGAACTTCTCCATATATCTATATAAATATATAAGATGAACCAAACTTGAAAACCACCTGGACAGTATTCTCCTCAAAGCTTGCAATCCTATTCATTCCAATTACATCCTACCCAAAATGAAAGGGGGTGGTTAACATATAGTAGCCAGGTATTGGTGACAGAAAATGACAATCTTCCTACTAACAGAAGAACTACCTTGCCCAAGAAAAAGAAAAACGAAAAAGAAGCCCAATTTCAGGTTGGTTTTTTCTAAGGTAAATTGTGGGTCACATAACATTGTCAGTGACCTATGTTGGAGGGTTTCTGAGCTCTTTTTCTCTAAACTTCTCGGGGTGATTCTGGGATGGGGAGTTCCCACTAATCATTATCACATGCTAAACCCTTCTATTCTAAGCAAAGGGTTAGGCATAAGCACTGAGCAGGAAATAATTAAGCCCAATCCACCATCTAACTTAGCATTGGATTTAGATGTAACGTGCAGGCAATGTTTTTGAACATTGGGTTATTTAATATGAAAAAGTTTGGTCCACCTCATAAATCTGTACAACTTAATCGATGATATAATGAAATCGGTGCGAGTAATTCATGTTATTGAGTATGTATGATGTAAGACGACAAGATTGAAACGTTTAGTCATTGCTAGATAATTATAGTCAATCTCAAGATTCGATACCATTTTGAAAGTACGACAACGAGGGATGCTAGGGAGGAGCGTGATATGAATCATAACTTTCAAATCATTTAACTAACTGTAGTCAACATCCATCTCATCATAGATGGGTACATAGAAGCAATGTACTGACTTGCTTCATAGAAAAACAACTTACTCTCATTCGACAGAGAGGTTCTACGTTGATTAGACTCGATGGCGCTTGAGAGTTATGAATGTGAGATTCAAATCGTACAATAATCGGTACATATATTCGTAGACTTTCTAACATTTATCATATTCTCTTGTCATTCCCAAACTTTTTTCCGGTCACACAATTCTATAATAAATTCTTACAAAAATCATCCCTTGCATCTTCACGCAAGATGAATTGTCGCTCTCATGGTAATCACGACGCAAGAACATCATCGATCTAGTACCGAGCAATCGGTAACTCGAACCATCACCATTAACGTCCAGCCAATGGATCGTGCCATGTAGCTTTCTAGGAATTCAAACCATTCCCCTTATTATATTCGAAATTCAAACAAATATATATTCTCCGGCGTACTGCGGTCAAGCAACTTTTGATTTTCGAAACTGCTTTTGTAGATATATTATTTCTGGGAAATGTTTGAAGGCCAAAAACTAAAAAAAGAGAGAGAGGGTAAAATTACCGAAATGCTCTTATAAACCGTCAAAGCTGCCTGTCTGCCGAGAGGCTCGGAACCAGGTTTGGTGCGGCGTGCCTTCTTCCTCTTCGACAGCCAATATTTAGAAAGAGAAGAGAGAGAGAGAGAGAGAGAGAGAGAGAGAAAGCTGTTGAAAGAGAGGGAAAGCGAAGCGAGAAAAAGCAGAGAGAAACAGAGGGAAAAGTGAGAGAGCGAAGTCCCGAGAAAATCAACGCGCATTTTCTCTCCTCCCCGCTCTTTCTCCTTCCCCCCCACCTTTTCCGTCGCGCCCTCCTTTTCCCAAGATCCCCTGATCCTCCTCCTCCGAGGACTTTGGAAACTCTCCGATCGAAATCCCCTGTTCAATTATATACGCCCCGCCCCCTCCCCTGTTTTCTTTTTCCTTTTGGAAGTTTGGTTCGTCCGTGAAGCTCCGGAGCTCGGTCCTCGAATTCCCGAGATAGGAATTCATTCGTTCTGCATTGCCTCCTCGTTTTTTGGACGCGAAAGGGATGTCGACGGAGCAGGTGGCGGCGACGTTCTCCGTGGAGTCCGTGGTGGAGGACGTCCTTCAGCAGCACCGGACGCGGTTTTGCGACCGCAACCTGGCCTCGCGGAAAGAGGAGGAAGCTTGTATGGGATCTTTTCTTGGCCATTGCGTTTTTCTTGTTTCGCGTTGCTGGTTTTCGCGATCTTTAGGACCCGATGGTTTCCGGGTTTGCGTAGTTGGTTGATCAGGCATTGAGAATTTCGATAATCTTAGCGGGCTTTTTGCCCTGACCGGTCGATCTTGAACTCTTTTGGGCAAACCAAGAAAGAAAAAATCTCGATCTCTTCCTCATGTTAATGGAGGTTCCGCGTGTGTTGTATGAATTACTTGATATTCGTCCTGCTCAGGCGCTTTTCTTGTTATTGCATGAGACGGGTTTCCCTTAGACGAGCTTTACGAATTTGTCTGTTTGAAGTTTTTCTTGGAAAGTTGGAACTTTGCAAAATCTTGAATATGACACCCTGGCATTGCTGCGCAGCCTCGAGAAGGTATGACGCGGCTGGATGGTTGAGGAAGACTGTCGGCGTGGTTGGTGGCAAAGATCTGCCCGCTCACCCTTCTGAAGAAGAGTTCAGGCTCGGATTGCGCAGCGGCATAATTCTTTGCAACGTTCTGAACAAAGTGCAACCTGGGGCTATACCAAAAGTATGCTGCTGCATTTTTCTTTCTACCGTAGGCGCAGTCGCGTGCGCAACCTTTTCGGGTTTCATGACCTTGTGTAACCCTTCTGGCTATTAGGTAGTCGAAGCCCCGTCCGACTCTGTTATCATTCCCGATGGAGCAGCACTTTCAGCTTATCAGTATTTCGAGAATGTGAGGAATTTTCTTGTGGTTGCGGAGGAATTGGGGCTTCCCACCTTCGAAGCCTCTGACTTAGAGCAGGTAGGTTTCACTGGAGAGTGATTCCCGTTCTTACCTATCTTTAAACTGAAGCTCCGGTGGCCTTTGTGGCGAGCGATTCGGTTTCGTTCATTCGATTGCAGATGCCTGATGAAATTAGCTTGATTTCTGAATGATTCGATATCTGAATCAAGACTTTTTCCTTTCGCGCTGCATAAAAATCGTTCAGGGGGGAAAATCGGCTCGGATTGTGAACTGCGTCCTGGCGCTAAAAGCTTATAGTGAATGGAAACAAGGAGGTGGAGTCGGATCATGGAAACTTGCGGGAGCTAAACCCGTTACGTCTAGTAAACAATTCATGCGGAAGAACTCAGAGTCATTCATGAATGTCTTCTCGAGGACCTCCTCCGCTAGCGACAAGTCTCTAGATGGCTTTTTTAGTGAACATGGTGATATTTGTCAGGACCTCAATGTTGCAGTTAGTGAGCTTCCCTGTTCTCATCAATCTTGGTTACACTTGTTGTAAAGCTAAGAATAGGCCATTGATGTTTTTCCGTGCTCTATTTTGCAGGGATCGTCTCGTTCTCTGAGCATGTTGGTACGACAAGTTCTTTCAGACAAGAAACAAGAAGACATTCCAATGGTGAGAGCCCTTACACGATATAACTGATGCAGACATGGTACTTTTAATAAATTTAGGTTGCAGCCATGACAGGACAGCTTAGTTTGCAAATCTTCTTTCCCTCCTTTTGATCTTTTCCATCAGGCTCCACTTCAGTGTTCCTATTATCATCTCCTATGCAAGAGCGCACATTAAGCCAAAATTTCAATTTTCCTTCTTTTAACAGGTTGTGGAATCTTTATTGAGTAAAGTCATGGAGGAGTTTGAACGTCGTTTAGCAAGTCAAAATGAAATGGTGAGTTGCTATTATTTCTCTGCAATGTGCTACATCTACAAGCACAGATAATTGATTCGGATAGAGTTCTTTTCCATTTTTTGAATGTGTTCTACCTGAACTGGCAGAGTTACACTGTGATAAATGCTCGTGCACCTGTAACAAATCTAAATCAAACAGGGGCTCTTATTTCCCCCACTAAGCAATCCCGGGCTATTGTTCCCTTGTCTTTGAGGGACCAATGGTGCTGGTGGCGCTGTTTCTGTATTTATCAGTCGAATTTCTCTGTAAATCATCTTTATTTTATTTCTCTTCTAATCAGATGAAAACTGAATCAAGAGATGTGGAAGTAACCTGCTGCGGTAATTCTCTTTCTACAAGTGGAGCCGAGGACACAAAGGTATTCTGATCGATTTGACATTGTAATTTACAGGTTTGCAACTGTTGAAGTTGCATGATGAGCATGCATACATTGAAATGGTTCATTTTTATCTGACAATGTTTGAGATTGATATATCAATTAGATTGAGGAGCAAACCGCAACACACACTCAATCCGAGGAACAACACAGTCAAAAGTCGATTGATGATGAGGCATCAGCCTCATCAGAAGGTCGACTCTTGAAAAAACAGCAGCAAGTTGAACAGCAACAGAAAGATATTCAGGTATCTTCAGTGCAATCATCTAATTAAGAAAATTTTCAAATGCCTACAAGAGGTTACTTTATGGTACTCTATTGCTATTTGCAGGAGCTGAAGCTAACTGTATGTACAACGAAAGAAGGAATGCAGTCTTTACAAATGAAGCATATGGAGGAGCTTGCCAATCTTGGTAAACTAACTGAGTTCACACTTGTTTCCAGCGCTTTTACCAAATTTTCTGATCTTTCTTGCTGATAATCTCATGAATAGGTAAATACCTACATAGTCTAGCTCAAGCTGCTTCTAGATACCAAAAGGTTCTTGAGGAAAATCGAAGGTTGTATAATCAGGTGCAAGACTTGAAAGGTATTGTTCCCCAGGTTTCATTGTCAACTTGAAGTAAAAGTACCGGACGTCTCATGCGCTGACTTTCTATCTACAGTCTAATGGTTCCTTGTGTGTTTGAGTAGGAAACATTAGAGTATATTGTCGCGTGAGACCATTTTTACCTGGGCAAGCAAATCGTCTAAGCACTGTGGACCGCCTAGAGGATGGAAATATTACAGTGAATACCTTATCTAAATATGGAAAGGAGGCCAGGAAGTCATTTACATTCAACAAAGTATTTGGTCCTTCAGCAACCCAAGGTTAGTTGGTGCACACACTTTTATCAAGGGTATTCTGGGTTTCTCTGCAAATGTTCTCACTCAAGTTTGTTGGCTTCTTTGCAGAGGAAGTATTCTCAGACACTCGGCCCCTCATTCGGTCTGTCCTTGATGGTTACAATGTCTGCATATTTGCTTATGGCCAAACTGGATCTGGAAAAACATATACCATGGTAAGATATTCGTCTTTTACCTTTTCATGTCAGAAAAACAGTTTCAGTTTAGGTTCAGTAAGTACCCAATTTTGATTAACAGACCCCCAATCAATTTTTTTCTCTCTCCAGACTGGGCCAAAAGAGCTAACAGAGGAAAGCATGGGTGTAAACTTCAGAGCATTAAGTGATCTATTCTTCCTCTCTGAGCAGAGAAAGAATACCATTTTATATGAGGTATCTGTTCAGATGATCGAGATATATAATGAGCAAGTCAGGGATCTCCTTGTGACTGATGGTCAGAACAAAAGAGTAGATATACGTAACAGCAGTCAAAATGGAATAAATGTACCTGATGCAAACCTCGTGCCTGTGTCATCATCTTCGGATGTCCTGAACTTGATGAACCTCGGTAATTGTAATCGTGCAACCGGTGCAACTGCCCTCAATGACCGCAGCAGCCGTTCACATAGGTATATGATATTTTCATTGAACATCGCTATTACTTCCTCCAGGCGATTGTTAAGAAAGTGTAAAGTCATTGGAAATATAGTCTACGATATTATGTTGCTCAACAGTATTCAAGTGAAGACAAATCACATCCTCTATGTCTTATGTACAGTTTGATAATTCCAGATTTTGATTGTGTTCTGAAATCATGGTGGTTAACTTTTTTCTTATTATTTGACAGCTGCCTGACTGTTCACGTCCTAGGAAAAGTGCTAGCTTCTGGAACCATTCTCCGTGGTTGCATGCATCTGGTTGACCTGGCGGGAAGCGAAAGAGTGGACAAATCTGAGGTGACAGGGGACAGACTGAAGGAGGCTCAACACATTAACAAATCTCTTTCTGCATTAGGAGATGTGATTTCTGCCCTTGCTCAGAAGAACTCACATGTTCCTTACAGGAACAGTAAGCTGACACAATTGCTCCAAGATTCACTTGGTAAGAGTTACTCTGTTTCTTCGATGATGAAGATGTTCTTTGTCTTTTAACATTCCAATTAAGTTGTTGGACCTCATGTTTAACAGGAGGGCAAGCCAAGACACTCATGTTTGTGCACATAAGTCCAGAGCCTGATGCTATAGGAGAAAGCATCAGTACACTTAAATTTGCTGAAAGGGTGTCTACTGTTGAACTTGGTGCAGCTCGAGTTAATAAAGATAGTGCAGATGTGAAAGAGCTAAAAGAGCAGGTTCTTCTTCTTCTTTTTTCCAAGCAGACTTCAAGTGTTACTTGATAGATTAAGTGAAAAAAGATCTTGTCTACTCTCTTAAAAATTAAGTATGCAACCGGATGTTGATATTTTCTTTGCCCTTTGCATCAATAACTACCTTGCTTAATTTTGCAAAATGAATCTCAAAAGTTCTCTCTTGCTGAGAATCTTAGGCTTGATTATCAGAAAAATTGAATCTAATATCCAATGTCTTTGGATGCAGATAGCTAGCCTTAAAGCTGCTCTTGCAAAGAAGGAGGGAGATAGAGAGCAGCTTCATCGTTCCCGGTCCTGCAGTCCAGAAAGATTTGAAGTACAATCGACACTTTCTATGCAACTTAGTTGGGAGGGTCCAGGACAAGTGGCAATTAGTCATAGACAACCAATGGAGGATGTTGGAAACATAGAGGTATGGACATTCGAATCAAGAATATCAACACATACAAAAAGTTTCCTAACTCTGTCAGCATGTAGATCCAACTTTACTTTCCCTTATTGACTACGGAACCAGTATTAATAAGTGTTATCTCTATATGCTCCAACCGTGGTATGACAAGACATTAGGAAGTAATTTAGCTACGGATCAGAAACTGTAGATAGGCATGCATACAGCCCCATAACATACGTGTCCTCGTATAATTTCATGAATTTGTTGAAGTTTACTGAAGAGTGTTTTCCTGGCAATAGTTATTTTGGGGTTCCATTTGACTACGTCTCCTGGAACTGGAACGAAAAGATTTGAATTTTCTCTTCTATATCAGGAAAGGCTGAATGACATGATATAGAAGAGAACTGGTAATAGAGTATCATACATAAATAGGGACAAAATAGGCTGTGGAGTCTCCTGGTGGGTTCTTCTTGTCAAAATAAACTTATTATCTTCTTTGATAATATGACTTTCATTCCTTAGAATCATATTGGGATGATTTGATGTCTGCAGGTCCAGAACAAATCCATATCCAAGCAGAAAAGACAGAACTCAGATCTTCAGGAGATGCTAGCAAACTCACCACCCTGGCCGCCGGTTACCAGTCCCGGACTAAATGGGAAGGATGATGAGAAAGAATTAGTTTCAGGGGAGTGGGTTGATAAGGTGATGGTTAAAAAGCACGATGGCCTGAGCAGGGAGGAACATCCGCTGGTTAATTGGGAGGCCGAAAACGGGGACTTGCCTCGCATGTTTTTTCAGAGACACCATTCGGATCCGTCATTGCTGTCTCGAAACAGTCTTCCACAGAACAAAATCAGGAACAACCAAGATTGCGATGCGCAGAGGGATCGATGCAACGATAACGACTCCGACGACCTGGAGGCTGCGACGAGCGACTCCTCTGAACCAGATTTGCTCTGGCAATACAGCGCTTCTAAAGTTGCCAAGAATGGCTTGGCGTCAAGGGCCAAGAAACCTCAGCCCAAGTCAGCAAAGAGCCCGGAGACAAGGTAATGTTCTTGATACTGGATCAACATTCCTTCTTATAGATTGAGGAAAGTACTACCAGTCATATATATTTCGCGTCTTAAGATTCGGGGACAAGTTCGCAGCAGAAGTAACTATGATCTCTCTCTTTCTCAAACAGGAGTTTGATTCCCACGTTAGCTCCTTCGCCGTCGAGGAAACTGCCCCGCGGAACCAGTCCGCCGCCGCACAAAGCTCGGCAGTCCACGACGGTCGACGGGAGACGAAGAAATGGTTACGCAAAGTAAAAATGTGCACGTACGTACCAGGAGGGGGGCGGTATAGGGAAGCGAAGTGTACCTGAGTTTTTGGTTCTTTTCTTCTTCTTTGATTCTTTGTGTACTAAATGTATTACAGGGAGAGAGAGAGAGGATGTGTTAATATAGAAAGCGTCGATGCTTCGGCGCTGGAGGGTGATTTGTTTATGTGGTCACCTCGTCGATTCCGATTTGTTCATACGTTTTTGTCCTCCTTCACCAGGTTTGCTGGCTTTCTTCTTTTGAAAGAAATGAAAACAGAGGAGGGAAAAAAAAAAAAAAAAAAAAAACAGAGTGGGAGAATCGATCAATGAGTTTCTCTTTCGTCTCTTGTCCTAAGCATTCAAAAGGGAATCATTCTATTCCCTCAAGCACCATAATTTTATAGAGCATATCATGCCCGCAAGGAGCTAATTACCAACAAAAAAGTTGACTGGATTTCGAGCAGCTTATAAGAACCTTACACCATTATTTAATTTCACGCCACTTACCCAGTGTTATCGCGTCAATTTGGATATGAATTTTTTCTAAATTTAATCATAAAAATATGAATCGAGTTGGGTATGCGTTTAGTGACATTGGCTTGAATACGATTTATTAATCTTATATTATATGGAAATTAGTTTTTTAGGTTAAATCATTTTCGATCCGGTCCGGCCATGATTGGCCTGCCCAAAAAAGGTTCATCCGTGATTCCGATCCATGGGACTCGCGTGGGCTTCGAAACAAATGCGCATTGCGTTCGGATTTCTAGCAAAAAAAAAAGTCCACGGCGGCGTCGATGGCGAGACGCGTCAGGCCACGTGATCTTTTTCCCACTCGGAGAAATCCCCCGCGTGGGGCCCGGCGGGCACGTGGCCACGTCAGCCGACGGTCGGGCGGTTGTGGCATCGGGGGATAAGACATATATCCGCAAAAGTGGCCTTTCTTTTTCCCCTTGGATTTTGCGTAGAGAAAAGGCAGAGGAAAATGTACATGGGATGGGAGTGTCCTTTTCATGGCGGGAGAGCGACACGCTCTGGCCATGCGAAAATGGCCGCACCACTTTTTCCAGGATTCATCATCGATGGATCGGTCATTTTGCCCACCAAACTCACTACATTTCACTGTACATAATGGCGATGTATCACACGTACATATGTATATTTATATATTTTGGACTGATTTCCAAAACAAAACAAAAAAGCACGGACTTCATATTGAGCCACAATTCTGGCCCGAGTCTTTTTTTTTTGTCTCAATAAGAATTACTATCTTTCGCTTGAGTCACGCCTTCCTTGCCTAAAGTTTTGAGATTTTGTAGATTGTTGTGAGGATTTTGGTGGGGCACGGCACTAGGGTTTTCTTCATTGTACTTCCCAACGAAATCCGTCACTAGAGCCGGATAAATTAAATTAGATCGATTGATTAATGTCCACTCGACACCGACTTCGAAGTTTTCAATGGAGGGCTTGGGCTGGTTTCGAAATAAGGGTTCTCGTATTGAGCTTGGCGAATCTTGTCCATGATATTTCTTGATATATGCTGAAGAGATTCAAACTGAACATTTTTTTGATTTGTCGGTAAAATGCATGAGACTATAAGTAGTTTCATCATTATACTTCAAGCCATGGCTTGAAAAAGACGACGATGAAGAGCGCTTTAAATCTAGCTAGGGCTAGATTTAGAATTGAAGTGAAAGTTGATGAATCTATATGAGATTATAAAAAAAAAAAAAGGTTTAAGTTGGAAATGTCATTTGACCTAAAGTTTATGCTTTTTTGGAATTAGGCCTATACATTATATACATAATCATTGAAACTCTCCACAAGAAATAATCACATTATCTTTCAAAATTTTAATTAATATGTTACTGGATGGATCATTCGTCGATCTAACGTTATTTCAGCCATTTGGGTAACAACCCAACCTATTTTGCCTTCAGCAGCCAATAAGCGACGATAGTCTTTCCACTATTTCGTTTTCATTTTCTATCTCTAACAAAAGTTTTAATGAATGGACCGTTCTTCTCATATTACCGATCGAGTCAACATATAATTAACACGTTTTCATTTCAATACGTATCACGATACAGGGCACGGCCATGATTTCGGCGTGGAAATGTGAGGATCACGACGGGAAAGGGCATCATCGACCTCGAAGGCGGCAGGACCTAAGAAAGGGAGGATTTCGGATTGTCCTTAATGTCGACTCAACCGACGACATTTGCTTTTGGGTTTTTACTTGGGCCCCCTTCATTATCATTTCCTCCTCCGAATTCTCCGTCGCTAAAACGCTCGTTGGTTGGTTTCGTTTTTGTCGCCACCTGCCGGCTTTTCCTGACTCTTTTTTGCTTAATTTAAAATCCCCTCCTTTCGGCAACGGGAGGCATCATTAATTATTATAAGCATGTTCAAGACAAAGGAAAAAGGAAAAGAAAAATACATTTTTTTTTGCTTGTTTTAATTTTTTCCCTCAAGCTTATGTTATAAGTATCGTTTTATTTTTTTTGGAATTTTCGAACAAGTTGGAATTCCATTTGTAGTTAACATCAGAATCAAAACCTAAATATTGATGATTCTGGTGGCACCGGTTGACTTATTCCGTGCCATTTGCCCCTTAAAGTAAGATAATATGATTCGACCAAAAAAATTAAAATAATTTGAAAAATGTTTAGGTGGCCTTTTAATCAGTCTAGGTTTGACAACTGAGCATTCCTAATGCTAACCCACCTAATCAATTTTTTTTTTGCTTGTTTTTGGTTTAGTCTAAAACCCACCTAATGATTTTTTGCCAGCCCCCCGTCTCGGCACTTTCTTGCTACTTAATAATTTCGTGTCTAACATACGTGGAATTAAAAAATAAGAAGAAAATCCCATTTTCCTTTGGTGGCTTACAATTCAGGCTTATTAAAAGTCAACTGCCCCTAAAATGACAATTCTAGACAGGGATACGGAAACTTCTCAGGGGCAATAATTCCACTGCTTTCTTGGATTTTATTTTTTTTTATTTTGATGGCTCATTCTATTTCGCAGCATAATATAAAAAATTACTGATGTACAAGAGCTAATCGGCTTAATCTGTTCTTATTACTTGATCAACCAACATTTTTCCTTTATAGATAAATACTCAATGATTTATTAATTAATATCTAAAATCTTAATTTATTTAACACACTCTCAAAGGGAAAACGACCTAAATAATTCATGAATTTTGATTCAATAATAATGTAATTCATGAATTTTTAATTTATTCAATACGACTTCTGAATTTATATAATATGATAATTGAATTTTTAATTTATTTTATGTAATCTTTAAATTTTTGTACATATTCAAACTAATCCCCAAATTACATAAAAATATTTTTAATTTAAGTTCAGGGAAATAGTTTGAAGGGACCACATTAATAAAATAAAAAATTTAAGAAGAGCATTAGATTAAAATTTAAGAATCTGTATTAAATAAATTAAAGATGGAGGGACCACGTCACAAATCACATCATTATTTCCGCTCCCAAAAAAGAGTTCGAGATTGTCGCTGCTCGGCCCTTTTTCGATCACAGCACAGCAGTGGCAAGCGGGGGCAAAAACCCCGGACGACCGAGGGCAGCGGAGTAATTTCGCCTGCGCCCCCTTTGAGCTGGTTACAACTACGATCACGACGCGAACCGTCGTTATCAAAATCCCCCGCACGAAATCGCCCCGTCCTGCTCCCCCCCCTTTCTCTCTCTCTCACTAGATTTTTCTCTCCCCAATCACCTCCGCCGCGAAATCCTCCCTCGCTCTCGCCGTCGCCGGCATTCTCCCCCTTCGCCTCCGCCTCCGCCTCCGCCTCCGCCTCCTCCTCCGGCGGCGCTCGCCGGCGACTGCGACTGCGACTGCGACTGCGACTGCGACTGCGACTGCGACGGTTGCTTCCCCTGATTCCGCCGCCGATGGGCCCCGCGGCGGCACGAGCGAATGCGCAGGGCGGGCGGAGGGAGCTCTGAGCGGCGACATTCCGGGCCCTCCCCATGGCGGAATCTCGCGGCTCGGCCCACTGACGAACGCCGTTGGCTCCGCAATGTGAGTTCCCTCCCCCCGCCCCCGGCCCCGCCCGGAGAGAGGAGTACCGGAGTTCTCTTGTTGTTCTTCTTCTTCTCGTCTCTCGAGTCACTCGCTGAGAGTCTGCAATTTTGTCAGTCGCCGCCGGTACTCGTCGCTCGGCCGGAGAGATTGGTGTCGAGTCGTTTGGGGGCGGTGTCGAGAGAGATCGGCGCGGGTTGGTGCGGTCGGATCGAACTTTTTTCGTCTCGCATTGTCCGATTGAGGTGTTAGGTTTTGATTTGACGGCGTTGCTTCGTTCAGTAAATTCCGTGTCGTTCGCCTCTCTATTGGAGCACATTTTTGGTATTCATTTCGTCAGGCGATGTCTCTCGAGCATAATGTCTCGCATGGTGAAGATTGAAGAGCATTGAGAGTCTTGCCTGTGATTTTTGTGTTTATTTCTTTTTTAGGCCCTTGGGTCTGTTTCTGGTTCGAGTGTTCTTTTCCTGATGCGTTAGGGTTTTTCAAAGTGAGCTACTTTCTAGGCGCTTTAGGTATGGTGTGTGCATTCGTTTTGCCTTGATCCGTGTCGGTGTCGAATCACAAGTGCTCAAATGCCCCGCCGAGCTGAAGATATCGGTAGATGAATGTCGTATTCGTCGACTCGGTGCATTGATTTAGTCCTTTACCGGTGTATGTTTGCGAAAGCGTGTTTAGACTGTCGGGACTCTTGAAAACCAAGCTAATCGCAGCTTAAAGTGGCAAACCTTTTGGCATTTTTTCGCTTTAGGTATAATGGCGTTCCTCCGTTAGTCGTGTCCGTTTTTTCTTCTGCAAATATGTGGATGTACTCTGATTTATTTACACTAGACTATGGTCTGGACCTTGGGAGATGGAATTTCATCTATTTAGTTGTTTCTTAACGGAAGCGACTTGATATATTTGTGGCAATAATCGTAATTAGTCGGCTTGTCGAGAGACTGATGTGCAGAGTGCTCTTTATTGAAATAATTGTTCTGAATGTTCAGGTTTCAGGATTGGTTTCTGCGAAATGCCAAACTGTAGAACATGAGTCAGGCTGAAGTATCAAGGATGAAACCTCCTCTTGTCCCGCTTGCGACTCTGATTGGTCGTGAGCTTCGGGGTGGGAAAGTTGAGAAGCCTCTCGTGAAGTATGGACAGGCCGCTTTGGCGAAAAAAGGGGAGGACTACTTTTTGACAAAACCTGACTGTGAGAGGATTGCTGGGGACCCATCAACCTCATTTTCTGTATTTGCGGTACTCTTCGTGATATCTTTCGTTAAAGGAATTGTATCTGTATCAGCCAACCCTCTCATATTCCTTTAGTAGCTTCTATATGCTTATTTCAAGAGAAAAAAGGAACTTGTCTATAGCACAGTGCAAGAAGCTCCTAAGTTGAAAATTTCAAATAGTTATGCAACTAAACTCTGGTTTGTTCATACGGCTTAGTGAAGTGTACATGTCACGTTAAACAGTTTCCAGGACTGAAATTATCCTTTTCTCTGTTCTTTGTTTATTCCTTATCTTTGTGTAATATTCTCAAGGATAGCATATCTCCATTCTGCATTTTTTTGTTTCACGGCACCTGCAGCAATTTAGTATTATTTCATGGTGCAGATATTTGATGGACATAATGGCATTTCGGCTGCCATCTTTGCAAAGGAGAACCTATTGGCTAATGTTTTAAGTGCTATCCCTCAAGGGGTTAGTCGAGATGACTGGCTTCAAGCACTTCCGCGGGCCCTTGTCGCAGGTTTTGTCAAGACTGACATAGAATTTCAGCAGAGAGGCATGTTACTACCATCTTGTCCTTTTTATTGAAATGCTATCCATTTCTTCTTACCTTAATACTCTCATTGCATGACAGGTGAAACTTCTGGGACGACAGTAACATTCGTGGTTATTGATGGGTGGACAATTACTGTTGCATCAGTGGGAGACTCTAGATGCATATTGGACACACAGGGAGGTGTTGTTTCTCTCTTGACTGTTGATCATCGTCTTGAAGAGAATGTGGAAGAGAGGGAACGAGTCACTGCAAGTGGAGGTGAAGTGGGAAGACTGAATGTGTTCGGTGGAAATGAGGTACAAGATTGCTTGCGTTTTGATCCATCAAACCCAAACAAAAGAGAATCCCTGTCCTTACCTGCTATATCATGGTTCGCAGGTTGGCCCCTCCGTTGTTGGCCTGGTGGATTATGCCTTTCAAGGTCGATAGGTGACACAGATGTAGGTGAATTTATTGTGCCAATACCACACGTTAAGCAAGTAAAGGTGAGATGATCTGGTCGAATTGGCTTGTTCTTTTTGAAGTTTTAAGAATGATGAAGTTGAAAAACCACATTCCTGGTTACAGATTTCAAATGCTGGGGGAAGACTCATAATTGCTTCTGATGGTATCTGGGATGCTTTATCTTCTGATGTTGCTGCCAAGTCTTGTCGAGGTTTACCAGCAGAACTAGCTGCAAAGTTAGTGGTTAAGGTAATTCCCTATGCGATCTCTAAAATATGTGGAATTTTTATGACTTTTCTCCACATTTGTTATCATGTTTGTTCTACTGTTCAGGAGGCACTTCGGTCAAGAGGCCTGAAAGATGATACAACCTGCCTGGTTGTTGATATTATCCCATCCGACATCCCTGTAATACCTCCAACACCAAAAAAGAAGCAAAGTTTTCTCAGTACATTTTTGTCAGGGAAGAAGTCCCAGAGTGTGAATAAAGCTACCAGTAAGCTTTCTGCTGTCGGGGCTGTGGAGGAGTTGTTTGAAGAGGGTTCCGCAATGCTGGCGGAGAGGTAATCCTTTTAACATATATTTGATGTACTTATTTTTCCTTGCAAAAGTGAAGTTTCCCATCGGAGATAATATGCTGTTTTGAGGATGAATATGGGAAGTATGTCAACTCATGAAGCTACCCTTGCACCAAAACTAAATGAAATCTTTCAAACATGTTACAGGATAGGTACTTTATCAATGTCTTGTCATCAGGGTTAATTTTTCATCTATCGAATCACTTATTGGCAAATTAATAGGCAAAATCTCGAAGGAAACATCAATAGCTATTTCAAAACACTATACTGGACTGCTTTCTAATGATTTGTGCTAGTGGCCGTGTCATGTAAAGATAATGTTGCTCATATTGGCGGTTTACACTACATGAGCATGAAGGAGAAGTGAAAGGATGTTGTTTTGACTACTTACATTATTCTGTTCAAAGTCATAGATTGCCGAGATATTCATGCTAAATAGAGGTTTAATAGGTCCTGAAATATAAAAGGTATGGTGAATTTAGATTGTTGCCTTGCTGGGGGAAGTTCAAGGATGGGTAGTTTTAATTTTCTGTAAATGTTCTGTAATTTTTACTGCAGGCTAGGTAAGGATTTTCCTTCAAACCAAAGCCCCGGGACTTTTAAATGTGCAGTCTGTCAAGTGGATCAGCCTCCTGCTGACAACTTGACAGCAAATTCTGGATCCTTTTTCTCCCCCACATCAAAGTCAGGCGAAGGGCCATTCCTCTGCACAATTTGTCGGAAGAAGAAAGATGCCATGGAAGGAAAAAAGCCAAGCAGATCTTTGGTGGCCTCATAGCAAATTGTCTGGTATAGTAAATAGTCATATGATTTTTTTCCCTGGCAGTGTGAGCAGCGCCTGGTTTTCCTGTTTCGGTGGTGATTATTGTCAACGTGTGAGAGTTGAGATAGAGGAGCAGGTGTTTTCTGAGATTGCAAGTGTCCATGTTTGATTTCCAGTTTGTGCTCAGCTGTTGGACTGACTAACTAAGAAGACGCAGCGAATTTGTTAAGTATGGTCGTGATAGTTTGCTTGCTAACATCTCAAGTTCGTGTGTAAAGAAGTGAAGCTTGAATAGTAAGACCTTTGATTGGGTTTTTCTGGCTATAATACAAAATCTCGCTTTCATTAGTTTGCTGTCTTTCTGCCCCTTTGTTTCTCTTTTATGGTTTCTAGCAATCCAGATTTTTTTGTTACTTCATATTTACTTAAGTGGCGCTAAGAACGTTTACCAATTTTTCACCTTTTCTTTGATATGGTTGTCGCTTGAAATTGCCGATTTGCCGTTAGGTATGTTTTTAGAATAGTGACTGACTGTTATTCATAATGTGGCACCCATTTGATTTAGCTGTACCGAGATGTTCCTACACTTTGTTTTTTCTCTTTCTTGTTTTCACTTTATGGAATTTATGTAAAGATGGCAAAAGTACGTCTATTTTGACTCAGCTTGACAGCCTATGTTGAGACTTCAAAATAGCAGAATCAATGCGATCTGCATCACTTATAGATCTATTCGTTTTGATACGCTTTAACTTATACATACAGGCGTATAGTTGACTTTCCACTAGGAAGAAAAGTCCGAAAAGAATGAAAGAAAGAGGCGGTAAGAAGGAAGTTGCTTGAGCCACATTTTGCTTTCGAATACACAGAATCCAGCTAAAAGAATATTTGGGCCTAAGATTCTTCTGTGTCACCTAAAATTTAACCTTAACCATATTGGTTGAACACAGTACATAGTAGCTTGTCTTCGTATTAAAATTGATATGGTACGAAGTTTGAATGAGATTGAATGATTCCGGCATCAAATCATGCTGTTAGTGTCAGGCAGGTTAACGGTTGTTTTTAAGGACAATATTGTAAAAAAATTCCCTAATCAATATTCTATGACACATATTTCTTGACAATTTTCATCTCACTAAAAATCTCAAACAGGTATTTATAATCCAAATAAACCCTTTGTTTGCATTTTATCCAATATCTTGTTAAATGTATATTATTCTCCACATCTGATTTGTCATTCTCCATGTCTAATCTGTCTTGTAGTCGTCTCCCACGTGTATTTGCACATTCATATAGAACATTTGACAAAATGTTAAGAGATGGCAAATTTGGATAAGGGGCACTAGTTTATGATTTTTTGTGAGATGAAAATTAATTTGAGAATAAATGCATCATGAGGGCACCGGTTTGAGATTTTTATGGTAGTAAATTTAATTTTTGAAACACCGTCCAATGCAAATTGTAATACTGCTTGTAGGACAATGTCGGTTTTAACTTTACAAGTGACTAGTAAAATTGGAACTTAATATGTTCTTGTCATGTCAGTTCTTTATGTTTCTCTGTCTAAATCTCCTTCATCAAAATTATTGGAAAATTCCAGTGGTGTTGTTTATTTATATTGGGTAGGACCAAAGAAAACTATCATTAGCAGAACACTATCTAAGGGACACCGTAACTGCATATTTCTGAGCCTTATTTGCCATCTAAAAGATCTCTTCTTTCGCACACGCATATTGGCTTTGATGGTAGAAAGTTGTATTTCTACACACTCGAGCTACTGAGTAAGCCTGAGAGAGAGAGAGAGAGAGAGAGAGAGAGAGAGAGAGAAGTGACCATGAAGCATGGGTGGCAAACAGCAAACAAAGCCAAATTGAGATTGATGCTAGGAGACCAAGAAGACATTATTACTCACTTATTCAATTACAAGGTCATGCTCAGCACCTAACCGAGCATGGACAGTTACAGAAGATACGGAACACAGACCAATAACAAGACATGACAGAACATGCAACCATCATTCGATTGACAATTTACCATGCATGGGAGGAGATACGATACCGTGGCAAAGAAGCAACAGCTACAGACTCTAAACCCCTCCTTTTAAATAATTACACAGTACTGCGTTTGGTCTGCACCTTGACAGAAAACCTCAACTTGGGCGGACCCATTGCAGCTCAATACCATAATTCCATGAACCGACTGGATTGCTAGGCTCAATATTCACCACGGATGTGTAAGCAGTGCACCCTCCATCCCTAATCCTAATTCTATGAGAGGTCATGGCCGAATCTTTCAAGTAATGACAGCAAAGGGTGTTTCTACACCCTCTTGCTTCCACCGCATTGTCCTCATAAGTCCTACAAAAGCTGTTTGAAGAACAATTCAATGGCGAAAGAAGGATGTTGCTCGAGCAATTCAGCAGAATCACAGTGTTGTGAGTGGATATGTTAAATGGCAAGTTCTCATCCAGACTCAAGCCGCCTACACTAAGGTCAGAAGAATAACATGTATTATTCTGTATCATGGGGGGACTTATGATAAGCTTGTCAGCACTAGGGTCAATGCTGAGGACCTCATAGTAAGTTCCTCCAGCCGACAGAAACTCTAGGCCTCCGTTCTTACAGTACACCTTGTACCTAGGGTCCCCACAGCTGTCATCTGTGCTAAGTGGGTATGGAACCTCCATGCTGCCGCATTTAGGGCATGGAGTAAGAGATGACACTTGGGCCACTGAAACGAGCAAGAGAAATATCACAAGCTCCATCCTCAAACAGAAGCTGAAGTGAGTGAAAAACAAGTGTTTAGAACATGGAAAGCTCAGAGCTAAGGCACTCTATATATAGCAATCTCTTTTGTAAGAGAGTGCAAGGGATTGTGGAGCACGATCAAAACGGGCTATTGTTTAAAATTTCATCTGTAGTGCAGTTTTAGCTGGTCCAATCATCACTAGAATTAGAGACCTGTCAGTGTTTTTGGCTACTAATTCGGAATAATGCAGGTAGTCATTTAGTTTCAAATCCATGAATCTGTAATGTCATTAGTGGGTTGACAGTTTATCCGTACCAACATTCAACCAATAGAAACTCCTGCTGAATACTAAAATCCTTCTACTTGTCCTGTCATTATTCCCACTATCTGGTCTGAGGACACCAATGGCATCAGTCAATTGGAACTGATTAAGAAATAAAAATCTTACTGTAATTAACATGATTGGAAAGAGAAAGAAATAGAAAAACAGAGAGAGAGAGAGAGGACATAAAATGCAGATATTTATCTTAATGCGAGTAAACTGTTCATATCCATACTACTTTTCTCTCCAGTTGAATGTTGCGATCAACCCAACTTCAATTGGAACGTACTCACCATCCGGTAACCACCAACTTCCAGATTATTCGTCTTAGGGCATAAGGTATTCCTGATGGTCCAGATAATGTGTATATGCATCGAAAAAACTGAGAACGTTACGGAAATTGGGGTTCGGTTCATCGAAGGACACGGGTTGTGATGTTTCTAACGATGACAGTAACAAGTGCTCCAGGAAGAAGACGAAGCAAGTTTTTTACAATGGTGCTCTTTTCCAGGTTCACCAATATCCCAAAGATGACACGTGCCAGGACACTAAATCATAAAAGAGGTGGGCCGCCAGTCCCACTTGTTTAGAAATTTTAATGGGGTCACCTGCCTTTTGAGGGCCCCAATTTCCAAGAGCAGTGTCCAATCAATAAATAAACACGCTATGATAATTTCAGGCAAAAACGAAGGTTCAACAAAAATGGTGAGAAGCTTTAAATAAAGCTTTTTGGTGGCCATTAAGGCTAAGATGTTGCCACGATTCCTAGGTTGATCTTTTAGAGTGCACGTCTAAAGCATTCAAAATAATTAAACTAGATGCCATCTGTCGAGTTATCATAGACCCTGACAAAAACATATTTGATGCGCTATGTCTCACAGTCCTCACGAAATATGAAGTTGTAGGTAACATTGTAGAAGTCCTCTCAAAGATCAACTCCGAACAAAGCAGATAAAAAGCAGCTCGCCAACGTCAAAAAAGAAAAGATTACTAGCCATCTATCAGACCATATCATTGTTCAGCGAGCTCAATCTAACTTATGGAGAAAGAGAAGCAAACTCAAATGTACAGCTCACTGACAACGGGGCTTTGCATAGAAATCCAAGGTTATGGCTTTTTTAGATAACTATGCAACTTTCCTCAGTTCCAAAACTAAAATTATCCAGGTTTGGAATCGGGCGGTAAAGCTGATGATCTGCAAGCATGATTAAAAAGAGAAACAATGCGGCAAATTTTCACAAACCAAAAAAGTTGATGGAGCTTCTGATGTCACATATACTCAACAATTACATAGAAATAAATTGGCAATATGACCAGCGCACTTGAATGTAGTCCCACCTAATATTGAGCGAGCGAGAGAGAGAGAGAGAGAGAGAGAGAGAGAGAGAGATCTGTAATAGAACATTAAATCAGTGAAGAATTTCTTCGGCCAGTTAACAGCAAGACATCTTTCTTACAAGGGTTAAGAAGATTCGGCCACTGTGTGTTTTGCGGTACTTTTCGTGATATCTTTCGTTAGAGGAGTTGCATCTTTATCAGTTAACCCTTTCATATTCCTTTAGTAGCTCCCTTATGCTTATTTTAAGTAAAAACCAGAATTTGTCTATAGCACAGTGCAAGCAGCTCCTAAGTTGAAAATGTCAAATAGTTATGCTCTGGTTTGCTAATATGGCTCAGTGAAGTGCACGTCACGTTAAATAGTTTCCGGGACTGAAATTGTCCTTTTCTCTCTTCTTTGTTTATTCCTTATCTTTGTGTTATATTCTCAAAGATAGCATACCTCCATTTTGCTTTTTCCTATTTAATGGCACCTGCAGCAATTTACTATTCTCGGCGCAAATATTTCAGACATAATGGTATATCAGCTGCCATCTTTGTAAAGGAGAACCTATTGCTAATGTCACGGTTCGTGAATTCTCTCGTACTCGTGACACTTGTAAGTGGTGCTTGAGATTATCGAGTGAAGAGTGAGGAGGCAGAATGAACGAACACAACTGGTTTGTGGGAGTGGTATCGGGACGGTTGATGCTAGAAGTTCTAGGATAGAGAATTATATCACTTAGGAGTTCTGAAGGCGGGGTTGGCCTCCCGTGCATAAACTGGTTGGGAGCTAATGCCGCTCTTTTAACAAGGCCATGGCAAGCTGAAACCAATTGTTGAGCCTAAAGAGATTTGCTGTCTCACTTGATGGACTAGACGCTCGAGCGAAACTGGGTGTTGTAGGATTTCGTACGAAGAAGCACTCATCGTAACTATTCGCTGGAACAGTTACAGAAGGAAGGCTGGCCTGGCAAATTCTGCTTGCCAGGCGCCGCACAGGTTGTTCCAAGGTTAAGGAAACGCTTGGCCTGTGACACTAACGTTTTAAGTGCTATCCCTCAAGGGTTTAATCGAGATGACTGGCTTCAAGCACTTCCAAGGGCCCTTGTTGCAGGTTTTGTCAAGACTGACATAGAATTTCAACATAGAGGCATGTTACTACCATCTTGTCCTTTTTATTGAAAGGCTATCCATTTGTTCTTACCTTAGTACCTTCATTGCGTGACAGGTGAAACTTCTGGGACGACAGTAACGTTCGTGGTGATTGATGGTGGACAAGTAATGTTGCATCGGTGGGAGATTCTAGATGCAAATTGGACAGAGAGGGAGGTGTGGTTTCTCTCTTGACTGTTGATCATCAGCTTGAAGAGAATGCAGAAGAGAGGGAACGAGTCACTGCAAGTGGCGGTGAAGTGGGAAGACTGAATGTGTTCGGTGGAAATGAGGTACAAGATTGCTTGCGTTTTGATCCATCAAACCCAAACAAAAGAGAATCCCT
Source organism: Eucalyptus grandis (assembly GCF_016545825.1). NCBI lineage: Eukaryota > Viridiplantae > Streptophyta > Magnoliopsida > Myrtales > Myrtaceae > Eucalyptus > Eucalyptus grandis. The sequence continues at coordinate 64,387,647 of NC_052619.1, read as the reverse complement.
GTCCTTACCTGCTATATCATGGTTCGCAGGTTGGCCCCCTCCGTTGTTGGCCTGGTGGATTATGCCTTTCAAGGTCGATAGGTGACACAGATGTAGGTGAATTTATTGTGCCAATACCACATGTTAAGCAAGTAAAGGTGAGATGATCTGGTCGAATTGGCTTGTTCTTTTTGAAATTTTAAGAATGATGAAGTTGAAAAACCACATTCCTGGTTACAGCTTTCAAATGCTGGGGGAAGACTCATCATTGCTTCTGATGGTATCTGGGATGCTTTATCTTCTGATGTTGCTGCCGAGTCTTGTCGAGGTTTACCAGCAGAACTAGCTGCAAAGTTAGTGGTTAAGGTAATTCCCTATGCGATCTCTAAAATATGTGGAATTTTATGACTTTTCTCCACATTTGTTATCATGTTTGTTCTACTGTTCAGGAGGCACTTCGGTCAAGAGGCCTGAAAGATGATACAACCTGCCTGGTTGTTGATATCCCATCCGACATCCCTGTAATACCTCCAACACCAAAAAAGAAGCAAAGTTTTCTCAGTGCATTTTTGTCAGGGAAGAAGTCCCAGAGTGCGAATAAAGCTACCGGTAAGCTTTTGGCTGCCGGGGCTGTGGAGGAGTTGTTTGAAGAGGGTTCTGCAATGCTGGCGGAGAGGTGATCCTTTTAACATATATTTGATGTACTTATTTTCCCTTGCAAAGGTGGAGTTTCCATTGGAGATAATATGCTGTTTTTGAGGATGAATATGGGAAGTATGCCAACTCATGAATGTCATGTTACGGGAAAGGTTACTTTATCAATGTCTTGTCATCAGGGTTAGTCTTTCATCTATGGAATCACTAGTTGGCAAATTTATAGGCAAAATCTCGAAGGAAACATCAATGGCTATTTCAAAACACTATATTGGACTGCTTTCTAATAATTTGTGCTAGTGGCCTTGTCATGTAAAGATAATGTTGCTCATATTGACGGTTTACACTACATGAGCACGAAGGAGAAGTGAAAGGATGCCATTTTGACTGCTTACATTATTCTGTTAAAAGTCATAGATTGCCGAGATGTTCATGCTAAATAGAGGTCTCCTGTGTGCATAATAGGTCCTGAAATATAAAAGCTATGGTGAATTTAGATTGGTGCCTTGATGGGGGAAGTTCAAGGATGGGTAGTCTTAACTCTTCTGTAAATGTTCTGTAATTTTTACTGCAGGCTAGTTAAGGATTTTCCTTCAAACCAAAGCCCCGGGACTTTTAAATGTGCAGTCTGTCAAGCGGATCAGCCTCCTGCTGAGATGAAAATTAATTTGGGAATAAATGCATCGTGAGGGCACTAGTTTGAGATTTTTTATGGTAGTAACCTTAATTTTTGGCACACCATCTAATGCAAATTGTAATACCACCCGTAGGTTAATGTTGGCTTTTAAAACGAGTTTCAAACTTTACAAGTGATTGAAAATTAGAACTTACTATGTTCTTGTCATGTCAATTCTTTATGTTTCTCTATATAAATCTCCATCAAAATTTTCGAAAAGTTCCAAATGGCGTTATTTATTTATATCAGTTAGGAGACCAAGATTACTGTCATTAGCTGAACACTATATAAGGGACACCGGGACTGCATATTTCCGTGCCTTATTTACCATCTAAAAGATCTCTTCTTCTTTCGCACATGCTTATTGGCTTTGATCATAGAGAGTCATCCTTCTGCACACTCGAGTTACTGAGTAAGCCTTACCGAGAGAGAGAGAGAGAGATAAGAAGATTCAAGTTTTTTGCCGAGAGAAGTGATCTTTTGCACACGCATATCGGCTTTGATTGTAGATAGTCGTACTTTTGCACGCTCACGTTACAAAGTAAGCCTATCGAGAGAGAGAGAGAGAGAAGAAGAGGGGGGTGGGGTGGTGGCGGCATAAGAAGATTCAATTTTTATTGGCGAGAGAAGTGGCCATGAAAAATGCATGGCAGACAGCAAACAAAGACAAAATGAGATTTATGCTAGAAGACCAAGAAGACATTATTATTCACTTATATAATTATAAGGTCATGCTCAGGACCTGACCGAGCATGGACAGTTACAGAAGATACGGAACACAGACCAATAACAAGACATGACAGAACACGCAACCATTATTCAATTTACAACTTGCTATGCATCGGAGTTGATACGACACCGTGTTATTAATGGCAAAGAAGCAACAGCTTCACAGACTTTAAACCCCTCCCTTTAAACAATTGCACAGTACTGCGCTTGGTCTGCACCTGGACAGAAAACCTCAACTTGGACGGACCCATTGCAGCTCAATACCGTAATTCCATGAACCAACTGGATCGTCAGGCTTAATATTCACCACGGAAGTGTAAGCAGTGCACCCTTCAACCCTAATCCTAATTCTATGCGAGGTCATGGCCGAATCTTTCAAGTAATGACAGCAAAGAGTGTTTCTACACCCTCTTGCTTCCACCACATTGTTCTCATAAGCCCTACAAAAGCTGTTTGAAGAACAATTCAATGGCGAAAGCTGGAGGCTGTCCGAGCAATTCAGCAGAATCACAGTGTTGTGAGTGGATATGTTAAATGGCAATTTCTCATCCAGACTCAAGCCTCCTACACTAAGGTCAGACGAATTACATGTATTACTCCGTATCATGGGCGGACTTATGACAAGCTTGTCAGCACTAGGGTCAATGCTGAGGACTTCATAGTAAGTTCCTCCAGCCGACAGAAACTCTAGACCTCCATTCTTACAGTACACCTTGTACCTAGGGTCCCCACAGCTGTCATCTGTGCTAAGTGGGTATGGAACCTCCATGCTCCCACATTTAGGGCATGGAGTAAGAGATGACACTTGGGCCACTGAAACGAGCAAGAGAAATAACACAAGCTCCATCCTCAATCAGAAGCTGAAGTGAGTGAAAAAACAAGTGTTTAGAACATGGAAAGCTCAGAGCTAAGGCACTCTATATATAGCGTCTCTTTGGTAAGAGAGCGCAAGGGATTGTGGAGCACGACCAAAAGGGGCTATTGTTTAAAATTTCATCTGTAGTGCAGTTTTAGCTGGTCCAGTCATCACTAGAATTAGACACCCGTCAGTGTTTTGGCTACTTCTTCGGAATAATGCAGGGTAACCATTCATTTAGTTTTCAAATCCATGAATCTGTAATGTCATTAGTGGGTTGACAGTTTATCCGTACCAACAGTCAACCAATAGAAACTCCTGCTGAATACTAAATCCTTATACTTGTCCTGTCATTATTTCCATTATGTGGTCTGAGGACACCACTGACATCAGTCGGAACTAATTAAGAAATGAAAATCGAACTGTAATTAGCATGATTAAAAAGAAGAAATAGAAAAACACACAGAGAGGGAGGATATAAAATGCAGATATTTGTCTTAATGCAAGTAACTGTTCATGCCCGTACTATTTTTCTCTCCAATTCAATCCAGATTATTCGCCTCGGGGCATAAGGTATTCCTGATGGTCCAGACAATATGTATATGTATTCAGAAAAGTTGAGAACATATGGAAATGTCGGTTCGGTTTATCATAGGACAGGGGTTGTGATGTTTATAACGATGACTTGAACAAATGCTCCAAGGAAGAAGACAAAGCAAGTTCATTACAATAATGCACGGGGGTCTCTGTTCACTAATTAGACCAGGTTCATCCATATCCAAAGATGACACATGTCAGGACACTAAATCATAAAATGGGAGGGCCACCTGTCCCACTTTCCCTGTTTAGAAATTTTAAAGCGGTCACTTGCATTTCGAGGGCTCCCATTTCCTAGAGCAGTGTCCAATCAATAAACAAATTTCCTAGAGCAGTTCCCAATCAATAAACAAATACGCTATGACAATTTCTGGCAAGAACAAAGGTCCAACAAAAATGGTGAGAAGCTTTAAATAAAGCTTTTTGGTGGCCATTAAGGCTAAGATGTCGCCACGATTCGCAGGTTGATCTTTTTGAGTGCACGTCTAAAGCATATAAAATAATGAAGCTAGATGCTATCTGCCGAATTATGGTGAACCCTGACAAAAGCATATGTGATGTGCTATGTCTGAGTCCTCATAGAATATGAAGCTTTAGGAAACATCGTAGAAGTGCTGTCAAAGATCAACTCTGAACAAAGCAGATTAAAAGCAGCTCGCCAACGTCAAAAAAGAAAGGATTACTAGCCATTTATCAGACCAAATCAATGTTCAGCAAGCTCAATCTAACCTATGGAGAAAGAGAAGCAAACTCAAATATGCAGCTCAGTGACAGCAGGACTTTGCATAGAAATCCAAAGTTATGGCCTTTTAAGATAATTATACAACTTTCTATAGTTCCAAAAATAAAATTATCCGGGTTTTGAATTGGGTGCTAAAGCTGATGATCTGCAATCATGATTAACAAGAGAAATGGTGCGGCAAATGTTTCACAAACTAAAAAAATTGATGGAGCTTCTAATGTCACATATACTCAACAATTACATAGAAATAAATTGGTAATATCACCAGTGCACTTGAATGTAATCCCACCTAATATTGAGAGAGAGAGAGAGAGAGAGAGAGAGAGAGAGAGAGATCTGTATTAGAACATCAAAACAGTGAAGAATTACTTCGGCCAGTTAACAGCAAAACATCCTTCTTACAAGGTTTATAAAGATTTGGCTGCTGGGTGTCTTAGAGAATGAGGTTTTGACAGCAGGGCAAATTGGGTCAAAATAAGTCCCCTGCCAGGCAATTTAGCACATATTATTATGCCTTCTTTTGCAATAATATGAAGGAATATTAAGAATGAAACAAAAAGCAACATATAACTGCCGAATCGGAGGAAAAGGGTTCTTCTATCCTTGCACCTAGATTCAAATTTAATAACAAAAGGAAACAGAGTACAATATCTAGAACAGTCGTCGAAACCAATATGAGAAAAGGACTCACTAAAATCGTCTAAAGAAATTTTGCTGGCACTTTCTCCTGCTTTTATCAGACGGACCTTACCTACAGAAGTTGGGAAAAAAGACATAAGCAGCAAAATAGAAAAGCCAAATGTCCTCTGTGAAATTTCAACCACAGAACTCCCAACCTACAATCATGCAGTAGTGCCAACATAAAGAATGTAGCTTTGATACTGACTGCAATAGCAGACTATTGTCTACTTTTCATCATTCTGAAGAATGCGTATACAGATTCAAATACAACAACATTAAAACCTATGCATGAACATCTTTTTCAGGTTCCATATTCACTAACTTCTATCCAGATATTGCCAAAGTAAAGCCAAAATTTGATCTACACACAGAACAAAGAAACAGAACTTCTTTTCTAGATAAAATTGAGAAATGAGTTGTACTGGAGATATGAGATGAACTGAGATATAAGATCAAATCAGCCTCCAACTAAAACTGATGTCGAGTTGTTCAATCTTACATTTCAATTAAGAAATACCATGATTCCGATTTGTTGTTAATATATGATGATTTTGAAATCTTATTGTGTCAGCTTGTCTTGAAATTAAGAGACGTGCCAAACGGATAACTTACTTGTACAAGTGAAAATCTCTCATGAACTATTAATTGCAACTTACAGGTTTTACCATTCTGAGCTACTTGTTATAATTTCCCATTAAAAATTGCATCCTAGGCATGGTTTGATGCTATCTAAATAGATATGCAAAAGCTGCTATAACGAACTAGAAACAGGGACTTCCATAGTCCTCATCTAACCCAAAACATTCATTCTAGGCACATTTATGCGATGCTGGGTACATGCACCATGAAGATGACTTAAGATCTTCCAGAACTGCAACTATAGAGCGAATTACAGCAAATAAAATCAAAGCAGTCGTCCCTCATAAGCATCCACACGGTGGAAGATTAATAGAGAGAGAGAGAGAATTTCAAGGTGATCCTAACTCTACAGTGGAATTAACAGCTGCTCATTCAAATCATCTTCTCATTATAATTCAGCTATAAATATCCCAATGTACTCACTAAATATACCTACTAATCAATGGTGGAAAGCACCCAGTCCAACAAGATAGGAGATCGAAGGAGATGGCATACCATCAAACCGGACACATATCTCCGGAATACTCTTAACTGCGCCATTGATACTGTCATTGTATACCCTAGTCTCGATGTCGCCCTCAACATAAACTGCCGAGCTACATGAAATGTACTTTAATATGAGAGAGAGAGAGAGAGAGATGGAGGTAAGAGAGGTGGGTTTGTGCATTTCAGCAGATGTTGACATACTTTTTAGCAAGTTGTTGTACTGCATAGGCTCCAAGAGATCCATTATGCACAGCAATCCGATGCCACTGAACAGGTTTTGGTGAGTCTTTCTCTCCTACAGTCCTTTGGTCAAACATGCCCCCAGTTCCAACCGTAAATATAGTTACAGTATAGCCATTCCTCAAAATCTTCTGGACAGGGGCTTGCCCAACTTTTCCACATATAATTGCCTGCATATACACTCACTAACATAAATTAACTCACATCCCATATCCGGCTGTCATTGTAAACCAGATATCTTAATGGACATCTTTGGGGGAACATCAAAATACAGTCTCTGACCACATATTTTGGTTTGACATCGTGAGGTGTAGAGTAGAATATAAACCACAAAGGTTCAATGATATCAATCTAACCAATACTGAGAAATTTAGCTCCTTGGAGAACCAACAATGACCATTGAACAATACAAAACTCCGGTTCCAACACTTCAATAATTTCCATATGCAAATGCAAACCAATGCAGAATTTATGGCTGCCTGCTCAATCATATAACAGATACCGTTCTGTCCGATTATTTCCTCACAGAAGAGACCGACGCTCACCTTATGCACCCCACGAAAACCCCAACCTCTTCTTGGATCCACGCCATGCGGCTGTAACTCATTCTTGCCGCCTAGGATGCCGTCATCCTCATCAACCACATCGTCGTCCTTCTTCTCCTCATCCTTCTCACTACCCAAACCCTCGGTCGAGTACCGCCACCTCGACGCTCCGCGCACACCCAGCTCTGCAAACACGGAAAAGATCGACGCCCGTCAGGCTCACTACTCCACGCAAGCTATCGCCATCAATAAATCGCAAGGAAAACGCGCGCACGAACGAAACCACAACAACCGCAAGCTCTCCCGCACGTAAGATGCTCGACGGAATGCCGCAGAGAAGAAACCCACCATCTTCCCACCGCTCACAGCGCTATCTAAACAACCAACCGCATCGACCGACTTCCCGTCACTAAAAAGAAAAACCCAAAACCACGAAGTGCTATGACCCAACAGTCGGGACGACAATAGTTCAGTCCAACGTTCCTCGAACTCGCATTCGCACGTACCAAGACGTCGAACTAAACGAGGAAGAGGAACGGATGACGGAGGTCTCGTCGCTTAAATTTACACGAAAAGGAGGGAGGAGAAAAACGAAACCTGGAGAGGCGGCGGAGGCTCTGAGGAGCCTGGCGAATCTCGCGGCGAGGGAGTTCATTTCGCGCTCTTCCCGAGCAGAGACTTTCTCTCGCCCTCGAAGAGGAAGACAAGGGTTTAAGAAAATGGCCCCGTCCAACGTGGGTTCCGACCCGGTAATCGGTGTGCGCAACTGGCCCGTCTCCGCCCAAAGGTCGAAACTATGTCTTTCCAAAGGAATAATTTAGATAGGACCTGAGCAAGTCCTTAAACGGCTCCATCCTGAATCGGGCATTCCAGGGTGCCCAATTAGCCCCAACAGGGGTTTAACTGGGATTATGGGATAACGTTCCCATTGGGCTTCCCGCCAATCCCTCCAAAGGGAGGGGAGCCCACTTCGGATCCCGTGAAGCCCTTCTCCTAACATACTAGGTTGGATTCAGGAAAATGAAGAGGTCCAGGTCGAAAGTATGTCTTTCCAAAGGAATAATTAGATAGATCGTCCGACAACTTTAGCTCGATATATAATGCCATCGCTCAATTTTTCTTTTGTTCGACATTATCTCTGAAATTTTAATTATATAGGGAACATTGTCCTTGAATTTTTAATTTAATCTATTTGGTGCTCGAAATTTTTTGGTAATTGTTAAAACTGATCTCCTGAATTATACACGTATGGTTTCAATGCGAGCAAATCATGACTTAACAATTTGAATTGATGCGAGTATGTAGCAGCCACACCAGCAGCTCAACCGTTTTTGTATTTCGTTTATCTAGTTGCAATTGAGGCTTGAGAAAATCCCAATAATTTCCTTTGTTGGTTCTTGTTTAGATAATAGGACCATTACGGTATGTCGCATAGCCCAGGCTTTGTTTCGATGCGTAACATTGTCCGGCTGCTCTATATAACATCACCTAAGGATGAATTTCTCATCCACTAAACGCGAGCCAGTGCCACGGTCTCATTATTTCCTAGCAATAGAAGGTAGAGAAATTGACACATATAATTCATGAACCTTGATTCAATATGCAATTTAATTTGTTCAATATGGTCCATAAACCTTAACTTAATGTATAATACGATCCCTAAACTTTTAATTTGTTCAATATAATCCCTCAACTTTTGGTACATATTCAATTCAGTACCTGAATATGACCAAATTAAAAGTTTATAAATCAAATTACACATTAGGCAAAAGTTCAGGAACCATTCATGTCATTATCCCTAAAAGGTAATAGGATTTCGATACGTTAAGATGAAATGTGAGATGCATAAGAGTCGATATAATTTACTTATTGCAGAAACACTAAGGCGTTTGTTATAAGAATCTAAGGATAGGATGATCGTTGTCATGAAAGGATCTCTAAGACAAGATTTGAGTTGAGAGCTAACATCAATATCTCTCAATTGACCAAAACTCATTGTGCTAAACTGGTCTGCGTATCTCACTTTAAGGGCAGGATATGCACAATTCAAAAGAGAACTAGGATGAAGCAGACGCAAAAGCGAGGGAACAGACTAGATCTTGGAACATTGGGCCAAAAGGTCCTTTAACACAAAACTCACACATCAATATTTACAAGATAAATTCATTGGCTACCAATGCCCCAGTGGGTGACTGTACAAGCAACAGGGCGCGTTCTCAATATAAGACCAAATTACATTTACTCATATAGCAAAAAGGAGAAACAATAACTTGACAATCATTCCCCAAAATTATGGCAAAACCATTTCCTAGCCAGCCACATGGGGGTTCAAAGCTGCACTCCCAAAAAGATGGAACGGTCCGAGAGAACTTGATTGAACAGCGATTACCACTCTCAGCGTTCTCCATCGTGCGATGGCCTGGATGATGACTGGGTGGACCTTGAGCCGCCACCGCCGCTGCCAAAGGCGGAGGAGGGCCTATGCTCATCATTGCGCCATCCGTCACTAGGCTGGGAGTAGCGGTCGTCCTGTCTACCTCTACTACTCCGACGGTCGGGTTTTGGTGGAGGTGTGGCTCCTGAGCCTTCAGTCCTCTCTCTGAGGAACCTGGGCACATACTTCCGACGTTCGGGTTTTGGTGGAGGTGCGGCTCCTGAGCCTTCAGTCCTCTCTCTGAGGAACCTGGGCACATACCTGAAAGGGTTTGGAGTGGCGGCAGCAGCAGGTGCAGTGTCGGCGGCAGCAGCAGGTGCAGTGGCGGCGGCAGCAGCAGCAGCAGGGGTGGCAGCAGCTGCCGCCACAGTGGGGTTAGAAGCAGGGGGAGGCTCCACCGGCCTGGAGGGGCCCAAGATAGTTTCTTTCCATTGCTTTTCTTTCTCTTCCAGTTCCCTCTCCCTTTGCCTCTGTTTCTCACCAATCTCATCCAATTTAGCTTTTCTTTCAGCCTGTTCTTTGTGGCACCTCTCGGCCTCTGCAAGTTTTAAATGCTCAGTCATGACGACGTCCACAATGCAATCATAATGAATCCATAAATCTAACGAGTAGCAAGAGAAATGAAAATTCAAAGACCCAAAGTAACCAAGGCCATGATAGTTGCCTGCCAAAGCACTATAAAAGCACTATAATTCTCCACTATAGGAGATTTTGAAAGAGAGGGGGGAAGGGAATTAGAGACATTGGTTATTTCTCCTCCTCTGTATCCACACGAAAATAAACTTTGTCAGCAAAAATCCATGTTTTGAAAAAGGACTCTGACTAATATGATAACTAAATATTCTCTCAAATGAGCTTCAAAGGGAAAAAAATAGAAGTATGCTAGGCATGAGACTCATGAAGTTCTTCCGACCAAACTAGAATATATGTTTGGCAAAGAGGAAACTCAAGATTACCTTCATCTCGTTTCAATGCATCCTCTGGTTTCACAAAAGTCGCCATGTTCCAGCTCTTCTTTCAGCCTGTCAAGAGTTGAGGTAACATAAAATGTCGATGCCACAAGCATGGCATATGAAGTTGCACAATTGTTGGCACCTTAAGCTGTGTACTGTACAATTGGTTCAATAAATTTATTTTCTGTTTGCAAGGAAACAAAAAAGGAAACCATAATAACCATGAAGAAAACATAGAAGTTAGCGATAATACATTTAAGAAAGACCTGCCTTTTCATTAAATTAAACACCTATGACTCCATATCCCCTAGTAAGCAATTTCATCAGCCCATCAACCAATACCCAGTACACCGCCACAACTAAATAAAGCACAATCAATGATTCAAGATTCACTCCCACGTACCCATTCAACAAACAAAACTACCCACCAACACTAGAACCTTCAATGCACGAATGACCCCAACAGAAAATCTGAAGCAGAACACAATCATTATATCATTCCATTCCTTCTAAAGCAACAACAAGCCTAGCGGAGTAAAACCAATCGGTAACCGGTAGTCGACATGCGCATGGAATTGCGAAATCGGCTTGTTTCAAGAACTTATTTTGGTGCTATGACCCGGCGACGCTCCATCAAGCATATAAAAAGTGCCGTTCCTCGGCCATTTTTTACGCAAACGAATGCATCTCCATCAATCATACGATGGATATTTACCAGCTCAATTGACGATGTGTCTCACGCATCTAAAACTAGAGGATTCTCGACTCTCGCTCAAGATCCAACGATCACCACCCGAATCTACCACGACGAAACCTCTCCTCAAACGCCTAGAACCCAAGTGATCCGCATCAAAACTATTCATCAAAAAGAGAGTAAATAAAAAGAAACACTCCGGAAAAACGTGCGGCCAACTTATAGAGGATCGACCTAGCGGACGCTTGTATTACAGTCGGTCGAGGTACTCAATTTACCACAGTCGCCGTCCGCCGCCAAAGCCGCCGTGCCGGGAAAGAGAGTCGCGGGCCGAGCAGCTGCGTGAGGGATAGTGAGGGAGAGGGTCGAGAGAGAGAAGTTTGGGTCGTTAACCAGGAGTAAAGCATGGATTTAACTAGAAGTAAAGCATGGATCTAGAGTAGAATTAGGACCAAAGACTATGGCTAAGTTCCGAAGTATCTAAGGTAAGTTTCAAGTGTCAAAAATGGAAAACTTCTTTCAACAAGAAGATTTCAGATTCTAGGCTGGTGAAACTTAAAATTTAAAATAAGTTTGTGTTTTCTTTTATATGTATTTTATGATGTAATTTAAAACCACTTGTCTGAGTTTCTATTCTATAATACGAGACTTTTATTTTGTTTATATTTCATATTATTCGCATATCTAAATATAAGTTATGATATGTGAATTGCAATAGAAAGGTGTTAATAACTGAAGTGACAATTCATTATAATACTTTAATTAATAATATAGATGGAATCTATTTTAAATTCCAAAAAATAAGAAAGTTGCTTCAATAGGTAAATTTCAAATTTCAAGTGAAATTTATATAAAATCTGAAACCGCTCACTCCTATTTAGAAAATGATAAAGATAAGAGAAGGAACGAAGTGACTTGTAGGAGAGTCGTTTTAGATTTTTAGAAATTACGTTACTAATATTTTGATCACGATGAAATTTATTTTTTTTTTTCTCGGACAGTTGATGTCAATTTCGAGAGGACAAACCCAAGACAACTCATGAGGGCTAAAATCTTCAGACGAAAAAAACAGTGCTCACCTCTCTTCTGGCTAAATACATTCGACCTATAAAAGAGTTAACAAAAGGTAATTTAATTCTTCTTTTCCATTACGTAATAATTAAGGGAATTTAGTGAAGGAGCGCTTATAAATTCAAAGTAGTAATAAATTCAAGGTAATTTAATTCCTCTTTTCCCTTTCTTTCTTTCGTTTTTGGTAGAGAGCGCACATTCAATTCAAGACTGTTAGGAAAAATTCCAAATGAATGTGTGAAGTGCACTTGTTTTATCAAATAAGGATTTAATGTGATCATAAGGGTTTAAAGTGGCAATAACAATTTCAAAAAAAGATCTAACATTGCCTGTTGCCGACCACTAAATATTTTGCTTGATCAAACGTATTTTTGTCAAAAGATAATTTTAATTTTCTTTTTGGATGAGCATTAACGGGGGCTTAGGTCCTCACCAACTACTAAGGAGAGTTGCAATCCTCGCCTAGATCGAGGGTCACCTCACCAAGGTGAGATAATCTCTCGCTAGCCACTAAGGAGGGGATCTAGCAAGGGCTGCCTTGCCTATGGCAAGCAAGGTCAACCTCAACCAAGGCGAGGGTTGCCTCGCCCGGGCATGGCCAGTGATTGCTAGTGGCCACCAATTGCCGACAAAGAAGAAAGATAAAATTAGAAAAAAGGAAAAAAAAAAGGGGGTAAAGGATGGAAATGCCATTGACTAATCAATAAGTCAGATCATTCTTTAAAACTAATCGAGCAAACTATGACCAACACGTGCCACGCGGGGGAGCGCGCGCATTTTGTAAGTAAATTTGGGCATCTTTTTTAATGTTTTGGGTAGTGGGCAGTTGACTATTTTCGACAGTTCCACGACTCTTAAGACTTTGAAAAAATTAATGAAAAATACATATTAAAATAGAGGAAGAAAAGGAGACAATTTATCAAAGACTTCATTTTCATTTTATTTTTTTTTGAACAAATCTCAGCCGGGACACATGGAAATGTACAACATATAAGAGAACCAGGATTTCGACCAAAAAAAAAAAAAAAAAAACAGAGAACCAGGATAAATAAAGCAGGCGCACAAGTGAGGGAACAAACTAGATCTTGAACATTCGGCCGAAAGGTCTTTTAACACAAAACTCAACACATCAATATCCACAGGATAAATTCATTGGGGACCAATGCCCTAGCAGGTGAATGTACGAGCAATGGGCCGCGTTCTAAATAAAAGACAAAATTATTTTTACTCATATAGTAGACAGGAGAAACAATAACTTAACAATCATTCCTCAAAATTATGGCAAAACCATTTCCTTGCCAGCCACATGGGGGTTCAAAGCTGCGCTCCTGAAAAGATGAACGGTCCGAGATAACTTGATTGAACAGCGATTACCACTTTCAGCGTTCTCCAGGGCGTGGCCTCGATGATGACCAGGTGGACCTTGAGCCACCACCAAAGGCGGAGGGCCTACGGTCATCACTGCGCCATCTGTCACCAGGCTGGGAGTAGCGGTCGTCTGGTCTACCTCTACTACCCCAGCGGTCAGGTTCTGGTGGAGGTGCGCCTCCTGGGCCTTCAGTCTTCTCTCTAAGGAACTTGGGCACATACCTTCCAGTATTTGAAGCAGCGGCAGCGGCAGCGGCAGGGGCAGCGGCAGCGGCAGCAGCGGGGGCAGCAGCAGCAGGGGCAGCAGCAGGCTCAACAGGAGTAGAAGCAGGGGGAGGCTCCACTGGCCTGGAGTGGCCCAAGATAGTCTCTTTCCATTGCTTTTCTTTCTCTTCCAGTTCCTTCTCTCTTTGCCTCTGTTTCTCAACAATCTCATCCAATTTAGCTTTTCTTTCAGCTTCTTCTTTACGGCGCCTCTCGGCCTCTGCAAGTTTTACATGCCTCAGTCATGAGGATGTCCACAGCATGATCATAACAAATCCATAAATCTAACATATAATAAGAGAGATGAAAATTCAAAGATCTATTGTAACCAGGGCCATGAATGTTGCCTGCCAAAGCACTACAAAAGCACTATAATTCTCCACCATAGAAGCTTTTGGAAGAGAGAAGGGCTAATGGGACTCAGAGACATTAATTATTTAGATAAAGTACCTTCACGCCTTCGAGCTTCCTCCTCTTCAAGTAACCTTTGACGCCGTTTCTCTTCTTCTGTCAAAAAGAACAGTTTCTTCCTCTTTGCTTCTCTCTGCTGTTTCCTGGCCTGGAGTTCCAGCCTAACTTGCTCCTCGCTCTGAGCCTTTAGCCGGTCATATTCTGCCTGACGGCGGCTCATGACTCTTTCTTGGAATATCGCCTGAAAAAGAGATTGTGCATGTGTCAAGATCAATCCAATAACGTTGCAGATAATAATTTAAAAAAAAAAAAAACCTTAAAAAAAAAACAGGTCATAGCCAACACAAGAAAAGGTTTGCTAAATGTCAACTCTGGGTTCTGACCTTGTTGTCTAACATACGGGTAAGCCTATTCTTCTCTTTGAGGTCCCCATCATGCCGCTGCCTGCTTAGCTCAATTTCTTGCTGAAAATTACCATGAAAAACGATAATCAGACTACAGAACCCATTTAAGTCGGGTTTCAGAATGGATAATACTAAATTATGTCAAATTTTTATACTACATAATAGGCCAACCTACTTTATCAGAAGAAGCCTCGCAGTCATGCATTTCTCTGTATAATATAATACCATCTTGTGTACATGTAAAGTTAGCTTTTGCAGAAGTTCAAAAACACACCTGCTGCTCGTGTTCATGAAGCACCTTCTCTTCAACCAATCGCTGCTGGAATGCAGCTTCAATCAATGGAGCCGCCTCCTCTCTCTTTGCTCTTTCTAAGTAATCCATTGTCTTTGATAGCTTTTGCAATTTCTTCTCCATTTCCTGCCTCTCCCTAAGTTGCTCACTCCTAGCAAGCTCCATCAACGATTCTTTTGTCACCTTTTCCTGAAAAAATTGCACAAAAAGCATCAGAAGATGTCTCTCCACTCATAAAAATAGGATATGAAAGACATCTTCAACATACTCCTTCTAGAATCGGCTTCTTTCCCTTCTTTTTACTGCGTTTTTCAGCTTCCTGAAGCAAGGCCTGTGCTTCTTCAAGTTCCCTTTCTTCTATTTCCTTGAGGATCCTTTGATTCTTCCTTTGCTCAAACTCAGATGCAAGCCTCTTCTGCTCTGCCTCCTCAGTTATCTTCTGCAGCTTTAGCCTCCTTGACTCCTCCTCACGTTCCTTTGAGAAAAAATAAAAATTAAATGAGAATGACTCACAGCAATGGAGTAGAGTATGTGAGCATTCAAGCATTGAAGCAACAGAATCAAGTCAAGAGTAAGCAGGTTACCATTTCAAGTAACTGTCGCTCATGCTCTTCTTTACGTTTCTCAATAATTGATTTTCGAGCAAGAAGTCTCTTGTGTTCCTTGTCTATAGTCTCTGCTAAACCTGGCAACATTTCACCTAACTTTGACCCTTTCTTGACAGGAGCGTATATCATGGCCATTGCTTTATTCAAGTTCTCAGTAAGCAGTGCCAGGTGATTTTGCAAGGCATCAGATTCAAGACCCTAAAAGAAATGATGCAAGAATAATAAGGTAGCAACCCCACAATAAACAAGACAGATGTCTCAAACAGAGATGTAGGCTAAGACATTCCATCAACAAAATCACAAGCAAAATACAACTATACACCACTTACAGTTCAAATGATCCAAAAGCTCGAGTAAACTTAAAGACAAAGAATGATGCACAGAACTGAAGTACAAATTTGACAACAGTGCTATCAAGAGGGAGGCAAAGATCACTATAGACTTATATTACAAAAATCACAAAGGTGAACATGTCATGCACTATTAGTGACAAGAATTTTATGCATGCTTCCGCGAAATTCAGTACACAACTACAGATAGCACATGCAAATTAATCTTGTTAATGTCCCATCAGAAGATCAGTGGCACAAGCTACTCTCGAAAAGTAGAAGGAAAAATAAACTTTCTAAAAGCTTGACAGTATTTCTCCATCTACACAGCCACCCATATGCCATGACACTAAGAAGGAAAGTGAAAAACTCACCACAAAAGTTTCAAGATTGACTAATATCACATGACAAGACAAGTCTCCAACCTTTACCAAATTGTTCCTTATGATCCACTTTCTTACATCAAGATGGGCGGTAGACCCTTAAACACACTCAACTTCAAGATAAGATGACACAGAAACTTTTTCTTTTTTTGGGTTAGTAACACAATAGTAAAGTGAACTACCAAGCACCATGATTTGTTTTCCAAGATAAGTACCTCTACCACATCAAACTCTTCTATAGCAAATGTATACTGACAGACATTATCTAAAAATCTAAGTCTACATCCTGGCATACCATGCAAATAATCACACCAAGAAAATAACTAACCTGATTGCCAAACAAAACAACACCTTTGGCATGATCAACTTTCAAAGAAATAAAGCTGTGCTTGACAGCGTCCACTGAAATCTTCTCGACAACCAAGAAATCAAAAAAGGGAATCATCTGTGAGAGCTTCTCAATTTTCATAGTTTGATACACCTGGGACATCTGAAATAAGAAAGAAAGAACAAATTAAATTCATCAACATTTTCCACAAGAATGACATAGAAATATTTCTTTATAGTACCCATAATGAGAGTCAATAAACAATGTAGAGCACTTTAAAGTACCTGCTTAAGCAACCTCAGGGTGGCAATTCTTTCCAGAGCAGAAACATACTGGGCCAACTGCACTTCTGGCACAGAAGATGCTGAAGCAAGCTTACCCCCAAGTTTGGAAATTTTAACTAACAAGGGCTGCGCCTTCATTGCAAGATCCAGCGGAAGAAACTCATGCTCCAAAAGATGGTAAAGATCTTTCACTTCAGGAGTAGCAAAGTTAAGGACACCCTTCGCAACCTGCAGTTTTGTAAAATATAGGCACCAAAAAGCAATGAGAATAAATAGAACAATCCAAAAAATGTGATAAATAAACTTCTGCACCGCTAAGATTTATACAGATAAAAAATCGTGGCTAGTACGAATGCAAAGTCGTGAATTCTGGCACGAAATAACAGCAAGAGTACATATCCACCTCAAACTATTAAGAAGTAACTATGAAAAGATACTTCCGATCTTACCAGTTCAGAGAGGAGAGATGACCGTGAAAGCTGTGAAAAAAAGAAGAATATTAATAAAGCCCAAACTAAATATCAATTACTATGAGGGGCACTGAAGTATAGTTACCATCTCTCTACTCTCAAGTTTGGGATCAACGTTGAATCCTATAAGATCAGCCATCCTCAAGTTGCGTTCCTTCTCGTTTTCAGACTCCATATGCGATGCATGACGAGTGCGCTCATATGGGGCAACAGAGAGTGCAGCCAAGACAACTGATGATGCAATCAGTTGCAAGTCCTTCTGACTTAAGTTTTTATTAAAACTTTTCTGAAGATTAAAAAGCTTCAACCACGCATAAGCATGATAGAGATGGCTAGATGAAATCCAGAAGATTTCAGTTAATTTTGCGTAGTAAACCACCATCAAGGATGCCTTGGGGGTTTTCTTAACCATGCACATCAATCCATGAATATCCTCAACTGAGCGGAAAGCTTCCTGCAGGAAAGAATAAAACTTTATGAGAACAACAATTACACAACTAAAAGGAAAAGAAACCATACCAAAGTTGATAACTATACAGAGACCTGCCACAGTTCAAGTTCAGTGGCAATCTTTAATTGCTCAAATCTGGTATCTAAGTAAAGTTGCAGACTCTCTGGAGCTGACAGATCAGGTCGGTCCCTTTGATCTCTGTACTTGTTGAGATTCGCAAGATGATTTCGAATTATCTCACACAATCTCCGAAACTCCGTTGTACGTTTATACTGCTTGCAAAATTGGAATGCTCGGTGGGCAGTCATCTGTCCATGACACAAGATACACATTATAAAATGCAGACTTCTGCTAGAAAGCTGATTGTCGTGATAATTGCAGATACACCACACTTGAATTCAGCAACAAATTCCCCTTTATGTTACCATAAATAGTTCTCTTTTATCGTCCTGATCCTATAAAAGCTCACATTACCAATCAAGAAAAAAAACCAAATTCGTCTATGAGGATCATCAAGAAGTTGCCTCGTGGTCTAAAATTTTTTGCATAATCTGACTAGAGAGAAATGAGCTGGCAATATCCATTTATCATCCACCTGGATGTCCCATAAAATGCAACGATAAGGACATTCGCATTAAAAATTTTAAAACAGGTAGAAGAGGCCTACAGTATAAGAACTTCAGTATAAATATAGAACACTATCACAACCATATATTGCTAGAGAGACTACATAGATCGACAACTTCAAACTGCCTTTCTACAAATACATATAATTAACAACATGCTTTGACAAATGTCCCAAAGAAATTACCGCATAAAGAGCCTCCAACTTTGAGTTGTTTCGCAATATTTCAAGCACCGTCCTATATGTTTCCCACAGAAACTTGAACCAAGGAGTAACTAGCTCCCTGTCAGACCTATCCTTTCCCTTCTCTCCACTGACATAACTCAACATTAAATCCTCTGGTCTCTTATCTGCCTCGAGATCATCAACATCCAAAGCTTCTTCCAAGGCTTGTGCCTGGCTTCGCGCCTGCTCTGCTTTCTCTGTTGAGAGATGCATGAAGTGCTTGATCACCTCCTCCAAAGAGGTCACATTCACTTGTTGACATACAATGCGATACTGAATCAGACCATCCTTGGCAAACCTCCCCCTGCGCATATCGACACATAGCTCAATGTACTTAAACATAATCCTCTCAAGGGTCTTTTGCCACGCTCGGGATCTCTTCGAGGTAATGAGATCATGAAGTGCTTGCAGAGCATCTTGCTTCTGCCCAACATTTATCAGCTCTGCATCCACACAATAACAAACTTTGTCAGCAAAACTCCATGTTGAGAAAAAGGACTCTAACAAAGATGATAACTAACTATTCTCTCAAAAGAACTTCAAAGGGAGAAAAGAAAGTATACTAGGCAGGAGATTCATGAAGTTTTTCCAACCAAATGTGTTTGGCAGAGAGGAAACTCAAGATTACCTTCAGCTCGTTTCAATGCATTCTCTGGTTTCACGAAAGTCGACATGTTCCAGCTCTTCTTTCAGCCTGTCAAAATACGAGAAAACATAAAATGTTGATGCCAGAAGCATAACATATGAAGTTGCACAATTGGTGGCACCTTAAGCTGGGTATCGTCCCAAATTACAAACAATTGGTTCGAAAATTTTATTTTCTTTTTGCAAGGAAACAATGAAAAAACCATAATAAACAGGAAAACAACATAGATGATAGCGATAAGAAATCTAGGAAGGACCTACCTTTTTCATTAAATCAAACACCTAATACTCCATATCCCAGTACGCTATTACGTCAGCCCATCCACCAATACCCAGCAAACCACCGCAACTAAGTAAAGCACAAGCAAAAGTTCAAGATTCACACTCCCATATCCATTCGAACAAACAAAACTGCCCACCAACGCTAGAACCTCCAATGCACGTACCATACATGCACGAGTGACCCCAACAGAAAATTCCGAAGCAGAACACAATCATTTACATCACTCCATTCCTTCTAAAGCCACAACAAGCGTAGCGGAGTAAAATCAATCGGAAACCGGTAGCCGACACGTGCACGGAATCGCGAAAATTGGCTCGTTCTAAGAACTTATTTCGGTCCATAAGCCGGAGAAACTCCATAAAAGTACACAAGAAGTGCCGTTTCTCGGTGATGTTTTCACGCAAACGAACGCATCTCCATCAACCCTAGGATCAAGATTTACCAGCTGCATCGACGATTGCCGAGTATTTCAAAACCTGCGTATCGCGAATCTAAAACCAGAGGAGGATTCTCAAACTCTCGCCCAAGATCTGGATCACCGCTCGAATCTACCGCGACGAAACCTATCCCCAAACGGCTAGAACCCGAGGCGAATCCGCATCAAAACTCTTCGTCGAAAAGAAAAGGGGGGAAAAAAAGAAAAAAAAAATCCGGAAAAACGGCGCGGCGAACGTGCAGAGGATCGAGCTAGCGGAGCTCGCTGGTCTTACCGTCGGTCGAGGCCGCCGATTCGCCGCAGTCGCCGTCCGCCGCCAAGAGCCGCCGCGCCGGGGGAGGGGAGGAGTCGCGGGCCGAGCGGCTGCGTTAGGGGTAGTGAGAGAGGGAGAGAGTCGAGCGAGAGGGAGAGATGAGATGGGAGCGAGGTTAGGGTTTAGATGATGGGCCCAAAAGAAAACGACACGGAGTGACCCCTGGGGGAGTCGTTTTGGGGGTTACTTGAAATTACGTTACTGACCTTTTTGAGTTCTGTGAAAAAGAGTTTAAAAAAGGAAAGTTAGTTCTTTCTTTTCCCATCGTGGTAATAATAACTAAGGGAATTTAGTGAAGGAGCGGTTATAAATTCAACGTCGTAAATAGTGAATAGTTTTTTTTTTTTTTTTTTCCATTTGACCCTTTCTTTTTTTAAAAAAAAAAAGAGCTTCTTTTTCTTTTGTTTTTGGTAAAAAGTGGAAATTATTTTGTTAAAGCGATGGAATAATTATTCACTCCAGGACTTTTCCTAATGATTTTTGCTATTTTCCTATCTTACTTATCTGACATTCAACCTTCAAATCATGCCAATTAGAACCAACGCATGCTATGCGTGGTTTGTAAGTAAATTTGAGCTTCATCTTTGTTTGCCGTTTTGGGTAGTATGCAATTGCTTATTTCAACGGTTTTACAATTCTTAGCCAGTTAAAAATTTTAATGAAAAAAATTAAAATAGAGAAATAAAAGGTGACAATTTACCAATAACTTCATTTGCAAGGAAAAGGCATCTTTATCGTGCAGGTCTGCCGAGAAATGCCAAAAGTGAGTGGTTTTGCGTTTTCTCTGCTTTCAATTGTTGTCGCAAAGCTAACTATAGAAATTTATTATAAAAAAAAAAAAAACTCTTACTTCAACTTCAGTTATTTTGTGAAATGTGAATAATTTAATAAATAGTTCTAAAAAATAACCATTTGTTTTGCTTGAAATAATCAGTTGATGAAAAATATTTTCATTATTAAAAATAATTTATATCTAAATATTTTTGTTGACAATGAAAATATTTTTCGCTATTCGTTTTTGTAAGTAATACAAGCGATTATTTTTAGAAAAATATTATCCAAATCATTTACTTCTCACGAGATTAACATATATAATAGTAAGTATCACCATACCATGGTTTTATCATAATATTGTGAAATTTGGAATTTTGAAACTTCGAAGAACTTTTTTGAGATAAGACAATTAGGCCATTCATTTAATTAAAAGTTGCACAAAAAACTCAAAAATCTTTTGTTCTAAATCCAAAAAAGAAAATTGCTAATATCATTTTTGATTTCGATCCTTATATCACCTCCTCACATTTCAAATGCATACGATTATCATTGTCGCCTTTTGCCTTAGATTTCAAGTTGCATTTCTCACGCGTGCATAATCCACCAAGTCGTCACTCTCTTTCCCAAATTATGTTATCCTCGACATTAAATTTCACGTAAATTTTAGGCACGCATGGGGCAGACTGGTGTTTTCAAATTGCAAAAAATATAAAACATATGAGTTTTGAAATACGAGATCATCATTTGATACGGAGAGCAAAGCAACTTTTTTTTTTATATTGAAAATAAGTAATTTCACGTATTTTTAAGCTAAGCCTTCACGATATCATTTTTTTTTTTTTTTCTTCGTATATCAACCACAAGGGGCACCAGACCGGAGTGGCTTTTCAAGTTACAATCGACTGCTAAGGTAGTTCGTGAAAAATAAGGATGACTCCGAGCAATTAAAACTATAGCAGAGACACCCCCCAAAGAAAAAAAAACTCAATCTTGTTATGTTGGTTAAAATTAATTTAGAAAAATCCAGCTGGCACATGTAACAGACCGATTCAACAAGGGCGGAAAGTAGTCACCATGGCCAGAGGACCTAGACAAAAAGCCGGTCCTAGCAGGCTTTTAGGATGGCGAAAAGGTGGAAATGAACCAAATTATGTACTAATTAAGGAAATATTGATTTTGAATTATATATGTATAAGTTAGAATTAACTTAGAGATGTGTCTTTTGACATAACGGAAATACTTAGCTTTCGAAGCATAACCGAGTGGGAGCACTTATAGGATGAGTGATTTCATGGGAATGTGTCAACCTGTTTGTTAAAGGACAAAACTGTGAGATTTGCTATGAGACAAGTTAAAGCAAATAATACTTCAGTAAGTCAATCCGAGGCGTCATTGTGCCCTCACAAGTTTAGAAATGCATCTTCTTTTGGGGCTTTAAGTAGAGATTTTTTAGCATTTATGCAATTTGATCCTAAAACTAAAATTTTGTGTAATCAAGTCCTCTAACATTTTGAATTTGTGCAATTTGACCCTTTAAGTTACCTTTCGTGCAACCAAATCTTCTAGCTTTCTTGATTTGTGCAATCAATTGCTTTATTTGCCCACAATAACTAATACTATCAAATCGAGATTTCTTCGTGTTCTTATTTTTTTCCCATTTGTTTTTTGCTCATTCAACGCGAAATTAACATCACGTATCATTTTCTACCATATCAACCAGTGCCACATTGTTAATTAATTTGATGTTTCAGTTAGAGTGGCCAATCGAAGAAATCGATTCAAATAAAATTTAGAAGGCCAAACGTCCATGAGAAGATTAGAGAACTTGACCGAGCTAAATAAAAGTTCAAAAACTAAGTATCAAGAACGCTGAAACTTAGAGGAATATATATATTTACTTAGGCTACAATTGCTTTGCAGAACATAAATGATTTAAAAAATATTTTCTTAAAAGTAATTGCTTATATTGTTTGAAATAATTATTCAATAATAAATATTGTTATTATCGACGATAATTTATCTTTAAATAATTATCATTAACAGTGAAAATATTTATTATTCATTAATTTTTGTAAGCGACACAAATCATTATATTTAGAAAACTATCTTACAAATCATTAATTTTTCGTCAACTAAACAGATCCTTAATTTTTTTTCGCACTCGCTTTTTTTTTTCCCAATTTTGCAGTTGTATCATTCTACAAATTGTGGAATTCGTGGGCAAGAGACGAGGATGAAAGCAGCATGCACGATCCCACTACGCAAGGTAGCGCCCTTTCTCAAAACCCGTTTGAACAGTTCCACGTTTCCATAACCGCCAGATCCATTTTTCCCTCAACTGTCATACAGTTGGAAACCTCCTGGTGGCTCAGTTGAGCGCAAGTGAGAAATCCTAGTGACACAACAACATACTTCAAAAGACACCACCACCTCTGCACAAAGGAAGAGAAACCCGACATTCCCATAGCTTCCGCTGCTGCTCTCCAAGCTCCTGCTGTCTCGAAATACTAGTGAAGGCCATGCGTGCACTTGCTCCTCTCGGAGCGGAAAATGGCGCCGATCGAGGCGAGAACGAGAAGAGCTGGCTGGGGAGAGCCCGTTCCGTGATATCCGGCGTGTTCATCGGAGTGATGCTGCGACTGACGTGTTATTCTAGGGCCGGCAGAAGCAAAAGCGGGCGTGTCAATGCTCGTAGTTGCGTCGAAGCTGTTGCAGAAGGTGAGACGAATGATGATTTGGAAAGGACTGGACTGCACCTGGGGGAGTTGATCTACGGCTCTGCTAGAGGTGGCACCGGGTGCTTGGAAGATTCGATTGGATCGTTTACCTACAGAACGGAGTCGGTGTTGCCGATGTCACTTTCCTTGAAAGATGTTGCGGATTCCGAATGCAGGGAGAATGGCGAGAGATGCGGAGAGAAGGGCCGTCCATATGGACAGATGGTGCTGAGTAAGCGGCATCAGAGGGCGATCCTCCGTCTGTCTGCCGTCTTCAAGAAGAATCCCTGCATGAAACTCCTCGATGTCAAGGTCAGGAAGAGCAATGGTAAAGGTGTTAACATTGGTGCTGAAAAAAGGAGTAACGGCAGTATTCCTCAATCCGCAGTAAGGGCTAGAGCTGTAGCCTGGGCGTTGATGAAATTGCAGTGCACACGACAGAAGATGAAGGTGAAGACCGGGTGCTACACAGTGAGCAAACTCATCAAAGAAGAAGAACGAAATGAAGATGACGGCAACAACGACGACGTGGTCCTTACAAATGAAGAGGAGGAAGGTGGTGAAGTGGAGCTGTGCAAGAAGAGAATTCTGATGGGAAGGAGGTGCAAGCCACTCAACTGTTCAGGTACTCTCCAGTATGACAAGAACGGCATTTTGTTACCAGACTTGCTTCCATGACTAGAGAGATTTACCTTTTTTTTCCAACCTGCCATCTTCAGTTGCTTGTAAATTTATAGCCAGAAAACATGTCCACATTTGAATGCCTTTTAGAACAGCGGAAAACCTCATTATATCCATATTCTGCTTTTAGAGCAGTTGCTTGTATATTATTATAACGCATTGATGGCATCAATCTCAGTATTTCAATTTTTCAACAAGGGACACAAACAGCACGGTCTTGTAAGATCCTAAAATCAAATGTTTGCGGACACAAGTAGTACACTGGACTGATTACACCAGTTCTCAAATGATCTGAAGAGAAACTCAAGCCATGTGACTCACATCTACAGCTCGCAATCATGCAACCAAAGAGAATAAGACGGTAATATATTCCATCATCCATCTCAAGACGCCAGCTGAAAGCCTACAAAAATAACAAATGTTCTAAAGATTCAAGTATATGGTACCAAAAAGTAAAAACAGCAGGCACAAGGTCAAAAGTAAGCAAAGGTCAAAGACAGCCACATTTGATTGCTCACCGCTCAATCTATACAGTAAAGACAGCATATTAGCAATATGGACATTCCATCAGACTAAGCACCAACGTCGGTAATCACTCAATCAATGTCTTTGCAACTGTCACGCCTAGAGCTTCAACGGTTTCAATCCCAGAGAAGCTCGCAACCTGTTTGCTTCTGCAATCTCTGGGTCGGGATGGTCTGTCCCATCGTCCTTCTTTTCCTTCTTCTCTTTCTTCTTCTTTGGCTCTTCTCGGCCATCTTCATGCCCACGCCTTTTGGGACTTGTGCTGCCACGAGCATGTCTCTTACGGTGTTCCCCACCATCGCGGTCCTTGCGGTCCCTGCTCCTACTTCGACTTCTTGACTGGCTCCTTCTCCGCCCACGATCTCTGTCCCGCCTGTCTCGTTCTCTACCTTCTCGTTCATGATCCCTCTCACGACCATAGTCTCTTTCATCTCTCACACGATACCGGTCCCTGTCTCTGTCCCTATCTCTATCTCTGTCTCTGTCCCTGTCCCTGTCCCTGTCCCTATCCCTATCCCTGTCTCTGTCTCTATCTCTATCTCTATCTCTTTCCCGTCCACGTCCACGTTCTCTATCATAGTCTCTGTCATAATCCCTGTCATAATCTCGATCTCTGTGATGGATGGGAAATGATCATCAGTTCACCGATACTTTTAACCTCAGAAGAGAAGCAAAAACTGACTTTTAAGTATTCTACCAGTTTTAAGGACTCTATCTTAAACATCCCATCCACCCAAGATGATCTAAATAACAATAAGAAATAAGACTATCACAATGGCTGCTGAAAACATAGAACATTAAGGAGGGACAAAGAATGCAAAGCCTGGTAGAACATAATTACTTAAAATGAAAATGTTCGATCCATCATACTTCTCGCTGCACACTGCCAGTGCAGAGAAACCTGGCAGGATCATGAATATTACTGTAGGAAGCTGCATTGATCGATGGACAGCACTAAGCGACACTGTCATGACCCACAATATTGGCATAATGCTTGGACTGAAGTGAACGTGTGTGCAAGTGTTTAATGCATAACAGCTTCCATTATGCCTGTCACAATGACCTAAGCAAGGTAATGCATCACTAGTCGCACTCCTGAGAGATGGTAAGTCCAAGACATTGATAAGTCAAATTGTAGAATAAGAATGCAAATCGACCTTACATCATATAAAATTTAGGCCTTTGCAACACTACATACACTCCATTTCCAGCAATTAAAGATATCAATGAAATTCCCAATCTGCTCAAGTTTTACCACCACTGATGCTATTCGCAATGAGAAGCCTGGTAACTTCAATTATTCTGAAGCCATGTTACTGTGTCAAAATTCTATGGATTATAACCCCAATGTGCATAATCACAATCCTGAGCCGATTTTTTTTTTCTGCTAAATTTTAATCATTGTCCAAAGGCATCTAAACTTCGCAACTTCTTCCACAGTCCCCTTATCATCATTACAATATAGGTGTATCCCAAGTTTTATATGGAACGCAAATAACGTCTTCCGACTTGCACAAACATTTTTGGCACCTAAAAAATAAAAGAACAAACGCACAACCTATATTGAAAGCAGAAAACACAGAGAGAGTAAACATTTAAGAACCAGAATTGCATTAGCAAGATATTCAGCACTGCGACTAATTTGAAAGAGGCAACCAGCAGTACAGTTACCTGTGTCGGTGACTATCACGCCTTCTATCTCTATCTCTATCTCTATCTCTTTCCCTTGTTGGGCTTCGTCCACGATAATAGTCCTGTTAAAAGTGATGATAACATTAACCTCTGAGGATATTACTCATGCAAACTGAATTACATAAACAAAAAAGAGAGAAAAGAATGGAGAAAATTTGAAGAAGCAAGGATGGAGCAAACCTTTTCAGGAGCACCATCTTCTAGCCCATCATCAAGTTGTTCATTCTCTTCCTTCTCTTCCTCTTCCTCAAAATCATCTTCCAGAGCACTTTTTCTGAGATCTAGAGCACCAGCTGATTCAAGAGTCCATCTAACAAAGGAGAGAGGAGGGGGAAAGGGACAATTAGCAACATACATTAAAATGGCAGTCATTACATGGTAGGTCCATGAGATGCACACTCTCACAAGGTCACAACCTAACAATCTAAATACTCAAAAAATTACACCACAGAGATTAAACAAAACAAAATATAACAAATCCAATTGACTGCCGAGTTCAAATGCAGCAGAAAACTAAAAGGGCGAAAAGCAAAAGCTTTAATCATCATGCTTTTGCCCCAACAGACAATAGATAGCTACAGCCAAGCTACTGCTCAAGTCCAAAAGCTGTGGCTAATAATAAATTTGTTACCATCACATCCAGTATCAAAAACTAGTAACTGCACATGCAACTTGGAGGGACAAAGAAGACTAAACGTTAAAATAATGTGAGCAAGAGTTGTAAAAAATTCACCTTTTCTTGATGCGCGGCATTGCGATATCACATGAATAGTCCTTCGTCAAGAGTTCATCAATGATCTCATCCACGTGTGTCAAGGCAAAGTCTGATTAAAAAGAGGGTAAAACACAAAATCATGTCAATTAACATTACAGAATACAACATTTTGATAAGACTAAAAGGGCTATGAAAAGATACGCTAATAGTTCAGGCTGAATATCTGAACGAGTAAGTCAAGCATCTAAACTTTCAATAAGACAGGAATTTCCTTACTTCCACCAGTTAACTTTTGCCTCACTTTGCGATAGTCATTGTACAGAGGCTCCAAATATCGATAAACATCCATATCTATTCCTGTGAGACGCAAGTAAAAGGCACCGAGTACACGAACATACCTACAACATAGCAAGCATCAAGAGTAATCAGAATAATTGCAGAGAAAGAGTAGGAGAATCTACATTTTGTAAAGGTAAAACAGAGAATATATAAGTCAGCAAATAAAGCATATTATGAACCTTCAGTAACATTTCATAGCCATAATTAGGTTTCGCCTCACAAAACACAGTACAGCATCCGTTTTCTGTCAACAGAACATGCATAGGGAATCCTTGTAGAAACTCCACTTCGTCAAATCCAGAAATGAACTTCACACCCCTTTCACGGATTCACATCTCCAATATATTTCAATTTGGTTTTGCAAAGAACACCCACAGGACAACCCCCTATCATTTAGTCTTCTACCTACTGTATCAGCAGACCAATCTACCCACGAAACTCACGAGATCAAGACATGCCAAAACGAATTCATGGCATCGGTCTTATTCCCTCATATCTGGCCCCTAACAATGAGCATACCAACATTATCACCTCTGAAACTACAAAGTCACATCTAAGCCTTCAGTCCTAATCCAAGTTCCGTACACGGTCCCCTAACTTGGTCCCCCATAAATCTTCCCCCAAAATAAAACGCTCCAGCAAAACCCGAACTCGTAAAATTTCAAATCCTCGGATTCAGGAAACATTTATCAAGCACGCACCCGCCGAGGCAACAACTATCTTCGCCGTGTTTAGCTAAAAAAAGTCAGCTAAAAGCAATACCACTTCGGCCGAATTCAGCAATTTCTTCTCAAATTCATCGATTTCGTCCCAAAAAAAAAAAAACCATCTTTTAACAAGACGACTTAAAAAGAGAGAGAGAGAGAGAAGAGCATCGGGGTCGATGAGGGAGGCGTTACTTGTAATCCTCGTTCTTGATGAACTCGACGACGATGTCCTTCTCGGGCTGGATCTGGAGCATCTTGAGGACGAGGCAGAGGAAGGGGGTGGGCTTGCGGTTGCCCCCGAAGGTGCCGCCGATGTGGTCGAGCTCCATGGCCTTGTCGACGAGGGTCTCCGCCGTGAGGCCGAAGCACTGCTCCTTCCAGTAGGTGTTCTGGTATATCTTCGACCGCACGATCTTCTCGATCAGGTTCTGGGGATTCGTCCCCCGTATGCTCTTCGCCAACGGGTCCGTACGGTTCGCCATTGTGGAGCCAGATGGGAAGCTCGGGGAGAGAGAGAAAGGGAGAGGGAGAGAAACCCTAAAGGTGAATTGCAAAATGATGTGATATAAACCGATCCTCCCCGGTGGAAAACCGACCCAATCCGGTTCGGTCGGACCGCTGCTTGCAGCTTTATTGTAAAAAGTAGGGTGAGTATAACTCGGATGGACGGTTCTCGCTTTGGAACTAAAAATAAAATTGAACGAAGTAAATGGAAATAGTCGGCTTCACTTAAGCCGACTATAAAAAAAAAAAAAAAAAAAATATATATATATATATATATATATATATATCGTTACCGAGAGCTTAGAACGATTTCATTCCCCTGAATCTCAGCTATAAATATATATATATCATTACCGAGGGTTTAGAACGATTTTATTTCCCTGAATCTCAGCTATAAATATAATATATATATATATATATATATTATTGTCGATAGCTTAGAACAATTTCATTCCCTTGAATCTCAACGAATGAGGCTCATCTCCAAGGAAATCTTTGACTCCCTACCCCTTTTTGCATATAAAAACATTCTTAATCATCGACATGCATCTATACACGTCTATGCTTATATTGAACCAAGATTACTTTGTCTCACTTTTCTGTTAAGATCTTAATTCAACCACAAGGTTCATCTCCAAGTCACAGCATCTAGAGAACCAAAAACTGTCACTATTCATCATCATTACATATTCTCCTCCTGATGTAAAAGATATTTAAAGTAATAACAAAACAACACAAGGTTCATCTCCAAAGCTAGCATTAGGACACAAATTAAAGCCAAGTTTGCGAAGAGCTAACCACAGCATCTAGAGAACCGGAAACCATCACCATTCTCTAATTTCATGCTATCAGGAGGACACAGGGAATGACAATTGACCAAGGCATGTCATTGAGCAGACCATACATCAGCAGACTGCACTTGACAATTCCAAGAGCAACAACGATGAGAGCGGAGGCT
This sequence comes from Eucalyptus grandis, assembly GCF_016545825.1. Lineage (NCBI taxonomy): Eukaryota > Viridiplantae > Streptophyta > Magnoliopsida > Myrtales > Myrtaceae > Eucalyptus > Eucalyptus grandis. The sequence continues at coordinate 64,357,940 of NC_052619.1, read as the reverse complement.
GCACTTGACAACTCCAAGAGCAACAACGATGAGAGCGGAGGCAAATTGGAACCTTGGGTCTATATGTCGCCCTCCCATCTTGACAATTTTGAGTAGTTTGTAGATATGCATGATTTTTGCACGATTAGTGTTGGCAGAAACATCCGCGCACCGTACGAGTTGATTCAGGGTCTCCTCTAGGGAATCAAAACGTGGGATGTATGCAGCAATTAGATCCGCTAGCTTTGTTTCACGTCTTGGAAATAAAATCAGAAAACACTTGTTAGCGTAGAGTCTTTAAGTTTTGATCTCTTTCTGCATCACATAAGACGGCAGTCTTTCCGAAAGCTTTCAAGAACTACCAATTTAAGTTCGAAGGAAATTTGATGCTGTATGATGCCAAGGTTCTAGTGCAAATCATAGCTAATGAGTATGCATTGCAGGAGTCTAACCTCTGTATGTACTGCAGGTATTGATCCACGTCTAATTAAGCTAGTGAAAACTCTTTGACAAAATGGAACACCAGAGTACCAGGGGTACCTCCGTAACGCCTATAAACCTTTCCTAATCTACTCGTACGACACGTTCACAAAACAAAACCACCCAGACACACAAAACTACCAGGTAAGCCCCCTGCTTACTGGTTAGAAACAGAGTACAGTTAACAGCAGGTCTTATCTTTTATTAGGAGGAAAAGCTAATGAGACTTTCAATTAATTAGTTGTTCTTAATGAGTTTCTGCTGACAAAAGAAAGAAAAGAAACACGAGTGTGTCTCTTCATCAATGTGACAGAATTTTCCCTCCCGGAAACAGTGTCTATACAACCAGGTAAGGCCCATGCTTACTGGGTAGAAGCTCAGTCTCAGGTATTTGGGTAGAAGACTCAAGTAGAAACCGAGTCTCAAGCTAACCAAGACTTGGATACAAGCTTGCTTGTCAGTCTTGTACCGAGCATGAACCTGAGTTTTGGTCTGAGAATGTAACCAAGTCTCGTTTTCTAGCTTCTACTTGAGACTCGAGTGGCTTGTGCTCTAGCCCTGGTTCCTAAGTGCTACACGTGGAATTGAGCTCTTAAGTGCTGAACATACAAGATCATAATGCGTCAAGTTAAACTGATCTACGTAGGACGCAGGTATTTTGCCAACGAATCAGCATTCAGTGGACATGATCAGATATAGGAACAGGAAAGGAAATCAAGATCTTGGCATGATTTGAGTTGCAATTCTCCAACTTATTGAAGGATGTTATGCCACGTTTGAGGTTGCTGAAGCTTACCTCCAACCGCCGAGATCAGCTGGATTGTTGTTCTCCATTAACCTTCTAAGTTGCCAAGATCAGCTGGATTGTTGTTCTCCATTAACCTTCTAAGTTGCGAGACGGAGAAGAAGAAGAAATGTGGAAAATATTGATTCACCTGGGATGAATGGCAGAGGGTCACACGTTATTATCAGGGTCGAGTACAACGACAAAAGGGTTTTTGATCACCACCTCCAGCAGGGTCAACAAAAGCACCGAAACTCCTCCTCTCCTCTGCCATTCATCCCAGGTGAATCAATATTTTCCACATTTCTTCTTCTCCTCCGTCTCTCCAGTAGGCAACTTAGAAGGTTAATGGAGAACAACAAACCAGCTGATCTTGGCAACTTAGAAGGTTAATGGAGAACAACAACCCAGCTGATCTCGGCGGATGGAGGTAAGCTTCAGCAACCTCGTGGCATAAGATCCTTCAATAAGTTGGAGAATTGCGACTCAAATCATGCCAAGATCTTGATTTCCTTTCCTGTTCCTATATCTGATCATGTCCACTCGATGCTGATTCGTTGGGAAAAAACCTGCGTCCTACGTAGATCAGTTTAACTTGTTGCCGCATTATGATCTTGTATGTTCAGCACTTAAGAGCTCAATTCCACTTGTAGCACTTAGGAACCAGGGCTAGAGCACAAGCCACTCGAGTGTCAAGTAGAAGCTAGAAAACGAGACTTGGTTACGTTCTCGGACTGAAACTCAGTACAAGACTGACCACCGAGCTTGATCCAAGTCTCGGTTGGCTTGAGACTCGGTTTCTACTTGAGTCTTCTAACCCAATACCCGAGACTGAGCTTCTACCCAGTAAGCATGGGCCTTACCTGGTTGTATATTCACTCTGTTTATGGGAAGGAAAATTCTTTCCCATTGCTTAAGAGACGCAGGTGTAAATACAATCTGTTTCTTTTGTCAATGGAAACTCATATTAAGAACAACGTATTAATTGAAAGTCTTTTTAGTTCTTCCTCCTAGTTGAAAGCTTCAGTGACCTCAAACATGTCATAACTATCTGAGGTGTAGGACTGAGAAAGCAAGACTTGGGAGCAAGCTACTCAAGTGGCGAGTAGAAGCTAGAAAATGAGACTTGGGTATATTCTCGGACGGAAACTCGCGTCCTTGCTCGGAACAAGACAGACCACTGCGCCTGTACCTGATCTCAGGTAGCTTGAGGCTCCATTTCTACTTAAGTCTTCTACCCGAATACCAAAGACTCGGTTTCTAGGTTCTAACCAAGACTTAGCTTCTACCCAGCAAGCATGGGCCTTGTCTGGTTGTATATACGCCCTGTTTCTGGGAAGGAAAATTCTGTCACATTGATGGAGAGACACAACTGTTCATACACTCTGCTTCTTTCTTTTGTCAACAGAAGCTCATATTAAGAACAAATTAGTAATCAAAAGTCTTATTAGCTTTCCTCTTAACAAAAGGCATGACCTGCAATTAGCTTTACTTTGTTTCTACCTGATAAGCATGGAGGCTTAACTAACAGTTTTGTGCTTGTGGGTGATCTTGTTTTATGAAGAAGCGTTGTAAGAGAAGGTTAGGGAAGTTTTGTAGGCGTTAAAGAGGTAATTCCTGGTACTCCCGCGTTCCAATTTGTCGAAAAGAAGAGTTTTTACTAGCTTTATTAGTCATGGATCACTAGATGGGTTAAACCGTTAAATACATGCAGTACATGCAGAGGTTAGACTCCTGCAATTCTTACTTACAACTGGTTTGCTAATTTTATCCCCAAGGCGTGGAGTAGAGCTTGCAGATCGAATCGCTCCACGTACCCGACGTCTTCGTTCCTTGGTGGGGTTCCTGGATCAAGTCATCAAGTTGATGGGTGTTCCAGCCAACAATACCTGTGCAAAAATCATGCATATCTATGGACTACTCAAAACTGTTCAAGATGGGAGGGCGAGATATGATGGATCCAAGGTTCCAACTTGCGTCTGCTCTCATGATGCTGGGGTTGAAAGTTTCAAATGCAGCCTGTTAATGTACATCTTGCTCAGTGACAAGCCTTGATAAAATATTTGTCGTTATTTTCTGCAACTAAATAGACGTCGTTATTTGATAAATATTTCTAATAACAATTATGATCGCTTTTTTTATTAATATTCTTTTCATGATTCTTGTTATTTTATTTTAGTAGTTAATTTTTTCGGATTAATTTGGCCTTCCCCAATTTCTTTTTCTTATATAAAGAACCGCACTTATGCAAATCCCAATTAAGATTTTTTATTGATGATTTTCTAAAGAAATTGAGTGAAAAATTGGAGGTGGAGAAGGCAGCGTCACTCTTGAAGAGTAACGGCGCCGTAAGTTTAAAAGAGCAAATAATATTTCCATTATTCACAACAAATATTTACTTATAAATTATTATCATTAATGGAAACGGTTTTCATAAACTAATTATTTCGAGCATAGTTAGCAAGTTGCATCCATAAAAATAAAGAGGAAAAGAGAAGAAAAAGAAAGAAATTATATAGTCGTCCAAGAAAACAGGAATTTAGTGTAAAAGCATAAAGGATTCATTCCCTCCTGCTTTCCTATTTCTTCAATGCCTTACAAAGACAATCTGAGCTTTTGTACAATGAGAGTCTTTCGCAGAAGGCAGAATCAAAATCCAAAATTTGTTCCCCAGAACATATCTCCAATACTAAGAAAGAAGGAGGAAGAAAGAAAGAAAAGCATGTGTCGCGTCTATACAGACAACAATGTGTCGGGTCAATGCGTAAACATTCCCTCCGCAAATGCCGGGGGCAACACCCTAATAATCTACACACACACAAACACAGGACAGCCTCCGGAAGCGGGTATGCATCGGAACCACGAGGGGTTCCTGTCATCTTTGCATCTGCTCCGGCGTGAGGTTGCTCGTGGTGGAAGACGACGCTGTTCTACCGCTCAACAGTCCGTTATCTAGCGGCGGGGTCGCTCCCCACTTCCCATCCGATTCCGTCGGCTCCAGGACTTTGACAGATCCATCCGTTAAGCCGATGGCTAATTGGTTTGGCTCATGGGGATGAGTTGCAATGACAAGAGGATAGACAGCTGGGCTTCTGTAAAAAATCGAATCATGAAGACAAAAATCCGATGGATTATAGAGCTTTATCGAATGTTTTATGGACTCTTAAGATTCCCTTGAGAAAATTATGGACGCTTTGAATCAAGTTTAAGAGGGAAAAGTTAATGAGCCAAAGCATTTGTGAAGCTATTTTTGACGTGCTTCGACTTATATACAAACAAAAAACCTCGCACGTTGGTATTTCATTGTAATACTAATGTGTATATAATTAGTGTACTTTACTCAATTCCAATGTCTCAAGAAGACCCAGGTAAGTGCTCGAAAGCCCATCGACGGAAACCCTTGCTAATATAAGTAATTGAAGAAAGTTTCTAGAAGCGTGGACCACGACATGTGACTAAAGCACGCAGGCAAACTCGTTTTGCGCCAACTCTATGATTTGTTCAAGAAATATATGTTACTAAAGTCGGAGGTTTGGGTCATCCTTACCCGGTCAAGATTGTCTGGGGCAAGTATGTTGATGGACCAATGCGGCACCTTAATCTAAGAGTATCAGCATCGAACACACCGACATTTCCATCACAAAAGCTAGCATAAATCAGCTGGCTGTTGCATGAGTATCCTGCATATGATATAGGTGCAGAAAGTGCATCTTGCGGGATCCACTGATGTACAAACAATGCATAAGAATGTTAGGTTTCATTCCAGTTTAACTTAACATTGGTAAATAGAAAGTGGACGGGGGAATTCAGATATACCCACCTGCCGAATCCAGTTCATTTTTGATGCATCATATATTGCCAACTGGGTCTCGTGAACTACCAGCAAGCGGAGTTGATCAGCGTGGAACTGCACTCTTGTGTCGCCAGTAGGTGCCTTTCCACTAGGTATTGGAATTGGAATAGACATTCTCTTCTCCCAGGAATCAATACTCCACAGGAACAGCTGTTAATATTTAAAGAGAGAAATCATTACTAATTTCATACGTGCGAAGAAGATGAAACAATCAAAGATCAGAAAATGGGGTAAAGTGGGCAGAGGAAGGATTGAAGAGGCAATCTAGCATCAAATCTGCCCAGCTTTAAAATGAAAAGTGAATTCACAAAAAAAGGACAGGTTATATCATCTCGGAAGTACAGCAGAAAGAACAGATCGAGAGACATGATAGTTCCACTACTTTTAACTTTCAGTATGATCATAGGTTTTATGCCTATCGTCTCAAGTACAAGCACATATTTCTCATAGTAATAATAAGGAAATAAAGAAGTTTCTCCGCTCAATAAGGAGACTTGGATAAAGCAGAAGATGAAACAAAATTCAGAAAGTATCTATGCAACCACAGACAAGTTCTCAAGCTGGATAACAAAACCTTCTTTGATTCACTTACATGAGCATCAGCACCTGATGATACCAAGATGTTAAGATTCGTGGAAAAGGCTAAACCAGTTATTCTCTTCTGGTGACCCTTCAACTTTGACTTCACCTATGAAAGCCAGATAAATCATGTCACCTGTGGTAAATACATGGCATCGGCAGAAAACAAAAGCCAATTCATACAGCAGCTACCTCATCTACTCTAACATTATAAATATGGATAGTAGAATCCTCCATTCCAATAGCAATGATGTTGTTATCCTGTGGATGGAACGCGAGAAAAGTTGATGCAGGCGGGGGTGACATGAATGTGGTCATCACCTGCAGAAAAAAGAATGTATGAGAGACTCAAAATGCAAACGGTGAGGAAGTCATAAAGCCAAGAACAACAAAAATTACCTTGAAAGTCATCATGTTAAACAATGAGATCTTGCCACCACAAGCTGACATTACATAGGAGTCGTTTTTCGACAGAGCTATGCAAGGTACCGCTTCTTCAATATTGACACCTGAGACATCATTAGTCATAAGAAGACCACTGCTTGGTTGCCAGTGCTGGGGAACAACACTGGCGGTGGCCTTTTGTGCTTGTTCACTTCAGTAAATCCTCATTAAAAAAAAAAAAAAAAAATTTTAATCCAAAAGGAATCAAGCATTACCTTCCCAGCCGGATTTTGCTCATTCCTGGCCCACTTCCATAATTTCTGGACACCATTTGCCCCCAAAGCTAAAAGTCCAATGCCAGAATTTGTATATAGAAGTCGCACAACCTAGACATTATATAACGCAAACATGAAGTCGATACACATTGCAAGAGAACTATTTTCACTCGATGAAACATACCTTGCTGGAAGTATCTGTGCTGTCAGGCATCGTCACTAAACGGCAGTGGGCAGGATCCAAAATCTCCGCTAGCTGCCAAGGTTTAGCCTTATCAACCACTTCCTCAACCATCCTTGGTTTCTCTATGCTTCTAACCATAGGATCAACTCCATTCTTGAACAAAGAAATAGAATAAAATAAGTTAATTTCTCAAAACAGCTCTAATATATGCAAAATCACCTCATCCTTTCTTATTCCACCCATTGAACAGAGTATACCACAATGGAAGTAGAGATTTCAAGGGATATAGAATCTTGAACAGTTTTGACTTGTCTCTATTGACATAAAACTAGCCAATTTCATATGATCTGAAAGACAGTTTGCCACCACTCTTCTAATGCTCTACTAAGTGCAGCTCATCAGAAAAAAGAAAATAATCTCACAGCTGTACGCCTGCAGATTCTGTGTCATGCCATATTTGTGAAACAGATAAGAAATATATTAGGCTAAATTAAAACAGCATACAAGAATTGGAGAAGGTCTGACAGGAGAGCTCCTTTCCACTTTACAATTTACTGCACTGGCATTTGTAACAGCAGAAGAGCCAGAGACCTGCATGACATAAATAGAAAGGATCACGTGAAAAATTATTAGAAGCGATCTCTAAACCAAGTACGTCAAATATCAAAATCACAAAGTAAAATGATCAGAACCTTGACAGCTGCAGACTCAACTGGAGTTCTTAGTGCTTCAAAGGATGGGGCTTCATTAACTTTCAAATATCTAAGACCAACTGTGTTTGCAAGTATCTTGAATCCATTATCCGCTGTATTTACAGCAAGAAGAGTTCCTTCTTTGTTGAACTTCAACCGAGGAAGACCCTGCTCCATCAAGGAAAACATGTGAGTGTTGGTATCAAAAGCAAAATTTGCTATGAAAGACCAACCATAGAGCATGTAACACTGACCGGGAGTCCACCTTCAGCATCTGTACTTGTAAGAATGTTATCATTCTCCATATCCCAAAACTTTATTTGGCCGTCTTCTCCCACAGCCAAAAAATGGTTTCGAGTGGTATCAAATTGTGCAACGCCCAGCGATTTCTTTTTTAATCCTGTATAGTTTCTCTTTATAGCACCCTCACTCTCATTCCATTCCACAAGGAAGGTCTCCCCTTCTTTACTTGTTCCACAGGAAAATAATCTGATTGCAAAATGGGGAACGAGTGATGAGCAGATTGGTAGCAAATAGTAATCAGTCACCATGCCATGTCTTAAGAGAACATTTGCAGCAAACATTGTGATGATGACCACTGACAAAGAAGAAGGGAGCAAAAAGAAAATAGTAACCAACGTTTGAAATTCCATCCTCCTTACCTAGTCCCATCAGCACTGTAAAGCATTGTAGTGCACCAATGGCCAGGAGCATCATAATCAACTCTAGAACCCAAATTGTCATAGAGCCAGGCCTTTATTTTGCCATCGATTGCAGTTGAGAAGATGAACTGAAAATTGATATATGGTGCAAGAACCAACTCTGTTAGATTTACCATATTCTTCAATAAGGTAGCACTAATAACAAAAGCAGCAGCAGCAGCAGCAGCAACTGATACCAAGCCTCATTCCACTGACGGGGCTGGGAAAGTTAGACTAACAAATTATAAAAGTACTTATTTTGTCAAAAAATTTCATTCTGTGTTCAATACGCTACTCTATGTATTATATAGATTATTAATCCTTCCATGTTGAGATGCTTCATCTTCTTCTTCTTCTTCTTCTTCTTTTTTCAGAAAAGAGGAGTTGTTAACTGAACCGACTTCTATCACGTAACAACTAAGTCTAATGTCTCAAAGTATATCTTCTGCAACTCCGCCCCTCCCCCCCCCCACCCCCCACCCCCAAAAAAAAAAAAAAAAGAAAAACTAAAAATTAATGCCAGCAACAATAAGTCTTTCTCGAACTTGGAGGAGGAGGAGACAGATAGCATGCTGGCCATTACACTTGACCTTGTTCAAACCGAAAAGAAATGACAACTTTAGTTTCCTTCTTAGGCAAGTGCTGATATGGAGCACTTCAAGTGAGATGTAATTTAAAAAAAAAAAAAAAAAAAACAATTATTATTGCTGTTTAACTGTAACTATCCAAGTACTGAATAGACTGCAAATAGTCTAGCCTCATTCTCACAAAAACTGAATAAACCTCGAAGTAAAACCATGAATAGGTTAACAGAGTTTTAACTGTTTACAGGTTGCCACATTCTCTTGCAACAATTTAGCTCTTGAGGGAAAACTATGCCAAAAAGAAGTAACAACGTACAAAATTATTCTCTCTCATCAGACTCACAACTTTTAACATGTCCAGGGAAAAAAATAACTCTAGTATAATGAGTAGGACATATTTATTGTTTATCCACTACATGTCACCTAGATAATGTTGGATTTCTTCCCTGAAAACGCTAAGTACCTGAATGTTTTCCTTGTGATGAGGACAAACAGAGTAAACAGGTGCCTCATGGCCCTCGAAGTGGAATAGCTTTCTTCCACTCAAATCCCATACCTGCTCAGTTTAAGAAAATTAATGATGTTCAAAGTGTCAAATCTAATCAAAGCAAACGATGAGAAAATTACCGAACTACCTTTATAAGCTTATCGTCTCCACAGGTCACTACACATAATTGTTTGTTTGGATAAGCAAAGGCCAGATCATTAACAGCACCAACATGGGCCTCAATCTGCAATTAGTAAGAGATGAGCCCCTCATATGCAGGACCCGCCTATTCAAGCCACAGAATAAATCAGCATACCTCTACATGATCATGCAAATCATTTCCTCCATGAGAAGCATACAAATGAATCAACTGTTGCCTAAATGCAGCGCCTGCATTTCAAAGAATTAGTTATTTGACCAAATCCCTGTAAATTCCGATGCCACTTTTGGTGCTCAACCCAAACAAACCTACCTACAAAGTTTCCATCTGGACTCCACGCAACCTTGTTAACAGATACTGAATCCTTGCTAGCAGCAGCCTGAAATAAGTCTCCAATATTAGAATTCAACTCAACAACTACCATTTGCTTCATACTTTGGAACATCAGAAAAAAGGTCTTGAGCAGACACATCACCAACTTGGCAAAATATTAATATAACCGAAAGTTTCACTTCTATATATTACAATTACTTTAGAGATCAATATTTTCACCATATAAATGCTGAAGATATAAAGAACAATCCAGATATATACACAACCTGAAAAGGCAAAGAACGTGATGATCCCCCCTCCCATACTTTGAAGGGCTTTGAGACCAGTTTTTCCCTTGATACGAGTTCCCACAGTGCAATTTCACCATTAGTAGAACCCACTGCAAAACAACAGTGAGTTAGAATTTTTAACATTATATAGCAGATTTCCAATATGTGTCTGGGGTGTGGGGGGAGGTGGTTGGGGTTCATTGAATCAGTTTCATTAGGTTCTATGAGGTAAACAGCAGAAAACAGTGGTAAATGTACGGTGCGTTTGTACCAAGAAGCACCGTAAGATGAGTTGGGTGAAAGTCCATGCTAGTGACTGTGGATCCTTGATGCATGGTGAGAGCTACTGTTTTTGGCAAGTCATCCAGAGACCAAGAAGCCTGTGGTCGAGATAGCGGATATGTAACCTAAATTATGCAAGATCAACATCAGAAAAGGCTTATGAGTCAAGAAGTTCCATAGTTAGACTTCACTATCACAATTCAGGAAGCACTGCAATGAGCAAGTTGCACATTAAAAACCAAGATTCTGGTGTTTACCTCCTCAACTGACTGAGCAGGTCTAAGCCTTTTCATTAGTTGCTCATGATCTGGACTCTGATAATCAACCATACCGGAGGCAGTAGGAGGTGTTCTGGGTCGTTTCATGATAGAAACGGCTGGAGATGATTACGAAGGAGTCAACATATGTAGATACTATAAAGATAAACATCTATAAAAGGTTCTTTAGCATGTTCTCCACACACAAACAATAAAAAGAAAGGGGGAAGTAAAAGCTTAGATTGTCCATTTCAACCCAAGGTTCAGATGAATCTTTTCAGCGAAAGTAGAAAAATTGGTATCAGTACAAGCTCGACATTAACAAACCCACCAACCTAAAATTTCAATTAGGAATTGAACTTTTCTGGTCTCTAAAAGCACGAGTCATAAGCCAGGTCTCTACACCTCAACAGCGAAATCATATCATTCATGCCAACCTTCATTAAAGTTCTAACCTTGAGGCTGCGGAATAGGCATGGAAGAAGCAGTAACAACAGCTGCTTGAACAGATGAAGAAGCAGAGGCATTGGCCATCCAACCTGCTAGGGCACTCCCCGGTAGAGTATTGGCATTAGCAGCAGCAGCTGTGGGCGGAAAAGGCTATAACACAATTCGAAAGAAAAACATTTGTAAGTTATAGATATAGAATTCTAACACTCTTGACACAGTCTTCAGGGGGAGGTAAAATTATGGATGTTCAAGACATCGCTATCATACCCCATGAGGTCCAAGAGCAGGGTATGCAGCAGGCTTTCCAACAGCGGGAACTGGAAGATTTACAGCAGCAGGTGCTAGAGGACCATTTGGAGGCGTACATGAGTGGTCAGTAAACAAAGTCTTGATGTCTGGGTTAGGCCTCGGATTCTTGCAAAGCTGGTGCTGCCAGTTCAAACTGTAGATAGGACCCTATGTATCAGATGACAGAAAGGAGAACACTGGCACCAGCTATGACATTCTCGAACTAGGAATCATAACACAAATCCATGCAATTGTGGCGGGACTTTATATCATCCGCTTTTAGTCAAAAGGAGGAAAATGTTTACATTCTGTTAATGATGGTAAAATTGATAAAAGATACGGCATGTAGACAAAGCAATAGCTGTGCGTGCAGTATCTCATCGTACAGGGGATCCATTGGTGGAAGCATCAAGTCCTAAGAGCTTTGCAAAACCAAAGTAGTCTATGAAAGGTAGATTTCCAAAAGAAAAACCCACGAACCTTCTCAGAAGAAAGGCTACTTTGATGGGCAATTTGAGTACTAGACTTTCTCCCATAGAGCAAAAGTAAAATGATGACAAGACAATGTAAACATAAGAACATGATGCAACAACCCACAGAGCATTCACTAAAATACCTTTGGTTAATAAGAGTCCGCAGTCTTGAAGACTTCAAAGTAGGAAATGCAAGCTTATCACGAAACAAAGGATTTGCTTCTATAAGCTTCTTGAGCTCTATCAGCATTATGTTCCGAGCCTGTTTCGTGTCACCATATTTAGACAACTGCTCATTTTCCCTGTTATTGCAATATAAAGAACTGAACAATTAGGGAACAGGGAATAATGTCCTAGAAGTTCAGATTGCAATTTCATGACGCTGGTAATGGAATTCAATCAGCACAAACTACAGATCAATCGCCATAAGAAGATTCACTGCACTGATATTGAATATGACATGTAATTCAAGTGAGAAAAGGTCCACTAAACTATAAAGCAATGATAATAGAAGTTGAGGTTCCAGCCTTCTAATTTAAGTTTTGAAAATTTCCCTATAATGAAACCAAAAATAAAATTCAAGTGCCCTAGTTCCTAAAAGCATTTTCAAGAAGTATAAATTAACACTTCAACTTCATTCAAATTCCTTCAAACTCAAAATTGGTATCAAACGGGATATACTGTGAAATTAAAATGAACAATTACCTGAAATTGCTAAGTGTTAGAAGCTGGGTGATCTCTTTGTAGAGATCCTCGTTGAATGTAGAAAATACTTTCAGATCATTTACTAATATCTCTACCGCCTTAGCCTTGTCCTGCCTGCAATACCAGATGAGCAGCAGGCAAATACACAAGGTGAGATCATTTCATCAACAGGAGCAGAGTATGACCAACCAATTTTTGCAACAACCTACCCATCAAGAGCTTCGAGATACTTCTGCTTCCTAATCTCAAAAAAGATCTTCATCGAGTATCTGTTGTCATCGACTTTAGTAAATCCAGACAAGTACTTCTCGACTTCTTCCCACTCTCCAGCTTGAACTTTCTCCTCAAAGTACTTCATATTGAAATAAAACCCTGATTCTTTCTCAAGCCTGCATCAAACAAGTTCATTTATTAGGAAAAAAGGGTTTGCACAATGAGGCAGAGGATATAAGAAAGGAAACGCAATACCAAAAAAGTATTGCCTCGATCTTTCCAACATAAACTCCACTTGGAATCCCAGATTCGAAAAAAGTTTTACAACCGCTCGACCTAAAGAATTTTATTACTCAAATTCCCCCTCAGCCCTGAATCTAAAGGCAGCAACCCGGACAAATTCAAATTCCTTTCCAAATCTCATGTCCCGCTTTCGTCCAAAAAACCAAATAAAGATTAAACCGCACTTTACATCGCAAAAGAACAAAAAAAAATTACAAAAACACCAACCTAAATGACTAATATAAGTTCATGACAATAGGCCCGAAAGGCAAAAGCTACTACTCAATCAAAGTCAACTCTCTTGACTCGCGCAGAAAACTACCTCCGACCCGGAAACAGGATTTGACGACAAAACATTTCCCTCATCCTCGTAAATCCAACAGACCACCCATCCGTTTCGTCCTCGACATCTTTCGCAACCGCAAGAAAACAAACAGAAACCGACGATTAACCGACGCGTAACGCCCACATCCCACCCTGCTCCGGCCGCTAGCACACCCCACGAACGACCCCGAATCAGCATAACCTCTCCAACCCACGACGCACCACGCGCGCATCTGACGTAATCTTAAAATACAAGAAAGAGCCCAAGAACCGAGGCGACCGAACTTACTTGTGCACGGACTCCTTGAACTTCTCCTCCTCCAGGAATTGAAGTATGAGGAACACCAATTCCCGGCTCAGCGACGACATTTCTCCCACCCTCCTCCAAGCCAAAAAAACCAAGAAAACGCCTAGAAAACGCCAAGAAACGGAAAGCAAGAGAAAAGGAGAGAGACCCTCCTCCTCCTTCCTCCTCAACAACAAATCCGACGGACGCACGGATCCTCAGGCGTCGTCGTCCTACCCGAATCGAAGCAGCTCGGAATGGCCCCCGGAGCGCCTCAGGAACCTCATGAATCTCCGCGTCCCGGACCCCGCAAGCATCGATAGCGCCCGGAATTCGAGGACATCTAGGGTTTGAAAGGCTGCGAGGAAGAGAGAGAGAGAGGATAAAGGAGGTAGAGAGAGAGAAGAGAGAGAGAGAGACGGAGAGAGGGACCTGGTCACCCTCGCTATCTTCGATGCGCTGTACAGTGCCCGGGGGCGGACTTTCTTTTTTCCTTTTTTTTTGGCCCCCCTCACTTACCTATCAGTGATAAGCCCACGCGCGTATCGATCTTGGTCTGATAGGTCAGTGCCCTTATCAGATAGGCGCAGGTGATATGCACGTGCGGCTATCGTTTCGTGCGGTGATTGGAAAGTGGGGAAGGGAGGGGTGGAAACTGGAAACGGATGCGAAGCTGGGAATTCAAATCTAGTGAATATCCAGGGGCACAAGTCCAGTCCTTTCCATTCATTTCGTACTGTCGCTTTCCTAAAGGAGAAAATCTTAAAACGAAAAAAAAAAAACTCATTTTTCTCGCCGATTTATCGCGATCCGAGATGGATGGATGCAGAGACGTGGAGGGTTTTCTTTTTTTTTTTTCTTTTTTTGTGTATCGTGTCGTTTCGGTCGTCGGTCTATTTCGGACCACCCACGCGCGTATTTTTCCAGACCCGTAGGTTCTGACGGTCGAGTGGGGCCCTCCCTCTGCGTTTTTTGTCTCTATCTCTCTTTCCCGATCGATAGATGTCACGTTCGATTGGGGAAGAAGATGCTGGAAAGAACGGACGTTGTCAAAATGAGTTTTGCGAACATAAGACGTTCCTTTTGAAGGAAGTTTCGTCGCGAGCTTTCGACCAGCGTTTTCCGGATTATTCTTTTTTATTAAATTACGTACCCGAAATATCAATCATGCATATTACGCCAATCTCGCGATATACCCTTGGTTAATGGCTCGGTGCTTGAGCACTTTTGCAGCTTTTGAGGGGTTATATTATCGTGTTAAGTATAGTCAGTGTTTTGAAAACCGAATTATTTTGTGTTGAGTACGCTTGTTAGGACGTCTCTGGGATATTTGTTAACAGAGATTGACTCCTGTGAGGGTTTTCCCAACGAGTTTCCGATTCATGACTTGTTAAAAACCTTAATGAACGGCTCTTGATATACTGTCTATTTTTGCGATATATCTAATCACTAATTTTAAAATTGAACTATCGCATCTTGAATATGCTTCATACGTGCGCCTAAACCACTTGTGAGCAAAGACTAATTGTTGAAAAAAATTTGTCCGCAAGTTTTGGAACTTATTAAAGTGCGTTTGATAATCATTTTGTGTTAGGAAATAATTTCTTCTCAATTTTTTTTTTATTCTATTCCTGGACGAGTTTATGAGCATTCAAATAAATTTGATAATTGTATAAAAATTTTATTCCCGAAGTAAAGATGTATTTAGTACGACCCTCAAATTTTTTTTGTGACTTAAAATGCGAAGGCTCCTCTAAGGCCAAGGACTGGCTAGAGGAAAAAGAAGAACAAAAGTTAAAAAAGAAAAGAGAAAAAAAAAAGAACAAAATGTTTTATTCTTGAGTTGTTTTCGCAGATAAAGAAACAACTTTAAAATTCTGAATTATGATCCGAATCTAATCCCAATAACAAAAAAGTTACTAAACGGATTTTAATTTAAGAATCGAGCACCGTTTTGCATGTTACCAAACAAGCCCTTAACTAACCTAATGACGGAAGCTTCAAATGTCTCGGATAGTGTTCATTAATCATATAAAATCGTATTGATCTCGATTTGAAAATACTCAGTATCGTGACCTTTACTAGAAATGTTACGTTGCTCATCGTATTTACTAAGCATGCTTTAGAATCGATTCACATGAGCTTATTTATAAGTTTTATTAGATGATTATTCAGGGTAATACACATTAATCAGTGATTTACACCATTAAAGTGAGATATAGTGCGCAATATCGAAAGATGTAGAGAATTAAGGGAAATATTCCAATTATTCCTGACACTTCGCATGACCAAAAGGCACTAACTACAGATTCTAAATATAAAGTCAATGCACTAAAAGTTTCGCATAACATGTACCTTTTTTTGGTGAACAATATACTTTCGTCTATTCGACAACGATGTGTGTGGGTAACCTCCCAACACCGAAGCATCATATCTTGCTTTTGACGGATTTTTGACGTCACAAATGGACCAGAAATCAAAGGGCCACTCCCCATATTAGTGGCAGAAAAAGAATTAGCAGAGCGTACCCACGCAAAGAATAATATCCCCGACTGATTGATTTAACTAAATTATTTATATATCACACATCATGCCAGGAGTCAAAAAGTCGGTTCTCGATTATATAGATATTTATTTAATTTTGCATACGCATGAGTTTGTTTTCCTCTGAAAAATCTTGTTTTTTGTTTTTTGGTCTAAATATTTATGATCTTATTCGGCGGACCCTCCAGAGAGGAAGTAGTACCCATCAACATTTCATTTATACTAATTTTTCAGACAATTATTGCTTCTTCTTCTTCTTTTTTCGCTTTCTGTATATTTAATTGCACGGCACCATTTGCATACCATACAACCTAATCACGTCCTGCGAGGGATATTCATTATTTGATCGTTGTTTATTAAAAGAATATTGAAGGTTGATCATTTTCACCTATTCTTTTTAAGATAAATACCACAAAAAACATCGGAATACATTGCGACACAAATCCTTTATTTCATATCAAAAAATCCTAAACTTGTGTATTGTGACACCAATACTCCTAACTTTTTAGTGTGACACATATACCACTTATTCAGTTTTATATAAGATAGTATAAGTTCAGGGCATTTTATCATAATGAATAAGTTTAGGGTTTTTATTGACACAAAAAAATTCGAGATATTGGTGTCGTAATGAGTATAGTTAGGATTTTTTGTGGCATTAACCATTTTTTTTAGAGGGAATTGCATTTTGAAAGGATGATAAAAATATAATTACGAAAGTGGGAATGTGATATATGGGCTATACTGGGAAAAATAGATTTGAATTGCTGTCTGGCAAAGAAAATTCAATTTAATAGATTTGAATTACTGTCCGGCAAAGAAAATTCAATTTAAATTTGGAATCTGCCGCGGACAATTACGGGACGATTTGATAGCTACATCTACCTTTTAATTTATCATTTTTCGTAGAATATTCTTTAGCGATATATATACTGCTCGTTCTTTCCTCTCTCTTTTTTTCCCCGTTTATAGCCAGGAATTCTATCGCTACACGTCTCCTTCTTTTGACCGCAGCTGGGAATCATGTCATGCGCGAATTCTCTACTAACAAAATTCATTTCTCCGTTCAACGTTAAAAAAACATAATAATAACGGCAAAATCCATTTTATTTTTCGTTTATATTTTTGGTCGACCGGGCGGCGATGCTGATTGATGACTTCAGCGTTATAAGGTCGATCCTCATGCACTGGGTATTATGTCGTCAATTGGCATGAGTGCACACCATAATTTTTTTAAAAAAAGAAAAGAAAAGATAAACTAAAAAAATAAAGTCTTTTGGCTGTATTTCGTCCATGCAGTCTGATTCCGAGACTATTTGTGTTAAAAAGACAGACTATAGAGAACGGTCTTAAAGGCTCAACTTCTGGTCCACATTTACAGTTGACAAAACTGTACGTTGATTAGTTAATAATTAATCATTAATTAAAGAAATAAAAGTAAAGAGATAGTTCTGGCATATATACATATATATAATGCATTATGCAATTAATCTTTAATGGGCTTTATTTTTCTTCTTTTAGGCTCCCTTTTCTTTTCTAAAAAAAAAAAAAATCTTTAATGCATTCTGCAATTAATCTTTTAGGTTTTTTTAAGCTCCATTTATTTAGCGAAAAATTAACAAATTGAAAAATATTTTCTTAAAAATAATCGTCTATAGTCCTTCAAAAATAATCGGTCATTAAATAATATTTCACCATTGACAACAACTTGTGTCTAAATATTTTTGTGGACGATAAATTATTTTTTTGTTTGTTCAATTTTGTAAGAGGTATAAACGATTTATGAAAGTGTTTTCCAAATTATTCTTTTTTCATTGAAACAAATGCACCCTATGTAGGACAAAATTTGTGTTTGTTTGTCAATTAGTATAACATATATACATGAACTAATAGGTGAGGGGAGACTATAAACATAAAGAGTATATAAAGCTTGTTATCAAGCGAAGATGCATTCAAGCAAATATGAAATCTTTTTTCACACGAATAAATTTCAATTAGTTGCCAAGCGCGGGACATAACCGTGCCCACTCGACGTTACTTTTGTTTCGTATCTTGATCTTGCTTAATTTTTGCTTAATAGCTCCTTAAGAATACATAGATAATATGTACACACCATTAGGCACGAAACCAAACAAAAATCGTTATGGGGTGGCGAGGATAGAAGGTGCCGTTGGAGAGACTCAAAGAACATATATCCGAATCAAGCAATGATTTTCTTCTCTCCAAAATGACAATGGTCATTTCCAAAATAGACATGCGTGTCCATAACTTAGATGGCAATGCACGCAACATTTAGAGAGTGGAGGTCATAATAATTGTTTGATTTTATATTTAGACTTTACTAGTCTTCAGGGCTATTGTAGGAATAACAATTTGTTATTAGTCACAAATTCTTAAAAGTGAATCCAAAGGCAATTTATAATTATTTGTTATTTGATTTTTTATGATTCAGAATAGACTGTTATTCTCATAATAGATTAAAGATTGTTACCAGTCATCTCTTTTTACATTTATATTCTAATTTTCCTCTTAAAACTTCTAGTAAACGAGGTTATTCATAAAAAGTCAAACAAAACCCACCTTTTCTGTTAATTATATGGATAAGTGTTGGCAAATTTAAAGAAACTGTCACTCAAAAAGATGATTAGGAAACTTTCAAATAAAAGTTTGATATGCCCTCATTTTCTCAAATAAGTGGCTATAGTGGCTATAGTTGTTTCAAATAAAAGTGTAAAGTGACCATAATTGTTTCAAATAAGGGCTCGACCTCATTGGTCGCCAATCGGCTAAATATTCTGACCGATCAAATGGCATTTTTGTGCAATTAAAATTTTAATTTTAAATTATTTTTTATTATTTTATTTTATTTTTTATCTTCTTTTTTTCCTTTTCGATGAGGGTTCGACAACCCTCGTTGACCACTAGTGAGAGTCAATAGGGCTCAACCACCCTCACCTAGGGTCAACGAGGGCTGGCAACCCTTGACCACTAACAAGGGTGACTTTACCTAGGGCAAGCCTATCCCTTGCCAACCTTTGGCAAGGTGACCCT
The DNA here is from genome assembly GCF_016545825.1 of Eucalyptus grandis. Lineage (NCBI taxonomy): Eukaryota > Viridiplantae > Streptophyta > Magnoliopsida > Myrtales > Myrtaceae > Eucalyptus > Eucalyptus grandis. The sequence continues at coordinate 64,339,041 of NC_052619.1, read as the reverse complement.
CATCTCAATCCAGCGAGGGCCTACCTCACCAATGGTTATGACCTCCCCTAGGGCAAGGGTGGCCCTTATTAGATCAAGCAAGGCGACCCTCGCCCGGCCCTCTCCTACATAGAGAAAAGGAAAAATAAAAAAGGTAATTGACTAAATTGCCCTTAACTAGTCATAAAGTTATATATTTATTTGAGAAAATGAAGGCATTTCAGGCCATTTTTTTAAATAAGATTTACTTTAAGCTTTTACTTGAGAAAAAGATGCCATTTTATGCCTTTATTGGAATTTTCTCAAAATAACGGATGACTTGGCAAAATCTTATCACTTGTTTGTAACTCAGCAACAACCTTACAGAATTACTTTATTTATTTATTTATTTATAGAATCACAATTTATCAATATTCACACTATTCATCGACTTTTATTTGCATAATTCACCAACTCTTCACCTAAAATTATGAGCCTAAATTAGAGCGGCCTGCCGATTAAATTATCGACATTGGGGCATCAGTTTTGGTCCGAGTAATTTATTGACATTCGATTCCTTTGAATCTATCAACTTATCCTAATATCAATCAGCAATTGAGACTCTGAATTCGGTCATGCATGCACATGATTGGCAAATTTTGATAATTTTCGTTGAATACGTCATCACCCAACTGATTATTAAGCAAACCCTTTTCTTCAACGAGTAAATATTTTTTTTCTTAACACGAAAGGTCAATTAAAAGCATAAGTAAGTAATCCACGGATGTCGTCATACGCGCACGTGATCGTCTGTCCGTTCGTCTTAGGAAGCGTTCCTATCTTTTGACCTTTTGGGGTGGGGCGAAGCGTAACGTAAGCCACCGTCGGATACCCAGCGGTGGTCACATGAGTGACGTGGCCGAGGATCGAGATCTGTTAAATTTCATTTATTTTATTTTATTTTTAATTTTTTTTAAAAAATTCATAAAAAACTATAAATTCTGTCAACCGTAACATATTTACTATAAATATCAAAAGCCATAAATTTGTATTTATAAATGCATTTACTCTTCATCAAGATTTCATTAATGAGCATTGTTAAAAATTTGTTTACATAAACGTGATACAACTTAAATGAAACAAAAAGTAATGTTATTTTAACCGAAAAATCATTCAATAGAACATTAATAGAAGGTACATATATTACATAAATATAAATTTGAGATTTTTTATATCTTAAGATAAAAGATAAATATGTTACCTAATTTAGGATTTTTTATATCATATTAAAAAGTTCAAGGCAATTATATTATAGTGGGTATAATTGAGGGGTTCAGACGGTTTTTTTCTTTTTATTTATTGGGTTCCTTCTTTGTTTTCTCCTCTTTATTTTATTTCAAAAAAAAAATTGTGACAGAGACAGAGGGACAGATTAATCAGCGCCTCATCTTTTGGGCAGTGACTAATATAAATATTTTTTTTACCTTTTTAATGAGTTTTTTTTCCCAACTTCCAAAGCAGGGAGGAGAGGAATGATACGACACAATGATGTGTCCCCCCTCAGACCTGGGCCCCACCACCACCACCAATAGCGAGAGAGAAAAGAGGGAAAAAGGACCCTCATCTTTTCTCAGTAATGATGCCCCACTTTCAGATGACACCTGGCCGGTTCTAACCTCGCATGTTAGTACTTCGCTTCTGGGAGTTTGATTGGACTGATCCATCAGGACATGCTCCCCCAACATTTATTATATTACTTTATATTCCTCAATAATAATTATCTATTTTTTGTCAGCAATGATCATGCGTAACGCGGATAAAAAATTACGAATTCACGAACGGTAAAGTCTCTTTATTTAAATGTTAAGTAAAGGTCGCAGACAATCATTAATATAATTCTCAAGTCAACATCAACTTACCAAAAATCTCAAATTATACCTACCGACGTTGTAAATATATTATTCTAAATTCTTTTCTATGACATTATTGAAATTTATGCTTATAATAATATATTTACTCTCGTCAAGGTTTTATCTATATAGACAATGAAAAGTAAATGTGACGTAACTAAAATAAAAATAACATTTCGGTTGAAAAAATCATTCGGTTGAACTTTGATTAATGGTAGATATATCATATCAATGTAAGGTAAGATTCCTCATAACATAAGAAAAAGTTAGAACTAAAGATATCATGACAAATATAATTTATAATATTTTATATTATAAAAAGAGTTTAGAATAAAGGCATCCATACTTTTTACAATGGGTTGATGTTAATGCACCTGCTAAAGTGGCGTCTTTATAAGGAAGGGAAATCGCTATAAAAAAAGTACAAATCGGTGAATATTTTGAGCTACACCGATCGAAGACTCCCCCAGCAATTTTCAAATCGGTCCATCACGACGACGGTACACGACTCTCTCTCTCTCTTTCTACCCGTCAAAATCAAAATTAAAAAATCCACCACCACGCGCCGACGCTCGTCCGAAGCCGCGCGTGGGGAAGCGGCTCCGGGGGGGGGACAAAAGTAGCGTGCGGTGCGCGCACGTTGCGCGTCGCGTCGACAGCGAGATGATGATGGTGGAAGAGGGCGATGTTCCTCGGCGCTCCGCGCGATAAAAGAGCGAAAGAGAAGATCGCGCCCCGAGAGGAGGAGGAGGAGGAGGGACGAGATGGGCTTTTCTCGCGAGATCTCGCGGCGGCGAGGCGGGCGGACCGGCCAATCAAACGCGCGTGCGTCTCTCGCCATCGCAACCGAATTTTCTCCTATTTTTTTTTTAATTTTTATTATTTGAAGGAAAAAACTTTCAACAACTTTTTGAGGGGGAGGGGGCGGGGGGTGAAGTGAAGTCGTGTCGTCCAACTTCTCCTCAGCAGCTCGCTTCTTGCCGGGTCAAAGCCAACTTCGATTGGCGGTTCTGAGTTGGACAGCCCGCGCGGGGCGAATTGCCCATTCTGCCCTTGCGTCTTGCGTACGGACAGGACCGGCTCCTCTTTATTCATTTGTTTTTCCTAACCTTTGACGACGTTTCCGCATGCCCGCCCTTATCCAGAAATTTATTGCGAGGCCTGCTAAAACAAGTGGAATAGGGTTTCTGTTTTTCTATTTTTCTAATTTTTCAATTCTCAAGAATAGATTTAGAATAAAAATTTATATGACAACATAATTTCAATTTTCTATTTGTAGAATAAATTTTTATTCTAAAAATGAATTGGGAATAAATTAGAAAGTAAAAATTTTATACTTTTTTTTAATTTTTAAAATAAAAGTAAGAAATAAAAACTCTCGCTACTAGGTGATTGTCCACCCATCAATATTGGTCGCCAATTGTTGATCACTAGCCATTCTCCTGCTCACCTTCCACTGCCGTTCGCGAGGGGATACTAGAAAATTTTCCTAAGATACGAGTTAGGGAGAACGAAAACATAATTTGTGATAAGTATGTCCACAACCTTTCATTGACCTCAAAATAGGGACTGCTTGTTAGCCATCAAATTCCTTTTCATTCTTTCACTCGTATCATAAATTTTTTTAGAGTAGCAGAATTTGATGCACAGGTTCTACATTTGTGGTAAGTGCAGAGTATACTACCATAATTAATTAGAACATTTCTAGTTTTGAAGAATCATACCAAGCAAAAAGGAAGAGGAAATAGTTTTTTAAGGATTCATAACAAACCACACAATATTATTTCTAGGGAGGATGCGCTCTGCCTCTTAAGGTTTGCATACACCATCTCATATAGGCATGAAACAACGCACTAGAATTTTATATAAATCGTTTGACTGACAAAGGCCAATTATTTACATCTGTCAAGTTTCCTATCGATAGATTGACTTTTTCGCTCATTATCATGCTTTTTCCGCTTCTGCTATAGTGTTACAGTATTATGAACAGTTTATACATGCTACAGTACTTTAGTATTTTGAGTCAAACTTTTCGGCTTCTTCACGTGAATCCTTTGTCTCTTTTATTTTGTCTCGAATAAGTTCTTGGTAGAATCTTCAATTTCTTCACCTATTATGCCTATGAATAGGCTCCTCAATACTGTCGTCTGAATCCGAGTCTTTTCCATCTTTTTGCCTTTAATATTCCTTGATGATTCTTTTGATTTTTAGGGCTTCAAGATGTTTAGTACCTATATCATTGAGGCTGGCATGAGCTGGATGAAATATCAAGACGGTTGAAAGTGTATTTTTTTTTTTTAATATATTGTTGCCTAAGTGCTTCAACAAGCTTCTCCATCTCTTCAATTGCTAAAACAAATTTCATATTTAATTCATACGGCCTTTGTCTTTTGGATGACTGATGATAGCTTGCCGAAGCATCAATGGAACTTGTTGGGATGCTAGGTTGGGTTAGATACTCAGGCTAAAGGGATGGACTTTCTTTATTAAGACCTAGTCTGAGTGTAACTTGCAATTTACTAGGATCGGAAGGATCTTGTGATAGTGGTCCTCCTCACGGTTCTTGTGATGATGAAATTGGATCCTCTGAATTTTTTGGTGATTCAGAAGTGTTCGGTATATCCATTATGTAATATCTTCTTAGGCAAGAATTGATTGTCGGACAGACTACACAATAGTCATCATAATGATCCTAAGAAGCAAGAAGCAAGATCATCTTATGTTGGCCATGCTTCTAGTGGGATGACTTGATTGCGCCGACACAATTTTCTTTACAACTCTCGATACTATCAAGGATAAGCTGAGATTCTACAATGAAGTGTTGTGAAAATCTCATTCAGAACAGGTTAAGGTATATATGTGGATACTCCACTGTTGGATTTTTACACATATCTTCATTCGGTCGGACAAATATCTGGGGCCTAAAGAATAAAACAATTGTATAAATTTCTAGGTTAGGCTTGCATGCTCTGAGTTGAGCTTGGAAAATACATTTCCATGCATTTAATGGTTTGAACAGACAAAGCATTTCCCCAAAATATTTATACTTGGTTTCTCCTTAGATAATTCTATCAATGATAAGAGGCATCTTAGCTGTCGAAAAATCAATGGAAATAGTATAAAGATTAAACAAATACCAATAAAACCACTTGAACGTTTCTGAAAATTCCTCTTCTAGGAAGAAGGTGAAATGATGAATAAATGGATATTTCTAGATGTAGTCCATCTGGTTTGAGGAGAAGACCACCATATTCACTAAATATTTGGAAATGATATTACCACATAAGTGTTCCAAGATTCTTTACAAGAACATTGGCTTGGATCAACTTAGGGATTTCTAGTGGATATGAATACGAAGGCCATTTGTGTTTTTTTTTTTGGGCTTTGAAACCGCCTTTGGAATTCTTACCACATACATGTTTATGGATGTGGTGGTTGCAAATTTCTTTGGTCTAGATAGAAAATTAGCAAATATATTCATTTTTCCAGCAATATGTTTAATTTCAAAAGAATATTTTGAAAGCCATTCTATTCATCTAAGAAGTTGTGAATGTGGAATTTGCTTCTACTTAAACTTCAACATTTGAGAGAATGAGGACGTGTCCATCTCCACAAGGAAATAATGTCCTATAAGATAGAATTCAAATTTTTTGATACCATATTTTACTGCGAAAATTTCTTTGAATGTAGAATGGTAATGCATTTCCACTTAAGTAAATCTTCCATTCTTGTGTCCACAAACTTGTCGTTTTCCATCAATTTCTTCAAAAAGAACGGTAGCCCAATATTCATCATTTGTATATGCTTGCAAAACCCTTTTCCCCGTGGAAGGGATTTGTAAATGAGGGAGATGCTACAAAATTTTCTTAAGCTTGCGTACAAACTTAGTTTGTTGTAGTCCCTATGGTGGAGTATTTTTCTTAAGCATTTGTTGTAGCATACTTACAAACTTTATGAGTTTTGTGACAAAATCCCTAAGATAATTTATAATCCCAAGGAATTGTTGAACTTGCTTGTGAGAAAGATTTTCATTAGGAAATTTTTGTAAGTCTTCAGCAATATGAGGACAAGAATAATAAGTTCCATCTTTAAGATAAATTCAATTTCTTTATGAGCAATGATTATCTTCTTTTGGGATAACATAATGCCATGCTTTTGTATTAGGTCTGCAAATTGGGCTAAAAAATTATAATAATTATCCTCATCTAAATTGCATAGAAGGATATCATCAATGTAAATTTGAGCAGTAGCTAGGATACGTTGGAAAATTCTACACATAGCCTTTTGAAACAACGAATAAATTGTTTTGAGACCAAAATGGAGCATTGTTCATTGGAAATATTGATTATGTACAAAATCCAATTTTGTACCTATCTCTAGGGTGAATTCTCAACTACCAAAGTCTAGCTTTAAGGTCAAACTTGGAATACACTTTGGCTCGGTGAGGTTGGAGAATAAAGAATTCCGATGCGGTAGAGAAAATTTATTATCTCGTAAAAATTGATTGAGAGGCTGATAATTGATAACCAATCTCATATTTCCTCTGTTTTACTTCACTTTCTTGTTAACATAAAATGTTTTATAAGCCCATTGAGAATTTGAGGGCTCAATTAACTTTGGATGAAGCAAATCCAAGCATTCCTTTTATATTAAGAGCAAATGTTCTCGATTCATTTTGGAGTGACTTGCTTTGGTGGGATTGACATCTTCATTTTTTTAAAAAAAAAAAAGAAGATTGATAAAGAAATCAAGATTTTTCCACAGAGGGCCGAAGCATTTTTGGACAAAGTCCGAGTGAGAGTTTGCACATGCCCTAAGAAGAGTCTGTAAAATTTGAATCCAAAATGCTCATTTGAATAGTGAAAAATCTTTGGATGTCCACAAATTCTTAAAACTGCCGTTTAAACCTTAGTTCATTTGGTATAATTCTGAGTTTAGGAACTTGTGTAAGGATATCCTTACCAATAGTGATATATTTATTTGGTAAGCTAGAGCCAAGGATCTTGAAGAAAGAATTGTATGGTGATGGGTTTACTTTGAACTCTTAGAGCAAAGGTATCTCCAAAAGCACAGTTAAAATACCGGGTGTATAACGTCCGATATTTTTATAGCAATATCATTATGTCAAGTAGGGGTGAGCGCAGTTCCTGATTTCAAGGAGAGAGGTTTCAATTCTCGGTAACTTTTTTTTGGAATCGGTTCCTGGGTGGTTCCTAATCCTAAAAAGTGAAATCCTAATTTCATTCTAAATTCGTATCTCTCTCTCTCTCTCTCTCTCTCTCTCTCTCTCTCTCTCTCTCTCTCCTTTACCCCTAACCATGATTCTCGATTCTCCTTTGATTTTCTTTGGTTGGCGACACTGCTTGCCCCCTGATGCCACTCGGCGACGCCCTCCACTTGACACCGCTCGCCCCCCTTTGCTCGGCGACGCCCACAACAATGACTTGACAATGCCGCTCACCTCCCTTTGTTCGGTGATGCCCTCAATGATGACTTAACAGCATTTGCCTCCCCTCCGCTCGGCAACGCCCTTGACGATGATGCTCGCCCCCCTCCATATGGTGACGCCCTTGACGATGACTTGACGCTGCTCGCCCCCCTTCACTCAACGGCTCCCTCGATGACAACTTGAGTCAAGTAGCGTTCCTCCATCCGAACGCCCCCTGATGCCCTTTCTTAGGCTTGCCAAACTAGATCGTCTTTGTCTGGTTCATGCGATTTTTTGGCCTTATTTAGGTGCGGGCTATTGTTGCCAGGTCTTAGGTGTCGATTTCTATGAACTCATGCTCGGGCTCAGTTGTCTCCGTTTCTTACTCAATTTGCCTATATTAACTATATGATAAAATGTCCAAGTTAGGCGCACGGTTGTTCTTTTTGTTTATGGTCAAGGCTTGTTGTGTGTACTTCATACCTTTTAGGTGTGCAAAATTGAGTCTCGCTTGCTCATTATTTGCTATTGATTTGTAACCTCATCTCAGCCAACACCTACCACGTGTTTGACAAAACGTGTGAATGAGATATGGTTTTTACGTCTTTATTCTTGACTGGAAATTGATACTCGTTGTTTTGGTGGGCCTGATGGTTAGCGGTGGCCGCATTGGTCTGCTGACTGACGGAGTCTAGTGAAGGAGTGTGTTTTAGCCGTCTATGGTGTTTTGCCTATGCTATTGGAATTTGAGGGGTTTTTGATTCGGGTGTTCTGGGCGTGCTTAAAGAGGAGACAATATGATCAAAGCATGGGTTGGTTTTAAAAAAAAAAGGAATAAAAAAATGAAAGAACGGTAGGCTATGCGGTCAATGAAATTTTTAAAATATGTGACTTTCTAACATCATAGAAGGAAAGAAAAGTAAAAAAAAAAAATTGACAAAATGGTGGATTCGTCTAAGTGATATTAGAAGTACCACTTGATGTTTTTATCCCCTTAATAGAGAAAAGTCGATGGTGGTCCATTTCTGGTATTTTCTTCATGCATTGGACCTCGTTCCCATGCAAAATTCTCCTAAGTCACCCCGCAACTTTTACAAACCTAGAGAAGTTTAGCTATGACTTCCGATCCTCCACTTGCCTGGGAGTGCTGCTCATTTTCCAACATTTTGGGCATGGGACCTAAATTTTTTGAATTGGTCATAAGGAATGACAAGATGGGTTCGTATGTCATCATTCCAAATTGAAATACACGAGTAGTAGTTTGTTTTGCTATTTTATAAATGTTGATATTTATTTTAAATTTTCTAACTATATTATATTATTATTGTGTATGTGTAAAGTTAATGTATCAAAACAACACGTCAAATGGAGGTGGAGGGATGTGAGGAGATGACTTTGATCACGAAATTAGAATTGTCTAGCAATGAAAATGAAGAAAAGCCATCCCTTACCATAAGTGCAACAAACAAGGTACTTGGTTCTCGTCTTCCTCCTCGTGATAGGAAATATATATCCGAATGGTGGAATCATTATGCGAGAATCAATTATAAGGATAGGAGAACATATCAAGTGAAGTGCATTCATTATAGGTCTATATTTAAGTACCGTGTTACTAACGGTACTTCTGTAATGAGGAAGTACTTGACCACGTGTAAGAAGTTTCGTCGCAATGTAGATAAGAGGCAAAAAAAATTTGTATCATGTAATGTAGACATAGCTAATAAGGCATGTGAAATTCTAGTATTTGTAATATCTTATCAACATGGTCATTTAATCAAGAACGTTGTAGGCAAACGCTTGCTCGATTCATCATAATTGATTAACAACTTTTTTTCTTGGTCGAACGTGTTGGATTTCGTGAATTTGTTAGTGAGTTACAACTTTCTTTCAAATATATATCACATTTTACAGTGGCAAAACATTGCATGAAGTTGTATTTTTGTGAAAGAACTTGTTTGAAAACTTATTTTGGAAAGATTAATTTTAAGATTGCACTCACAACTGATACATGAAGTTTCATTCAAAACCTGAATTATTTGTGTCTCATTGCACATTTTATTGATAAAAATTGAAAATTGCATAAAAATATCAATTTTGTGGTGATGCATAGTCATAGGGGTAGGGAGATTGAGAAAATAGTGGAGAAATATATCCAAGAGTGGGGAATAAAAAAAAATGTCTATAATCACCGTGGATAATGCTAGTTCGAATGATGTTGAATTGGTTATTTGAGGAAAAAGCTTTCAAAAGAAAAGTTGTTGATATTAAATAGTAGTGTTTTGCATATGAGGTGCATGGCTCATATATTAAATTTGATTGTTAGAGATGGCTTGACTATAGTGCGTGACTCTATTGCACATATCAGAAATGTGGTTAGGTATGTCAGGAGTTCTTCCATGAGCCAAAGTATTTCAATCTTGCATTGAAAGTGAACGAATCACTTACAAGGATTCGGTTATTCTTGACGTTACCACTAGATGAAACTCTACTTATTTCATGTTAAACACTGCCACAAAGTTTAGAAAAGTTTTTGAAATAATAAAAAAAGATAATTTATCTTTTGCAAGTGATCTTAACCATGAAATTCCCAAAGTTGATGATTGAGAAAATGTTATTATTCTTTTAAAATTTCTAAAAGTATTTTATGATACCACCAATAAGATATCGAGGAGTTCATATGTTACTTCAAATGATTATTTTGAAGGGATAACTCTTTTGTATAGATATTTGAAAGATGTGGCGGATGCTTCGGATCCTAAGCTTCAAGCTGTGGATACGAATATGAAAGAAAAATTTGATAAATATTATGAAAGTTTGGATAAAGTGAATATGATATTGTGATTGTGGTTATATTAGATCCAGAGTCAAGTTGAATTTTGTGAGTTTCTTGTATGGACAAATTTATAATAAATAAAAAATTAAAGAGACGCATTACAAGGTGAAGGACGCATTGGAGCGTTTGTATGAATTTCATGAGCAATCTTCTCTTATTTCAAGTGATTGGAATTTTGATAGTCATAGTTTGAGTGTAAGTAGTAATGGTTCCAATACCAATGTGGGTGCTAATGAATGTATAAAGAAGTATGGCGCCCAAACATAGAAGAAAATGTTTTTGCACTTGAACAAATAAGAGTGCGATAACAACAAATTCGAGCTTGATGAGTATCTTCAAGAAAAAAAATGAAAAAAATCTTGATCTTGACCTTTTGATGTGGTAGAAGATTGTTGGCTCAAAATATAAGATTATTTCTTTGATGGCTTGGGATATTTTATCTATTCCTGTGAACATTGTTGCTTCATAGTCAACTTCCAATACATTGGGTTGTATACTTGATGGTTTTCGAAATTCTTTAACTCTCAAAGTAGATGAAACTTTGATTTACACTGAAAATTAGTTAAGAGCCGTTTGTATACCGAATGATGTTGAAAAATGTATCGAGAACGCAAAAAAATTTGAGTTGGGTAAGCGATATTTATATATTTATGTTTTGTAATTTCTTTTGTATATCTAATAAGTGAATATTTTATTTAATCTCTTCTTCTTCTTCTTTTTAAAATATTAATTGTCTTAATGAGGAGATTATCGTCAGCAAATAGAGTTTACTAGTTAAAGTGGAATGAATATATGTGGTAAGATATCTAATACTTATTTTAGTTTACTAGCATCTCTCATTACATTTTCATCCGATGGCTTTAGTTCTCATATATGGGTTGATTATATAGTCAAATTGAGCATCGTGCTATGTATGTTCCAAAATATATTAGTTCTTGTCATGTCCAAGGAGCATTTGTTCAAATTGCAATGCTAGGCTACCCTGCATATAGTGAACTTTCAATTGCAAAGAAAATGTTGTAGTTGCAATTGCAAATAATCGATTTACGACATTTCAATTTTAAATTTAAAGCTATTAACAATGATTGTTGTTTCCTTTGATTTCAGGTGATCAAACTTTGGAACAAATTTTTATGGATGTTTGAGGACCAAAAACTCTTCTTTCTTTTAATCTTTACCAAAAAAAAAAACTCTTCTATTTTTTAAGGAACCTGTAAGGAACCTGAAACCACTTACCCCTAGTGTCAAGAATAGAAGTATTGGCTCTAGTGTTGATGAGGGCAATAAGAGAAATAGGCTTATCATGCTTGGATAGGTCTAGTACAAAGATCTTAGATTGTGGGAGGTTCAAAGGAGAAGAATACCTCTTCTATGGGTTCTTCGGACAAGCTTTCAATGTAACTAATCTATGACCGTGTCTGGATAGCACACACAGTGTGTTTGGTTGGTTCATTTTCTAGGGAAAAGATCGATTCGAGTTTATGATTCTGGAGTGATACTCCAGTTTGCTTCTCTATCTTTTGGATTAAATGAAAATTTCTTTCTGTCATTTGGATAATTTTTAACAAAATAGCATTTCTTGTTGCAAATGTAACACCTCTCAGATTTTCTACGCTTTCCAGAAACTCTGTCTAGAGTGCTTTTTTTTTCGCAAAAATCATCATTTACACTTTTTCTTCATATGTTTTAAAGAGAATCTTTTGAAGTGTATTTGTTTTTTGCATCAATCCTTACAAGAAGGATTATCATTGGAGTCTTTCTTTGAACACTTGATTCTTAACTCAGGCTTTTGATAAACCTTGTCAAGTTCTTTGTTGCTTTTAAGGTAAGTCTCGAAAACCTTCCTTTGGATCAAAGATCATCAAGAGCAAGATGTATCTCTTGCGGGAGTTTCCCAAGAGGAATATTAGCAACCATCTTCTACTTATTTTGTATGGATTTCTCCAAAGTTTGGCCAATCTCTTGTGGAATGGAAGCCAAAAATACCTGCTTTAGGTTAGTATCAGCTCCAAGAGTATAGAATAGTTTAAACATTTCTTGGAAATGCCTATTGAGATGCTTTTTTTTCATAAAGAGCAGCATTTTCTTTCAAAAAATTATTTTCTTCTAAGTTAAAAAAGATCCTCTGGTTTACCAATAAAGAAGTGGTGGATCACACAGATCGTTTGATGGAAGTTTGTTTAGAGTAAAAATGTCATTTGATTTTGGTCAGGAACAGTTCTCCACCAATCTTTTAGTCTTCCAGTAAATCTACTTACAAACTCAATTCGTATTTCATACCAACTTTCAACAAAAAATGCTTTGGTGTTAAGTCAAGCATAAAACTCTTGTAATCTGTCTAGCTATTTGAAATATGAGATATCATTGAGCGTGAAATAGTATTTTGAGGTTGAAGACTTTTGTTTAGGGTTTGGGTCAAGAAGATGTACTACTTCTGACTAGGATGAATTTGATTCCATCTCTATTTTGGAGGGATCGGTCATATAGATAGGAGGCACACAAGATATTGGTGTTTGTGGCTTAGAGGTTGAAGTATTTTTGGAGGAAAGAAAGTCCAATTTTGAAGCCGATTCAAAGGTATTTTTCTTGGCAGAGTCAAATGCAACAACAGTTGGTATCATTTGTCTACTTTGATCTCGCAAGAATGCCTCAGGTGGATATGAAACCATATGAGCAGAGGGAGGCTTTGGAAAAGGTTCAGGAGCTGCCTCTTTCCTTCATTAATTTTTCTTTATCTTTATATTTCTCCAATACAGTTTCGGAGCGTAACAATATTTCTTTGATTTTGCTTTGGAGCTTCGTCAATAATTGAGATAATTGATGTAGTCCCAAAGGGGCCTACCTCTATTGGAATCGTTTGCCAAAACTGGAAAAATGGATTTAGAGGAGGAACAAATTTTCCATCTTACACGAGCTTGATTTGTCTCCTCAATTTTTTCATTTTAGCCGTCTGGTCTTCCAAATGATAATGAGAAACGTATCTTCCAGATTTCATTTGCTAAAATTTCTTCTAGAATGTCTTAAGCAATTTATTTGTGACCAAAGTCGTTTGATTAATTGGTCAATATGATTAAGACGAGCTTAGATAATAGAAAGCTTGGTGTCAATTGTCTTGAGAACATTATTTTGAGCCAAGGCATTTTCTGAATGCCAATTCAGGACAGCCCTAGTAGCCGTGACTTTCTTTTGTCTTCCATTATCGTCAGTATATATAGGATTTGGGACCTTAGGAATATGACGAAATCGATTGTGAACAATTATAAACTCTTCTAATGTTGGGATTGGGGCATTATACTTAGATCTTTCCAAAGGTGGAAAGTCTGAGAGTTAAAGCATACAGACAAATGAAAGGACAAGTGGTTCTACTGGTTTTGGGAAACATGAGGGCAAAGGTGCTTGGGTACTTCTAGAGGAAAATAGTTCTTTTTTAACCCGTTTATGGATGGGTTTATAGAAGGGTGAGACAACTGACTTTTGGGATGAAGGTTTCTTTCTGGGTGGTGGTTGAGGAGGTGGAAGAGGTTCACATGGTTTAGGGATTTTTGGAGGAGGGTATGATCGAGGTGGTTCATATGAGATCATGAATTGGTATCTTCCTCCATTTTGGCCAAAAGGTCCGATAATGGGGTCTTCATCAAGATATCTTCGGTAAAGTTTATCCTTTGACAGTTTCTTTCTTCTGGATAGCCTATCATCTTCTTCTTCATCTAGAGGATTTGTACAAAGGAAACACTGACAATCATGATCCCAAAAACAGTGTCTTGTATTGAGATCTTTGTAGTAATGAATAGGAGTTCTTCCTGGTCAAAACATTCAATCGTGGATTTTGGATCTGGGTGGCCATTGTCGGTTGGAACATGAGCTGCACAAGCTTGCATCATAAGACCTATGTTGCATGGACACGTTACTAGTGCTTCCATGTCATGTCCGACATGTGTCGGAGCGTGTCGGACACGTTAATACACTCGGACATGCATTGACCGTGTGTCCGATTTGTCGACACATGGTAAACTTTTATCGATACGTTTTGATATGCATGTTCGAAAGACAATGGAGGGTGGAGGCAAAGGCGAGAGAGTAGAGATGAGGCCGCGAGCAACGACGAGTAGAACCAGTCCTCAAGCAAAAGTCCTTCGAGGGGAAAGTATATCCCCACCACTTCTTTCGGCTTCCGCTTCTTCAACTTATCTTCTGAGCGGCGGTGCTTCTCCTTCTTGGTCACTGTGGTGGCAGCGGTGGTAGCAGCGATGGTTGTGTGGCGCTCCTTCTTCCTGCCTCACCCCCGAACTCACGGCCCAGCCGAATTAGAGAGAGAAAGTAGTGAGAGAAAGCCTCTGAGTGCTTGTGTCGTGTGTGGGTCTCCGTCTGCGTCCTTGCAGACGTCAAAACTCCCTTGAATCGGAGGAGGAGGAGAAGAGGAGGAGAGGAAGGAGGGTCGTGTGGCGAGGAGGAAGAGAAGGAGGGAACGCTAGGGTTCTAAGAAGGGACCTAAAAGAATAAAAAATAAAAAATAAAAAAGGGACTTGCATGTTAGAGGGAGGGGAGGTGATCGGTTGATGACCTATCGGGAAAAGAAAAGGGCAAAAGATTTGGGGGTGGGGGGAAAGATACGAGGGAGGAGTTTTTTTGTTTGGGGGAGGGGAAGAGGAGGGGAGGGAAATAAAATTAAAAAGTAATTTTAAAAAATAAAAGCACTGAATGTTGAATGATTAATGTAAATTTATTTTAGTTTCTTTTTTTATTTATTTATAAATTTGAATCAAATTAAATAAAGTTAAAAATATTTATTTAATATACAACGTGTTTCAGTATGTCGAAATTTTCTATTTTTGATAAATGATGTGTCGTATCTCGCGTTCGTGTTGTGTGTCTGTGCAACTTAGCATAAAACTAGTAGGAAAAACAGAAGATGTGGCTTCTTTCTTTTCCTTGTTAAATTTGATGACAAATGTGCAATATTTCTTCTTAGTAAACTAGGACTGTGTAAATTGGATGGGCCTAGAATTCTAGTGAATTTTTTCACAATTAGTTACCCATGTATCTGGGAGTAACTTAACTGGCTAATCTTGAGGAATTTGTTTAGGCACATGGATACAAGAAGTTTGATCGTTATCCATGAAAATGAACAAAGCATCTTCAGAACCAAGGAAGTTGAGGTCAACGACATGATTCGGAAACCAATAAACCATTTGGTAATGCAAGTTAGCAGCAATAAAATCTGGAGCCTGAGGTGCTCCAGTAATTGTAGCTAAACCTTAAAGGCTAAGAGAAGTCGTGGATCCAAGAGAGCCATATTGAAGTTAGGGAATGACATAATAAACAGTGTTCCCACATTGAGGGTAGTTTGGATAGTATCAATGCAAGCATGTTAGTAGTCCAGAAAACGGATGTCTAGAAGGGCCATTTGCGAATTATGGGTAACTCTTTGCTTCCATGGAAGGATAAAGTAAGTCTAATAGCACCAATGTGAAGGTGCGCATGTCCCTGCTATATCCATTATCTTGGAAAGTCAGAAAGGTGACAAAGTGTTCTTACTAAGGGCGCGTTTGGTAACGATTCTGTTCCCGAAAGCTGATTCTGATCAGAATTGATTCTTTTTTATTCCGTTTTGAACCGATTCTAAGCATTTTAAGCCGTTTGGTAACTGTCCAAAATTTCTGATTCGGAATAGAATTGCGTTTGGTACCGTGTTCATTAATTCCTGTTCCAAATCAATTTCTTTTAATTTTTAAATAATTTTTTACTTTTTCCTTTGTTTTCTTTTCTTTTTTTCATTTTTTTTCTTTTCATTTTCCTTTTTTTTTCTTTTCTTTTTTTTTTTTTCCCTTTTTCTTTTCTTTTCTCATCTTCTTCTTCTTCTTCTTCTTCTTCGGCCGGCGACCGTCGCCGGCCTCGGCGAGGCCGGCCCTCGTCGGCCGAGCCTCGCCGGCGGCGGGCGAGGCTCGCCTAGCCCGCGCCGGTGGCGAGCCGACCTCGTCGGGGTTGGGCGAGGCTGCGCGAGGCCACCGGCGGGCCGGGCGAGCCTCGCCGATGGCCGGCGAGGCTCGCTGGCCACCGGTGGGGCCGGGCGTCGCGAGGCTCGCCCGGCCCCGCCCGATCCGGCGAGGCTCAAGCCACCGGCGAGGCTCGGCCTCGCCCCAGATCTGGGAGGCCGAGCCTCGTCGGTGGCTGAACAAGCCTCCGCGAGCTCGGTGGCTGGGCTTGCCTCAGCGAGCTCGCCGGACCTCGCCGGAGCGAGCCTTCGGCGCTCGCGGCGGGCGGCGGCCGGCGGCGGCGGTGGACGGCGGTGGCGGACGGCGGACGATGGCGGGCGTGGTGGACGGCGGTCGTGAGATGGCCGAAGGGAAGAAGAAAATTTATTGATTTTTGATTCTCAAATTCGTTCCTAGGAACAAGAATCAACTTTTTTTTGTTCTTGATTCTATTCCCAACTGTTCAGGAACAAATTGTTCTTGGGAACAAAAATTTTACCAAACGCGATTCTAGGCCGAAACTGATTCTGGGAACAAAGAATCAGAATCTAGCCCTGTTTGGATGGTTACCAAACATGGCCTAAGTAACTGTGATAAGATGCTGGTTAAATTTTGAGGACCAGACATATATTTTAACTTCTTTAGGAGTATGCTTAATAAGCTACTTAATAGAACGGATACGTGAAAAAGAGAATCGTTTAGCAAAAGCAAAATACCAATTTATAAGTAAAAGGTGAGTTTGAAATTTTACTATTCATTGAGATAGGAAACCTCATAAAGATAGTCAATTTTAGAGACATTGAAAGCGAGAAGTTCTAAAGGAGGGCTAAGAGAAACTGGGGCATTCATGATAGTTGGTGTGGAAATTTCGGAGGATTTTGTCATTGTCTAAAAAGTCTCCCTTTCTATAGTGAATAATCAACATCAAACTAAAAACGTGCTAAAAAATGCCATGACTCTGATACTAGAAAATTTGCTTATGATACAAGCCAAAGAGAACGAAAATGAAATTTGTGGCAAATATGCCATCTCACGCACATGACCCTTCCTTAGCCTCAAAATAGGAACTTCCTATTAGTTACCAAATTCCTTTTCATCCTTTAACACATATCATAGACAATTATTATATAATTATCAAATGCGTATTTTTTGCTTAGAAACTCATCCATAAATTAGAAATAGAAAAAATTATAATAGAATGGTTATTATTCTTGCCTTAAATGGTCTATATTTTTGTGTTATGGAAAGTCCTAAATACATATGCTTGCCCTACATTTGCTCCAAACTAATTCCGCATCACAAAAAATCTCAAATTAGTACGGCTGTACCATATTTATCCCAAGCTAATTTCCGTGTTATTAAAAGTTAGACATTTTTACATATTTTCAAAACTTAAGCCAAAATCAGCAAATTTTTAGATATCAAAATCTAAGATTTTGGATTTTTTTGTAATATATAATTAGTTTGGAGTATATGCGGCACGAGTATATTAGTTTGGGATTTCTTGTAACACTAAAATTGATTTGGATAAATGTGATATGGGTGTATCGATTTGGGTTTTTCTATGATACAAAAATTAGTTTGAAATAAATGTGATTTGAGTGTATCAATTCATAATTTTTTGTGACAAGAAAATTAGTTTAAAATAATTGTGACATGGATGTACAAGCATAATATTTTTTGTGTTATAAAAAATCACGGAGTCTCACTTGAAGCTCACTGTCATGTAGCGGGGATGTGCATGTGAAAGCATCTTGAGTTTATTTATAAACAGAACATCATGGGAAAAATTACCAGATCAATCTTTAACATCTTTTACCGATGTTAACTTAGTCATAAACTTTCTATTTTGTCAATTTTATCTTAAACCTTTGCTAGAAATTTTAATGTAATTTTTTGGTCAATTTCCATTGGAAATCACTGACATAACGATATGCCATGTAAGATAACGGTGATGATTGGACCGCCATGTTGGCGATCTCAAGTGAAAATTCACCAAAATGATTAAATTAAAATTTCGTGCAAACGTTCAAGACCAAATTAGTGGAATTGAAATGTTTAGAATGTACTAATATCTGCATAATATGTTTAGGGCTGATGGGTAATTTTCCCAGGCGTGCCAGAGAGCTTGGTCGGGGATGGCAGAGATTAAATTTTACGTCATCTACTCCATCATAATAGGACTACGCGTTTTGGTCTGGCTCGGTAGGTGGTACATGACCTAAAATGAAGGACCGGTCAAGAAGTCACTCATGTCGTGCCGTGTCCTCGTTGAAGCATGCTTAGTTTCGGAAGTCCTAATGAGACCCACAACGACAGAAGCGGCGCTTTGCTGTTTTCCATCGATGTTGACAAACATGGCCCGGAATAACATGGGGAAGATAAGTTCTTTAGAGATGTCGCCAGACATTTCTGCTACAGATTCCGCCATCTCACGCTTGTAAGGCACGTTAGATCGGATGTGAATTCTTGACTCGTGCTCTGCATCGCGTTAGAAAGTCTTAACTCGAAAATTTAAAACATTAATTAGAGGGTCACGACGTTACCTTGAAAGCCCAACCGAATTCAGTAGTCGCGTGATGCAGGATTATTCTTTTGACGGGAATTATGATTTCTGATGCCACTATCATGTATCACGTGACAGCTTTTATCTTGCGAGATTTTGCCATCTCCATGGTTCTCCCGAATTCAGTACTCGCGCGATGCAGAATTTATTCTTTTGACGGGAATTATGTATCATGTGTTTCCTAAGTGCACCAGAATCATGGGAAATCTTCTATACCTCGTGCAGGTCCCAGTGGCCACTAATGGGCTCCAACCGGTTCATGTAAATATGATTCCCTGGCCCATCTCCACTCAGACATCGCTGACTCATCAACTGCAGATTCTTCTCAACGAATCACCAAACGCAACATCAAAAGTCAAAGACATTTGATTTCGTCTCGCAGCCAGAATAGAAGTTTACGACATTGTTAGGGGTGAATAATAATCATTCTGTCCAGAAATTGATTTCTGAAAAAGAAATACATTTTTTTTTTTTTTTAATTTTAAAAGAGTTTAAACAAAAATAACTATTTGATAACGACACAAAAATTTCTACTCTAAAAATATAAATTCGTTTGATAATGACACTTAATTTTTTTTTTCTTTCGGACAGCAGCAGATCGGTGGACAGTGGTGGACTGGTGATTGACGGTGACGAATGGGGGTGGCAGTGGAGGCCAGCAATTAGCGACCGTCGGCGACCGACGACCAACGGCGACGACAAGCGACCGACGGATGGTGGTCAACGGCGACGGATGAAGGACCTGGTTGACGAACGATGAGAATAATTTTTATTTCTCATTTCTGTTCTAGAGAAGTAGAAAATTTTTATTTCGATTTCTATTCCAAACCTATTTCTAGAACAATATTCTATTTTAGAAATAAAAAATTTGAATAATTTTATCAAACGGATTTTTATTCCAGAAACAAGTCTGGAATAGAAACAAGTAGTTGTCACGCACCCCCTTAGCCTACGAGTGTTGACCCACTTATCGTTTTTGGATCGATGAATCGGTTCTTTTGGAAGACAAATAACCAGTCCTCCCCGAATTTGAGTTCCTTTCCCTGACCATGCCAATGAAGATGCAACGTTCCACCCCCGCCTCGTAAAGGAGTACAGTTAACTTCATCGGTAGCGCGTGAAAGAAATGGATTTAACTACAAAACTGCTACTATTTCCTTAAAGAAGCCGAAGGGATTGCCTGAGCGCTAATCTATGCAGAGGAAATTGTCAGCACAAGTGCCGACATTATAACACTTGGCTTATATTTACAGCTGGGCTTGCGTGGTTGCATTGGGGGCGCGTGAAAGCAGCACGATCTGAACTTTTTGGATCAAATTTAGAATGGGTGGCGATCCCCGTTAGATGAACCGCTCCTCACATGGTTACTTCGGAAGACTTGATGGGGTGAACTTGCTGAGATAGAGGGGAAGAGTGGAAGTAGAGACAAATGGCTGATATGTCGTCCATTGCAATTCCACGCCTCTTGCGTTTCCATGCATGGGCAGCACACTCGACTAAGCGTTTGGCAGACTTGCTCCTGTCTGGCGTTGAGGATACAATGTCCACTGCTTCTTGATTGGATATAACATCCCAAACCTGACAGGGAAAAAAAAGAGCTAACATAAGAAGCGATCGCTATTCAATAGTACTTCATACTGCGAAATAGTATCTAACTGCCCGTGCAAACAAAAGGGTTGATGAAGGTCGCATGATATTAGATAATCAACGAGGACGCTCTTCAGGAGAGGTGACATTTTCTCCCCCACTCTTGCAGGACGATTATTCTTACTCCTGCTTGTCATGATAATATGCCAGATGAAAAAGTTCCGTCACAAGGCTTTTGAAATTGGGTCACTATGTGGAGTACTTGAAACTTGGTTGACTAACAGTTCAAATTTGACATTTGCGTAAATCTAAATTTTTTTCAGGAGTAATGTGACCGTCTAGAAACTAGAAAACCTCTATCGCCAGAGCATATATTCTATTATACATAGCACCACTACATGCCTGTTACTGTTTTGACAGTTCTGATTCGAAAACTCGCCATGGGTAAGTCTAGGGCAAACTGGAATGCACATTTTCTGAGGAAGCTATCGACTTTTTTCTTTTTCGTCCCACCTTTAAAAGCTCAAACAACTAACGGCAGAAAACATACCCCATCAGTCGCCAGCACAACAAACTGGTCTCTGCTGCTTATGTTTCTCTGTGTCACCTCAGGCACAGATATAAGTCCAAAATCTTTCACACAGTGATCTCCAAAGGCTCTAGACATTGCAAGTCCAGGTGATTCACCATCTGGCAGCCATAAACGGTGCACTCCTGGCTCATCCTCTAAACAGAATATCCTCCCATTGCATTGTATTATCCGCTCAGCTTCCTCTGCAGCAAGATCAACAGAAGTGTGAAGATCAGAAGAGAAGCTAAACCATGAGAGGAGTTATAGGCACGGGGACTAACGAGGTATGTTGGGTTTAAAATCAACAGTGAGCTGAACGGGAAGTATGCTCCCATCCTCAGAAGTAGTTGCTAATACAGCTCGTGAGTCACCTACATTGGCTATGATGATGTATTCCCCCTGCCAAAATATCAATTTCATTAGCTTCCACCGAAGGAACGGTTCCTAAAGAAGTAGAAACTTAATCAACCCCGGTGGGCCAATCACTAATTTTAGTAACAGCAAAATGGTTGTTCATTTCATCAACTGTTTCTTTTGTATGGAGTGTGCATATAGAAATCTATTGATGGAAGTGACCTTCCATGTCATGAATATATCGAAATGTCTTGTCTGGTCCAGATCTGAAGTTACATTTGCTGAGAACAAAGTCCACTATACATCTGAATTGCCTAGAAAGCTAGCCATCTTAATATTGCCTCTCGAAAGTCTATTGTTAGGAAGATGCGCTCCTCATTATCAGTTCTTATCTTGCAACCTAACAGACCAGATCCAATAAACTTATATCACGTGCCAACCGCAGCCAAAAAGAACTATCACATTACCATGACAGCAGATTCATGAACGCACTCCATACAGAGCCTACGTAAAGCAATGAAAATTTGAGGTGTTTGTGCTAATACCTGTCTGACAATAGTCAAAGCAGTGGTCCCACTGTAGCACGAATCAATCTTTCGATGCTGCCCGAGCTCGTTATCAATGGCGGCGCAAGTCTTCAAGTAGGAACTTTTCCATATATCAAAACAATGACACCTCTTATCTGATTCCAAGTCAAGATCTGGATCTAGGGAAGCTTGAGCAAGAGTCTCCTGCCAATTGCACAACAAAGAGGGTGGCATCGTCTGTCTGACCCTTTTTGCCACATAATGTCCCCATGGGCCATGCCCATCAAATATCCCACAAAAGATCATGTCATTTTGGCACCCAAATTCCTATCACCAAAAGCTACATCGTCAGTATATATTAACTTCAGTGAGAAAAACTAGAATATACCAGCCATGAGTAACAATCCATGGTATACAGGTGATCTTAAGAATATAAGTTTTTTTTTTTTTTGGTAAATTAAGAATATAAGTTCTGCTCAAAATGAAGCAAAAAGAAGGAAACTCCAACATAAATTGGCATAGATTTATCAGTCTTCACAGCATGCGATGTACAAACAACTTGAGACAAGAAACAAGCTGAGCAAGTGGATATTTGATAGACTCTGAACTTCTATACACCAAATGACAGGTTGTTCAAACATAATCTTCAAAATGAAAAGCAACCAGACGTTCCAAGCAATTGTAAAATTAGAACAATTCCTCTCCTGCAAATGACAATGGCTAGCTAGTTGAATTTCATAAGATAAACAATGAATGTGGGAACAACGACTGTGACCCCAATAGAATCTCGTGCATTCAGGTTTCAAGACATACCTCCCAAACGATGCAGCAATCCTGGTTCGCTCCTTTTTCCCCTCTCTTAGAGAAAACCGAAGCGAAGTTTTCGGAGCCATTGGCATTTACAATGCCAGATGAGCACAGTATCAAGTCATTCTTTTTCGCCTCTTTTGCCATGGTTTCTGCGGCCTCTCTAACATCACAATCCCCAGTGCTCCTTCCCTTCTTAAACGAAAATGATCTTGCCAGGCCATTGAATATGGTGGAGAAATGCCCCATGACCTGTACAATAAAGATGACTTAAGCCCTTCCAGAGATTCAACATCCGAACGTCTTTTTATCTTGATTGCATACTACATGTGGTTCTTAACGGAAAGATAGAACTGAAACAAGACTAATTTTTAATTAAAAAAGAAACTTCCTTTTCTGGGAAACCTAGTCCTCGATGAAAAAAATGTCCTTTTTTATTTCTCCTTTTCGTACTCGTCCCATCCACTAGTCTCAAGAACCACACAGAGGACGAAAGCACATGGTTTTGGAGCGATCCAGTGACTGGATGAACAACACGATCTGACTCAGATAGCTGAGCTCGAGCACGTAAAGCACAAAGCTCCAAAAGACCTGGGAATCTAAAGGACACTGCAGGGCATAATCATGCTTATGCTTACATGGAATTCCATAACCACGCACAAGTTGGGAGAAAAGTTCATCGAACCCAGACAAGAAATAACACCAAATCCGGTTTAGTCTCATTCCTTTTTTTCAAAAGAATAAACAAAGCCAAAGCAGCAAAAAGGAAATACGGGCAGGCATTCATTTCCGGGACTGTTTCCCTTTTCTCGGAAATCAATGGAAAGGTCGTCACGGTTTTTTCTCTGCTTTCAGGCTCAAAATTCAGTGTGAAAAGAAGGAGATGGGTCTGCGGTGGAGCGACTTCTCGAGGACAGAATCCCACGAGAGCGTTGCTTCTCCTTGTCATGGCGAAGACAAAGGTCACGCGAGCATTTTCCAAAGCAGCGCTTACTGCTCTGCTCCTGCTTCTGACGAAGACGAGAAAGTCAGCAGAAACGCGAAAGTCAAGATCGAAATTCACTCCTCTCGAAGCAGAAAAAGGCTCGACCAGATTTTCCCAGAACGCGAAGAAGCTCCATGAAACCAGCAGCTCGGTACAATCCCATGATTCTTTCGAGAGAGAATAACTTGAAATCATCCACAAAATTGCCAAAGAAAAGAAATCTCTCAGGAAAAAAACGAAATTTCTCCATTCGACGGAACTTCCAACAATGCCGAGCCAGAATAAAGGGCAGAAAAAAAAAAAACAAAAAACACCGCGGTGACTCGACGCGACTACCTCGTCGTTTCGCTTCGCCGTTCCCTCGCATGGAGCAGACTGCCACACGATAATCACGAAAACACACGGACACGTAGCGAGAGAGAGAGAGAGAGAGGGGGGGAGGGAGATACCCCGAGCGGCGGCGCAACGCCGCAACTTCGACGGCGGCGGGACTCAGGCGAGGCTCAGAGAGGGAGAGCGAGCGAGGGCGAGGGCGAGGGCGAGGGAGCGGCCGGAGAAGGGAGGAGCACCGCCGGAGAGGGGAAGGAAGCGGAGGGATCGAGAATGGCGGGGAAGCAGGAGGAGGTCGCAGTCCATAAGCGAGGCGAATCCGACCGTCCCTTTCTCGTCCGCTTCGCGTATCGATCGAAAGGTGCTGGAGCACAGCGGCGGTCGGTGCAGCTGCTCGATCTTTTTTATGGTGGTGGGAGGAGAAGCAGCGTACGAAGTCGACGCATGCAACGACCGCAGCGTCTGCTTACTGTTCCTGTAAAAATTCGTGTGGCTCTCGAACAGGAGAGGGAGAGAGAATAGGAGATATTTGTTATTTTTATTTTTATTATAATGATGGTGTTTTTTGACGTTTGTAAAATTGTGGAAATTTAAGGGAAAGTGAATTTTGTCTCCCTCTACAATTATGGGAGTCGATGCTGCGATTGTACAGTGCTTTCGTAATGATTTTGGCATCCATCATCATCGACCGCCCCATGATGGGGAAAAAATAAATATACATATATATGGCAATTTGATGTGACTTCGTATAAATTTGGTATATGTCCAAATAATTGGGTTTGGACCAATCATGGTATTGTATATTATCATGTCCTAGCCGAGTGATTAAGGAAATTTCAGGTACTCCCAAAATATCATATCGCATGATTAGATATCTACCTAATTCTTGAAATTCTCTTGACAGCATTTGAAGCTTAATGATCTGGGTAATGAATAGTTACAAAAGCGCTCCGTTATCACGTGAAAAGCTTCTTTTTCTTTTCTGGACTTATTTCTTTGGGCTTATGAAAGTTTTTATGTCTGATTCGGCGTACTGGAGCGAATAGATACGTGATTGGATAAGACTTGTTAATTTGCATGATCACATGGATTCTTAAGGCAAATTCTTAGTTTAAAGCAGGCGTGCTTTGCTCGACACGTTCCAGCGCAATGAAAAAGCAAGCGAGGATGGCCTGTTCAAAGTTAGGTGCATGTTGCCTGTTTTCCTTATGTGCACACAGACCTCCATGCCCATAAATTTTCTCTTCTCTTCACGCATCCCATAATTCGCGACACGTGTGTGCTTCCAATTGAAAGTCAACGGTTGAATGTTGGAATTATTTGGACCGAATTTGATTAACCCGAGACGGACACAGACGTATAAAACTTCTCTTTGATGGTCCTCTTTTTAATAATAATGAAATGGGTTCGTTTCTAGCAATTATTTGTTTCTCGTTGATTATATGTATCAAAAGCTGACCTTTTCCTTTTAACTCCATAAACAATCTGTTTTTCTGTACATAAATAATCTGTTTGAAAAGGAAGAATTAAACGTCCTAGTGACCACGACCGCGAACCGCCCATCGGAATATAGTAATATTTACTGAAAAAAATAAAATAAGATAGAGGATCACCTTGCAGATATTTTGGAATTCCAATGTGTCGCCCACCAATATTTTTATTAGACACAATAATGAGAACAGTAGACGATTAATCAAGGGAACCAAGTTGGTATGCTTGGAATTTTTATGGATTAATGCATTGCGTTTGCAAAATGCCTGCGGCATGAGGTTTTTTTCTTTTTTTGAGTTAATACTGTAAACAATCAAAAATCAGCACCCCATGACATATCTATTTTAGACTAATTTTAATCTCGTGAAAAATCCTAAACTTATACAACTCTAACATATTTAATTAATTGTCTCACAAAAAAAAAAAACACTCAAACTGTTACCCCTGATCCAAATTCACTCTCCATTAGCATCTTATACAATATCCTATTAGAATGCAAATGCATTTTAAGAGTGGGCAGATTTGATTGATTTGGAGTTTTTTGTGAGATGAAATGTAACTTTATGATAAATGTTTCATGAGGACATGTATTTGGGATTTTTTTTTGGTCAGATGAAAATATACGTGTTGCAAGATATTCGTTCGAATTTTTCTCGAAATAAATGGTATATATATATGCCACGGAGGTACCGTCTGGAAATTTTCAGCGGCATTAAGTTCTGTTATTTTCCTCAAGAGGTTAGGTCGATTCCGGTGAGTTTATAAACATACACGTGTACACGCCTGCATTACAAAATACATCCTCCTTTGGTCAGAAATAATTGACGATAGCAACAAACTACATGGATAATACGTCTAGAAACGAACCATATATTATATCGCCTAAAGGTCTACTCTTCAACTTTATAAAAATTCAATAGAACCCTAATCTCAAGCTCATGTGGCCTCTCGTGATTGGCTCGCGATGTGCCTATCGGGCAAATCAGCGAGTATATATAATTCGTATGTATCATTATGCCAAACTACGCCAACGACAACCATACGATTATAGTATAATACACGAAATATTAAATAAAACCTTGGGGTTGGGGAGGGGGATAATTATGGAGTTATGATTGCGATGCGGGATTTAAATATATAAATTATTTTTTTCCACAAAAGGAGGCGCGTGTATTTTTTCTTTCGTCGTTGATAATTATGAGTAGCACATAATATTTTATATGCTTCTCGATTTTCCTATTAGGGAAGAGGTCGTGCTGGACATTCCGCCAATCCCGTCTGCATTTCTAAATTCGACATCGACCGGCAAAAGCTGTTCATCCATGCCTTATTATAAGATAGATATCTATATACATTCTTTAAAGTGCATAATACCTGCTGACCATGCAAGGTAGGTAGGTGTGTGTGTGAGAATCTTTATCGTCTCATCACCTCGAGGTTTGAGACAAGATATTGCAAAAAAAACTTAGCAATTTTTTTTTAGAAAAAAACAAAAGAAAGAGGACGAAAGAAGAAAATTGATGAGAAAAGGAAAGAAAAATGATACAAATAGTACATGAACTTTGAGCTAGTATCTAATTTGATCATTGAACTTTTAATTTATTCAGTGTAATCCCTGAATTTTTTGTACCTATTCAATAATCCATGAATTATAGGAAAATGTTCAATTCAATCAATAAGCCCTAGTCTTTAATTAAAAAAAGAATTATATTGAATATTTTCATACAGTTTATGAATTACACAGAACATATACCAAAAGTTCAGGAATTACACGGAACAAATTAAAAGTTCAGAGATCATTTGTATATTGAGTTAAAGTTTATGGACCACATTGAATAAATTAACAATTCAATGATCAAATTGCATATTGAGTCAAAATTCAGGGACTACTTATGTAATTATCAAAAAAAAAAATTGCATCTACCCTGCTAAAGGAAAAGGGCTGAACTAGTGACCTGCTCATCATAAAAGGGAGGAAGAAAGGTGCTCCCATTTACCATGTTATATAATTGCAATTTGTGGAATCATGGACCAAATAGTGGTGCGGGAAATTGACTAATTCAAGAAACCTACTTTTCCTTTGTGGGAGTGGGTAGTGAGATCCGAAGTTATGCTGCTTTGCGAAGGCCTATAGTACACAGACATTGAATCGGAATTTCCTAGGGAGAGAAGATTATTAATGACCGGAACGGCGGAAGAATCGAACATGGTCCCCTAGAACAAAAAAAAAAAAAAATTGGGTGACTCATATTCTCTTATTTTTATTTTAAGGATCTCGCACCTACTACAACATAAATGAATAACCCAAAAATCTCTCCATATGATGCATGTCATAATCAAGCAACACCGCGCGAGTTGTCCCAAGGGTCCGCACATGGTCCAAATCGAACCGTGATTTTGTGGAAGACGGGCCAGTTCCTGTACCACCGATGCTAAGGTGCGGCTTCCGACACGCGCATCGACTGTACACGAGATACTGCCCCAATATTTTTGGGGCCCAGAAATGATTTTTCTTCTCTGCTTTTCTTTATCCGAGGCTTGTCAATAGCTGTCGAGACAACAGTAATCTTGACCTTTGTAAACTAAGGAAAAAGGGACGGTGATCTGTAGTTTCTTTGTTTAACGTTACCCTCCACCTAACGGAAACTAGTGGAATGTTCGAAGAGACTCTTGCGCATGTCATCCGCCCAAGAAAGAAACAATTTTTTTTTTTTAAAAAGGGCAGGATTCGAGGCATGCCCCCTCGAGGAAGGGAACGGGGCATTGCAAAACAAGAATGACGACGATTTTTATTTAAACCCGCCAATCATTATATCTTTATAACAAGCTATTATCTAAAAGGTGAGTGTGGAAAAGTGCATATGTCTATTTCCTACTTTGAGAGAAATCTATGAATGAATCGAGTCGAGAATAATCTAATTCGAATAGCCAATCTAAACTAAAGTGAGAATGTGAAATAAGCGAGTATGAGATTGAGTAAAAGAGTGAAAGAAAATGCAAAGAAAATAATATGAGTGAGCATTATGAACTCATTCAATATTCATTTTATTTTTAGTTTTATCATTTCGAATTTATTTATGATTCATTTAATGATTATAATTAATTCATATGATAACTCAATACATTAAATATAAATTAAAAATCAAGTTGCTTATAATATATTTTGACGGATTTACTTGAAAAATTCAGATAGACCGAGCTCGAAAGAGGATCCAAGTTGCGAAAAGGGAGCCGACCCGCCCGCGGAAAGCGTGGTCAACACATCCGACAGCTTAGGGGTCAACCTTTTTCAACGCGACAGCACCGCATGCAGCGTGACTCCGAATCGAGACGACGCTGCAGGCCGCTCCGTGTGCTGATCGTGTCCGCGTGTCCCGTCGCACGTGGTTCACGATTTAAATCTAGCACTTTCCAACAAGAAAAGGCAAAAAGCAAAAATAACCGTGAGAGAGAGAGAAAGAGGTAGGAAGGGGAAGAGGTGAGGACCAACCGCGACCGCACGATGGTCGCGGGTCGGACGAAGGTAGGTGCGAAAAGGTGGCGTCGCCGCCGTCGGATCTGGGGATGGGGGCCCCGGGATGGTCGCGGCGGAATCAAGTCAGAGCGAGAGGCCAGCGGATGCGCGACAGGTGGTGCTGGCCAACAATCGCATGTGGGGCGGTGCACGGGAACGGGACAGCCGAGCCATCTGCTTTTTGGGCCTTCAACTTTTTTCCACGGTTAGGCGTCAGAGCGGTACGGTTTCGATCTCGTCCCTAGCAGAGTGCCTATCGGCCGACGCGCCCATGCTGTTGTAGATCAGGACGACGGTGAAAAGTTGGTTTGATTGGGGCTGGGTTTGGCCGATTGTGGACGGAACTATCGGCACGAGGGAAAATGTCGATCGGCTTTTGGACATTTGATGATTGAATGTTGCTATCGATACAGATATCATGTGATTGTGATTAGCTGTCGATTGACTTCAATGTTGATGAGTAAAAGCTATATCGATCGACAAGTGTTATATTGCAAAGACAATCATGAATATTGACAATTAGGTACTGATGTCGATATATTGATCGATTATGATTTTACCATATGATTAATATTTAAGATAAGTATTAAAAATGGTTGGAATTTACTTCAGATAAGGATTACGTGGAGTTATGAAGTTTAAGATTGTGGCAAGGAAATTATGCTTGGAAATTCAAGTAATAACCCTTCATAGGGGAGCTATGAAACTTGAGATTGTGGCAAGTCTAAAGATTTAAATAATAACCATGCATAAGTGGTTATCGATTATGTTAGGCTATAAATAGCTAAGTATATTCATGTAGATGACCTCCTTCAATCAACCAAAGAATTCAATTTTCTAGCAAATTTATTCCACAATTCAAATGTCTTTCAATTCCCGTATTGGAGTCGTATTTAAGAAATCTTCTTCGTCAATTTAAATTCAATATTATGTCTCTTTATCATCTTACTTTGTCATCAATTAAATTTTGACAAAGTGCTTTATATTTTGTTGTCGTGAGTTGTATCCGTTCATTGTGATTCATTGGAATCCATGATTGAAATCGCCACAGAACTTATCTTCTCTTAACAAATAATTATGAACAAATTTCGGTGAAAAATATTTCCTTAGCAATCCAATTTCAGCCAAATAAAGGCGAAACCAATTGAAATGTGACTGAATTTTCATATAATCACAAAGAAAGTTACTAAGGATAGCAATCTGCCGACAACCATCCCTTCAAACGCCCTCGTCGTAGTCAAACCTGATTAGAAGGATGACGAAATCGTGGGGCCGATCCCGCCGACATAGGATTGGCTTGTGTAGAAAATCAGATTTAGATAAAGTGAGTTAGTAGGTATATAATTACAGTATATAGAGTGAACATTTGGTCAATCTTTGCGTGAGAGAAGATGGAATTTCAATTCTTTAAGACTCATCTTCCGTTAGAATAGAAAGAATATCCATTGGGTCTCGAAATTTGGACAGAAACCGAATGAAATCTCCCAAGAGAGAGCTCTCATTCACAAGGGAAAGAAGGGGAAGAAACCACTTAAAAAGTATGTTCAAGCTGATCTCCCCCGTCTTCTTATTCTCATTAATCTGCCACCATTGTTTAGCATTTTCCACCGGCTCTGCCTCATTTGTCAGCACCACATACGTATATTTTTATGTGAACTTTTTTCATCATCTAACGATAGATTAATAATATTTTGTATTTAAAAGTTCATAAGAAAGTAAGCTTTAAAAGGTTTATGAAAAGCTTTAAATGGTTTGGAAAAAGCAAGTCCAGGCACTCGCATTTTGCGACATATTACAACAAACTAACAAACTAGAAATTAAGGATGCGGATGATAATCACTCGATTTTGGAAATCAATTTTTGGCCAAAGACAGATTTTTCTATTTTTTAACTCCTTGGACATGTTTGTCAACAAAAATATACATTTAATAACCATACAAAGTTTCTATCATTGAATAGAAATTTGTTTGAGAACACAAAATTTCTCCCTCACAAATGGCTATAGGAGGCGGCGGACGAACAAACGGCGAGCGACTAGTGTCGAGCAATGACGGGTGGCCAGCTAGTAGCAAGAGTAAATGATGAAAATATTTTTTATTTTTACTTTTGTTCTAGAAATATAAAAGTATAAATTTTTATTTCTCATTTTTATTCCAAACCTATTTCTGAAGTAAAAATTTATTTCATCAAGTAAACAATAAAATTTCATTATCAAACGAATTTCTGTTCCAAGCCTATTCCTAAGAACAAAAAAAAAAAAAAATTAGAGGAATATGATGTTTATTATGCACACCCTAAAAATTCATTCACAATCTCCATATGGAAAAGAATTACATCATGGGAAAGCAATTCAACTCTATATTAATAAGAATACGTTTGGTAATATTTTTGTTTCGAGAAACAAATTTTTTTTTCAAAAATAGTCTTTTCTAATTATAATATCTATAACAATTTTTAAATAAAAAACACGTTTGGTAATTATACAAAATTTATATTCTCGAGATTGAAAAAAAGAAAGAATGCGTTTGATATGACTTACAATTTTTTTTAAAAAAAAAAAATTTAATTTTTTTAGATTTTTCTTTTGTCCCTCTCTTCTTTTCTTGCTCCTCCTCTCGGTAGCCGCAATTAATGATCGATGGCGGGCGGCGGTGTGAGGTGGCAAACGGTAAGGAGCGACGAGCAACAAGGAAGGAAAAAAAAAAATGACTTATTTATAATAATTGTTCTCGGAAACAATAAATTACTTTTTTTTTTTACTTCTTATTTCTATTTTAAATCTATTTATAACCCATTACCTTGGGTGGAATTGCCACAGCATGGGCGTTCTTCTTAGCAAGAATTATTGCAGTAGGATAATGGCTAGGAGAATTTGAAAGGCATTATGGCATTAAGATTCCCGGACCATCGCAAGGAAAACTATAACCGAAATCCTTTTTATCTAGCATTAACTTTGAACCATTGGTAAAACTTCATATGGGTTCGATGTGCTTTTATCTAACTAATTTTTTATTATCGGGAATAGAAAAATTAATTGACATCTTCAAATGGATTTCTACTTTTTTTCTATTTCGAGGAACAAAAGAATAACAAGTTACCATGAAGAGCCTATAGCAAGTTACCACGCGGGGGCCTAAGGGTGCGTTTGATACTGCTTTGGAAGGGGCTTTGGGGGCTAAAGGCCTTTGGGCCAAAATAGAGGTGTTTGGGAACCACTTTGCAAGGCGCATTGGGGAGATGCTGGCATTTGGTAGCCGAAAGCCCAAGGCAGTCCTAGGTCGCCTTGGGCTTTCAAAGATTCTAATGCCTCATCACTTGTTCATCCGTGTCTTGTTCATCTTCTTCTCGGCCGGCGCGGACGAGCTCGAGAGGCCGGCGATGGACTCACGAGGTCGGCGAGGTCACGGCGACCATCACCGCGATCGCGCGACCCGACGACCGCTCGCGAGTCCCGGCAACCGCCATGAGTCGCGTCGCCGCGACCCGGCTGGTCGCGCGACCTCGGCGCAACCTAGATGCGGGTCGCCGGAGGTCGCGCGACCTCAGCGCAACGCGCAGAGGTGACGCGACCTCGAGCGCAGCCCGGATCCGGGTCGCCGAAGGTCACGCGACCTCGCGGCGACGCGCGCGACCTCGCGCGAGCTCCGGCGACCCAAATCGGTTGTCGCGAGGTCGCGCGACCTCCAGCGACCAAATGCGCGGCGAGGTCGTGCGACCGATCGGCGCGACCCAGATCCAGTTGCCGCGAGGTCGCGCGGACCGATCGGCGCGACCCGGATACGGTCGCCGCGAGGTCACGCGACCTCCGGCAACCAGATCTGGGTTGCATCGAACGTCGCGAGGTCGCGCAACCTCCGGCAAAGGGCCGCCGAGGGTCGTCCGACCCTAGGTGACCCTCGCCGGAGGTCGCCCGACCCTAGGCGGCCCTCACTGGTTGTTTCCGGGTCTCGCCGGCGGTTGCCTGCCTCTCGCCGGCGGCCTCCCGGCGGTTGCCTACCTCTCGCCGGCGGCCTCCTGCCCCTCGCCGGTGAACTCTTTTATTTTTTTGATAGTTTTTTTTTATTTTTTTATTAATCACCAAGTCCTTTGTAAATGTAGTCTTTCCAAACACTATTTTTCCCCAAGCTACTTTAAAATGGACTTTCAAAGACAATTTACCAAACACCATTTTTAAAAACCCTTTTAACTCAAAGGTGTTTGCATTTTCTCAAAGGCTTTTTCCAAAGGCCTTCCCAAACGCACCCTAAGAGTGGGTTTCGCGTTTGGATACTTTGGTCTATGCTATTTCGCTTTCGGGTCATCTCTACAAGACAAGAGAGGCGGACAATTTCATCGAGTCTCGCGACACGGCTCGGCCTCCTGAATTTCTAAGAGCCCAAAGTCCGTGATCTTGCCCGTGTTGTTTCTTGACAGTTGACACGCTACTCCAAGAAAGATCAGACTGGAATAAACAGGGAAACTCTAGCCCATTCACACAATTCCAATGCTGCCACAATAAGAACAAGCAGTGTTCAACTGTTCATCATCGTCTGTTGTTTCAACAACCGAGCGTCACTTCCAGCTCCCTTCACTTACAAAAAAAAATTAATCCGTCCAGGCAGACATAATCCCAACCGCCGTCACTGCTGTTGATACCGAGGGGTTGACAAGAAAACGGTTTCATCGGTTTGTTTACCCTCATGTCTTTCCTAAAAGAACTTCTGAAGATCCTCTCTCAGTAGAAAGGTATGTTAAGTTGATTGATACCTTGCGCGTTCGGCCTGAAACTGCCTAACAAGCTGCAAAGACTGATAGTAGAGGTTCAGGTCGAGGCCGTCGACATTTCTACCCACTCGAGCCCGCAACACCGCCTGAAAAGCATGAGCACTTATTAACCCAAATGGTCGATACCACTACGCACAATGCACACGTCGCGCTGCCAATCTCTAACCCATTTGCCGGCAAAACTCAAATCTAAAACAATGAAAGTTCTCACCTCATTATCAGGTTGAATCTGGAGTTCGCCGATGAACTGGTACGTTGAGCCGACACGAAAACTAAGATCCCTCAGATGCTGTGTGTCTATCTTCAGACTAGCATCTCCATCGACAATCATCGCTATGGTAGTCTCCACAGAATACTCTTGTAACCTCAAGTGAAAAGCAGATATCAGTCCCAGGAAAACCGCAACATTCTGAAAGAAGAAACAGATCAACAATAGAAAGCGAAAGACATGCAGATGACCAATGGCAAACAATCCAGTTGACAATGTTTAGATGATTTCCCGGTAGAACTTGCTGATAAAGGAAGGAAAAGAAAGAGGACAACTTTTTAAACGCCTTTGCCCCGGCCTCACATCAAGGTTGGGGCGATTGCTTTATCCCATATCAAAATAGGATCATTTGCCAGACCCAAAATCGGCCACATTCTCAAGTAATCTAGACAGCATCATTACCGAGGAAAGTGTCTGATCCAAGTTCATTACAGGCCTTGCCATCCTCAAAAACAAGAAAAAAACCGAAACTTGTGCAGTGCGGCATCAATCAATCATGAAACTCAACACAGTTCAAGTTCTTTTATCTTTCCGGCCGTCACACGGGCATTGGAAGTTCATTGCCAGCCGAAGCCTGCCCAATCTGACAAGAACGAAAACAAGTTCCAAACGGCGGAATGTCGATGACAAGGTCGTAAGTCCAGTCTAGTCCTACAAGCGTAGGAGAGCTGCAACTCCGAGCTCGGCTTCGCAGCCACATTACACGCATCTGCAATCTCATCGACCCTAGAGTAATCAAAAGCTAACTACTATCCAAAACCCTAGCTCGTACAAGCTCCGTTTCGCGCGCCGGTATCCCCTCGGAAAAGGCGAAACCAGGTAGGGACGGAAAATGAAATGGCGAGCGGATCGACGAGAATCAGGGGGGGAGGGAGAAACCGCAGGAGCACTGATTCAACAGATCAATTCAACGGCATTGCGCAGAAGGAGGAGGAGGAGGAGGAAGGACATGAGAGCCTACTTGCCGAGGACGCGAAGAGAAGCCCCGTCGGCGAAGAGAGGAGATGGCGGACGGAGCTCCTTCAGCGTGACCGGAGCTCCGGATCCGACGGCGGCGCCGGAGGACGCCATCTTCGCGCAGCCGAAATCGCCCTCGCCGCTCTCTCTCTCTCTCTCCTCTGATCTATACTTTACTCTCGCGGGCCCAGCTGCGACTGGGCCGGCTCTCGGTCCAATACCAATCCTCCTCCCTAGCCCATTACGACTGGGCCGGGCCTCTTCTCTCGCGTCTCGTCGCCGTGATGAAGATCAAAGAACAGAATTTGACAGAAGAGCAAGAAAGTGGCTTTACAATTTCATTACTGCTGATCCATTCAATGCTTACGCAAGCAACGGCAATCTCATGTTCAGTAGCGGTGTACATAATTACAGACATACAAACACAACCTGTACATATTATTTATAAAAAAAATGCATAATTTAATTTGCTATTTGTACACAACTTTGACTTGCAGCCAATGGGGCATTCGGTTAGCATCGTCCGACTCCCATGTTAGTGTCACGGCCCGAAGGAAAGCTAATCCAAAAGGGTTCTAATCGACGGCCGTGACTTATCCGTAGAACAAGTGACTCTTGGCTTGTATCTTGAAGTCCTGGTTTTCTCGAGTCTTCTAGAATACTTATGGGGGCGGGTGATACGGTAATTGTACGCTTATGTAATAAATGCGGGTAGTTGGTAGTTGGGGAGATGCGATCTCCACCGTTAAATCGAGGAGAGATTTACGGATACGGTTTGCTTTATATTTATATATATAAGGGTCTCCTCCCTCTCATTGTACTCATCTCATTTACAAGTGAAATACAATTAAGAGTTTCCTCTCTCAAGATTCTTGTGAGTTGAGTGTGATAAGCCACACGGGTTAGGGAACGCTAGATCGATCGACCCATGACATTAGCGTGGCAGCAAACTCCCGTGAAATTTCGACCCATAACATTAGCGTGGCAGCAAACTCCTGTGAAATTTCTAAGACACATGGATTAGGGAACGCTACTGTCTTATTTTTCGACAGATTTATAGTCATCATATATGTCCCCAATTACATTGTCCGTTCCAAAAGTTCGAGTCACTAAGAACATCGAGAATTAAATTCTAGATATATTAACAAACTAATAAAAAGAATAGAGAACACATCTTGGGGCTATAATTTCAATGCTTTCATTTATGAGTTTCTCATGATCAAACAATATGAGGTGCAAGAAAACGGAATTTCTAGTGATTTGCTTGGGTTTTTTATGGTCCACAATTCGGAAATGAACAAAAATTCGAATTGGCCAAATTAAAGGGATTTTTGGCCTCCTTACTGAGTCATTTGGTGATGGGGACTTGTAGAAACTATGTGGGTTTTTTCTACAACAAAATTAGACATCAATTGAAGAATTAGTGAGGAATTTTGGCACCAACACTAAAATGGTGTTATTGATCTCCTTAGGAGCCTCTTGGTGGAGAAGAAGTCCAACACTGCTACAGTAACCAGGTGCCAACCGTTTCCAATAGAGTCATTTTACAAAATAAACAGTGGAATGTTAGCCAATGATTTTTAAGTTGGGAGCAAGGATACTAACTTGCCAGTTTCATAATTTTTTTTGTCAACAAATTGGTGGGATTTATTAAGGTCGAGGAGAAGAAGTCCAACATTGCTGCAGTAACCAGGTGCCGACAGTTTCTGAATAGAGTCAATTTACAAAATAGACAGTGGAATGTTAGCCAATGATTTTGAAGTTAGGAGCAAAGATACTTACTTGTTGGTTTCATATTTTTTTTTTATCAACAAATTGGTGGGATTTATTAAGGTTGAAGATGTTGAGAAGCTGAAAGAGACAGAGGAAGCTAGAGGAATTTGTTCGGTTTATGGGGATTTCAAGCTTGTTCGCGTTTTCCTCGAGGGTGGGACTGTAGAAAAAGAAACATCGGCGATTTGCAGCAATGCCAAAAGCTTGGGGAGCAATATGTAATTTTCCCACTCGAATATTCCCATCTATCTAAATAGTAAATATAAACTCATTTCCGCACCTATTACATTATTCCATTTCAAAATAAGCCGTTGTTTTGCCCTCGATCCCCTTCGGTTCAGCCTTGGACAGAAGCAAAAGTTTCAGCAAGGGCTGAAACTTCGTGGCCCGTTTTAGGCCTCTTCCGAGCCTCGTTTGGTGTCGCCGTGGGCTTGTGTTCCACTTACCTCCACGTCGTCATCACCGTGAACTTACCGGCCCGCTAATCCGATGAGTTTACTTACTAAACTTTGCTTAGAAAGTTAATGATGTTTATGGGGTAATTAAGATCTTTTGTTATAGACTCTAAAAGTTTTGCATCATAGTTGAGTATCCCAAGAGTATACTTTCATCTGATCTTTCATCAAACTTAACATGCTGATCATTAGCATTTCTTAACATAAAACATTTACATACAAAAACATTTTTAGTCATTGACATGCATCTATACACGTCTATGCTTACATTGAACCAAATATTACTCATTCTCACTTTTTTGTTAAGATACTGAATCAACAACAAGGTCCATCTCTGGAATCACTATTTATCATCATACATATTATGTATTTGAAGTAATAATAGAGCAACACAAGGTTCATCTCCAAGCCAACATTAGGACACAAATTAAAGCCGAGTTTGCAAACCACGGCATCGAGAGAATGGGAAACTGTTACCATTCTCTAATTCGCGATAAATGTAAATGCTATCAGGACGACATAGAGAAAGAAAATTGACCAAGGTATAGGACATACATCAGTAAACCGCACTTGACAGCTCCAAGAGCAACAACAATGAGAGCGAAGGCAAATCGGAACTTTGGTCTATATCTTGCTCTCCCATCTTGATGGTTTTCAGTAGTTTGTAGAAACCCTTGACTTTTGGACGGGTAGAGTTGGGTGGAACATCGATGCACTTTACGAGTGGAATCAAGTTCTTCTCCAGGGATTCAAGAAATTCAATCCTTGGAGCAATTTGATCTACATGCTCTGCTTCACCTCTTGGAAATAAAATCAGCAACACTTGTTAGTGTATAGTCTCTTGGAAAAGCTCAAGTTTTGAGCTCTTTTTCCTTCACATAAGATGGTAGTCTTTTCAAAAGCTTTCAAGAACTACCACTTTAAGTTCTAAAGGAAATTTGATGCGGTATGATGACAAGCTTCTAGTGCCAATCATAGCTAATGAGTATACATTGCAGGAGTCTAAACTTTGTACGGTGGGGTATGTCACCCGTCTTTTAATCTGTGGCTAATTAAGCTAGTGAAAATTCTTCTTCTCGACAAACCGGGGATGCCTCCTTAACACGTATAAAACTTTTCTAACTTACCCTTACAACACATTCACATAATAAAGCCAACCAAATGCACAAAACTACCGGGTAAGTGTGACGGCCTGAAGGAAGGGACAATCCAAGAGGGTCCTAAACGATAGCCGTAACACATCCTTTGGAACGGGCAACCCTCAACCGTTGTCCTCGAGTCTTAGGTTTTCTTGAGTATTCTAGAATACTCTTGGGAGACGGGCAATACTGTAAATCCGGATATATGGTAGTTGGGGAGATACGATTTCCATCGTTAGATCAAGAAGAGATCTATGGATACGATTTGTCCTGTACTTATATATATAGGGGTCTCATTCCCTAATTATATCAACTCATTCACAACTGAAATATAAGTTCAAAGCTTTTCTCTCTAAAATATCCTTGTGAGTCATGAGAAATGCTTCGCTAAAGGTTTTTTTAGGAGGAAAAGCCTTCCAATCAATAGTTGTTCTCAATATAAATTTCTCATCACAAAAGAAAGAAGTAGAGTCGAAATGCAGTCGTGTCGCTTCTTCAATGTGACAGAATTTTACCAAACGGATATCATGAAAATTTATCGATTTGTCACTGCATTTTGCAAGAAACAACCCATTTTCTTCAGGCAAAGTGAGAGCTTTCCGGGGGTCTTGAGTGAAATTACATTTAACGGCTAAAATGCAGTTTTTTTAATCTCAAAAAATAGCATTCGCCAACGGTATTTTATCAATGTGACATGATCAGAGATAAAAACAGGAAAGAATCTCAAGATACTGACTCCCTCAAAATCCTTAAACTTGCAAAACTTGAAGAGCTAGGCTTCGGACAGAACTGGGCTCCAGTGCTTTTTATATATTTAAGGTAGATTTACCTCTGGCCACCACCGTGATCAGCTAAATCGTTGTTTCTTATTGACCTTCCCACTTCACCTGAGATCTCCTTTCTTCCTGGTTTCGAGTGTCTGCAGATTGCTGTCTTCTGAAAGAACGAGCTGCTTCAGGGAATATGAGCTGAGAGCCAGAGGGTTTGTACCGGAGGGGGCGTGGGTGGATGTCTGGATAGGCTCCTCTCCGAATGTTCACTGAGAACATTTGCATGTCACCGCTGGGATATATGCTACTGGTTAACGATGTCGCTTGCGCTCCGAGAAAACACACCCGTGCAGCCGATACCAAACACCCCCGCACCCACCCATTTCGTATATTACAAAAATGCCCACGCGATCCCGATAAAACACACCTGCGCACCCGAGACCAAACACTCCCACACCCGAGACCAAACACCCCACACCTATCTCGTATATTACAAAAATGCCCCCATGGGAAGTCTGCGTTTTTGGATTCGATGGGAACACAAAAACCAAAACGTTGAATCTTCTTTTAAAATACCTAATTCCCTTTTGCTCTTTTTGTTAATATATCAAGATTTCTATACAGGTGGTTTCAAATTGCAGAGGCCCTCAGAGCTGACAACGTGCACTAGGTATGTTCAGTCAGCGTAGATAAATGCCTTATATACGTGCATCCACAGTTGAGAATTGGTTGAAATGCCAATAAAAGCACTTTCAAAATAGAGGATTTTCATCCTCTTCTGTTATTTATGTCAGAAAATATTTATGTCAGAAAATTTTCACGATATTAATTTGGTAAATTAGAGTGCATTTGTTTAAATTTGTTTCTATTTCGAAACACAAATTTTTGTTATTTTGTTTCAAGAACAAAAAAAAAAAAAAGAGCATATTTGAAATAGAAACAAAAATTATAAAAAATTTATTTCTTGTTTCCGAGAACAATTCCAAGAAATCATTTTTTTTCTCATTTTTCTTCTTCTTTTTCTTTGGCCGGTCCGGCCGTAGCCATGGTGGCAACCGGCCATTGAGGGTCGGCGACCTCGCCAGAGCACATCGGCCCCGGCGAGGCTCAACCTCACCAGCCATCGGCCGGGCGACGCTAATTTGGCGGTGGCCCGGCGAGCCTCGTCGTGGTTGAGCAAGGCCGCCGACCCTCGTCGGCCGGTCATCGACCATGGCCGATGCCGGCGATTAAAAGGAAGAAATAAAAAAAAAGAAAATAAAAAGAAAATAAAAATATTAAAAAATTAAAAGAAACAAAAAAATTATACAAGTTTATCAAACGTGTTTCTATTATTTTTCTATTCCAGGAATAGAAATTTTGTGCGCTTACCAAATGCATTCTTTCGTGTTCAAAAATTGTTCCCCGGAACAAAAATAGATTTTCTATTTTTGTTCCGGGAACAATTTTTAAATAGAAACGTTACCAAACGCGCCCTTAGTTTAGGTAAAATCATGGTCGAGTAATCCCTCTCCATAAGTTTTAGTACCTTGACAATACTTATTTAAATTAGAAAAATAAATTACAGTTAAACTTCATTATTTTACGAAAAATGGATGATTTAAAAATAATTTTTAAAAAATTGTCTGTATCATTTACAAAAAGAAATGAATGAAAAATATTTTCATTATTCACAAAAATATTTAACCAAAATCGTTGTTAAAATAAAAATATTTTCCATTGAATAATTATTTTAAGCAACACAAATAATCATTTTTAGAAAAAAAATTTCAAGTCATTCGTTTTTCGTGAAACAGACATAGTCTTAGTATTGAATTTTTTCCTAAAAATCTCAAACTTTGAAAAAATGCCAAGAAGCCTCGGTCAAATGCATGAAGAGACCTCATTTTCACTAGCCACTATCACGTGTAGGAAGAGACTGCACATAAATTTTGTTGCTTTCTTTTGTTAAGAGAAACTCAAGTCCTTAAAAGGACTCGCCTAGATTAAATCCGAATTTCAGGATCACCTACATGTAAAAACACTTAAAAGAGTATTGCAAAGCACAGTGCGAGATAAAAATACTGTACCAATTGAGTGCACATTAACTTTGTTGCTTTCTTTTTGTTAAGAGAAACTCTTTTTCTTTATTTTGGCTAAGTTTTAATTTCTTCTTTTGTTAAGTGAAACTCATATTACTTGCAATAAACTTCATATGCATGTCGCACGTAGTCAAGAGACAAATATCCACTAGCAGGTGGATGTAGGTGTTACCTTCTTTGCATGGATAGTCAGTGGGGCCACTTTCTCCCCCACCCCATCCCTGACTCTTCTTTTGATTTAATTATTTAAAAAAATCAATTAAATATTTAAAGTGCATTTATTTTCTTATAAAAAGATTTAAGGACCTAAAATGGCCAATCGCCGCGAATAAGGCTTAGAACTTGCCAATCGGCCAAACAACTGCTTGTAATCATTTTCTTGAGACTTGGGATAGTGGTAATTTTGTACAAAATTTTCAATTGAGTCAAAAAAAAAAAAAAATCCCCAACTTGAATTAGAATTAGGTTTCTACTTCAATTTTTCACATTTTCTTCTTCCTCTCCGCCCTATCCTTGGGTGCGTTTGGGAAGACTTTTGGGGAAAGTTCTTGAGAAAATGCAAAAGTCTTTGAGTTAAAGGTGTTTTTCAAAATGCAAAGTGTGTTTTGTAAATTTATTTGTGAAAGTCCATTGTGAAGTATACTTGTGCAAAATAGTGTTTGGGTAAATTAAATTTGTAAAATGCTTTTATTATTAAAAAAAAAGGAAAGTTGGCTGGCCAAGGCTTCTCCGGTGACCGCCGGCCAAGGCTTCGCCGGTGACCGCCGGCCAAGGCTTCGCCGGTGACCGCCGGCCAAGGCTTCGCCGGTTACCGCCCGGCGG
Source organism: Eucalyptus grandis (assembly GCF_016545825.1). Classification (NCBI taxonomy): domain Eukaryota; kingdom Viridiplantae; phylum Streptophyta; class Magnoliopsida; order Myrtales; family Myrtaceae; genus Eucalyptus; species Eucalyptus grandis. Next base: position 64,297,179 of record NC_052619.1, on the reverse strand, counting down.
GAGCGCGCCGGCGAAGGGTAGGCGATCCGACGAGGGTCGCGGCGACCCTCGCCGCGCCATCGCGCAACCCACCGCGCCGCGAAGGTCACCACAAGGTCACGGAGGATTTGGGTTGCGGCGAGGTCCTGGGTCGCCGCGACCTCCGGCGACCTCCGCGACCAGATTTGGGTCGCACGGGTCGCCACGACCTCTCGACGACCTCCGCGACCCGGATCTTGGTCGCGGAGGTCGCCGGAGGTCGCGGCGACCCAGGACCTCACCGCGACCCAGATCCGGGTTGCGGAGGTCGTCGGAGGTCGCGGCAACCGACCTCGCCGTGACCTAGGCAACCGACGCGCGACCCAAATCCGGGTCGCGCACCGATCGGCGACGGTTGCCGGGGTGCGGCGACGGTTGCCGGCCTCTCTCCAACCCGTTGTCGACCCATCGCCACCTCGCCGGCCGAGTCGCCACCTCGCTTGCGACATCCAAGAATTCGACGAAGAGGAAGATTGAACGGTGCGATGAACAGTAGAAGTGGGAAACAAATGCAAAGCCAAAGCTGAAAGCCAAGGCACCCCAAGGGCTGCCTTGGGCTTTCAGCCTCTGAAGGCTGACTTTGGCTCAATGGGGTTTCTAAAATTTTTGCCAAACACCTGATATTTGGCCAAAAGGCCTTTAGGTGTCTAAAGATGCTTGGGAAAGCTGTTCCCAAACGCAGCCACCGCTCGGCACTCAGTCCTCGCCACTCCTTGCCTAATCCCTGTCACTCAATGCAAGCTTCAGTACATCGTCCACCGTCGTTTGTTCTTTCCCAAGTTCCATCGTCCGCAAGCGTCAAGTCCGTCGTCCCGAGCTTCAAGTCCGTCGTCCACGAGTTCAAGTCCTTCTTTAGTTTCGCTTTTTCTCTCGTGCACATTTTCAATGCTACTTGGCTGAAGGAATTAGGTGCCACATGAGGCTCCGATAGTTGCTTTCATTAACTCCGTCAGTCGGGATTGGCCAATCACACCAGCACAATCAAACAACAATTCCAGAGGAACACTTTTGACCAGCACGGTAGGAGACACAACCGATGTAGAAATTCTTCATAGCCCTATCATGGGGATGCTTATGTGTTGATGATTTTTTTAGGCTTGGGCGAAAGATACCCCAGCAACAATTCTTCTGAAGATTTAAAAAAAAAAGAAGAAGAAGGGAGAAACTGCGAGGATTTAAAAATGGGAAAAGAATCTTTCCACGTTTTCCGACAATAATTACCAAAAAATCATTAACTGATCTAGTGGTGGAACCCTGATTATATTTTGGAACTGGATTAATTTAGCAGTCTATCACATTTGATGATGGCAACTTTCCATGTAGAGCCGAAAAAATGGTGAAAGGAGAGTGAAAAGTTTGCAGTCGCCCTTGACATCCACGCCAATCACTCCCCAAAAAGTCATATCGAGTAAAAAGCTACGTGGATGTCTATTCGTGCCCTCATAAGGCTTGCTTCAGATGTTATGTCTTATTAGGTATTGACTCGTTTCGCTTCATACATTGTGCGGTTGACAAATTTGAGAATCCTTCCACCGATTACTAAGTGCAGAGAGCTTTTGGCGGTGGATTGAGGCAGAAGTTTGTTAACCTAGGTTGTAATTGGCCCTATGAACGATGATTAGAACTTGATGTGCATAAATCTAAAGTGATTAATAGAATCTTTTAATGTTGATATAATGATTCCGAGTCACTATATGCTGACTAAGCAATCGTTCATCTATTAAATATACACATTCATTTATCTTCAATTAGCGCATTCCCCTATCTTGTAACTGACTAGGTCCATAAATTAATCTCCAATTATCAGGTAGCTAATCAAATATTGAGTAAACATGCTAACTAAGCACCGGAGGTAAACAAGTAGTGCTGACATGAACTAAAAAAATGATTATTTGAAAGAAATTACAAAATGGTCAATGTATTATTGTTGATGTTTAATTTTGGTGGCCGTCCTTTATTTTATTGCAAATTTAGTCCTTAACCCAACTCCTGATTTTCAATTCCAAATATTTTATTCCATATGAAAATGGAAATTGCTAAGTAAGTCCCAAATTAATATGCTACTTTACACAAGCTAAAGAAGTTATCAAAGACGATCCACGCAAAGAAACTTGCATATGCGATTCAAGTCGGACTTTCTTTAGGTATTTAATAATATCATTTCAGCTCGCGCATTTGTCTTGACTATTGCCCATTTATTGTGGAATATTCATTTTATGATGGACAATTTAGCTTATTCTTGTCATGCTTCCCCTAGTTCAAATGGACCAAAATACTCGAGAGTTGTTGCCGAGTGCTGATCATCTAGAGGCCGCCGGTAGACACGACGGAACATCGATCAAGGTTTCCCCAGGAGCAAGCCATGTGTCAGTTTTTTATTGACTCTCTGTCGCCTTATTATTATTATTATTATTTTTAACTAGATTAAAGAATGACCAACACTATCAATATCAAATCGTGGGGCCAGTGGTCGGAAATGCTACGGTGGTAGCCAGGCCCGAATCTCTGGGCTCTTTTATAATTCTTTTAATTATCTTTTAACGTTTCTAATACTATATTTTGTTCATTTTTTCCAATCACCTGAATAATGATCATATATATATATATATATATAATAAGAATATTGCACTTTGCACATGTAATTAATATTTGACAATATTTCTATTATGAAAAGAATTCGTTCTATTATGATACTATAAATTCGAATACTCCATTGAGCCTTTGATGTATAGTAAAATAGTGGTAAAAAATATCAAATTCCCCATTTGCCCTTATTGCTTTTCCTCCTTATTACTCTCTCTCTCTCTTCTCCTTAGTTCTTTTCATTTATCAATAATAAGAAAAATGTGTACCTTTTCGCCTATGTTTGTTGATTAATCTTTTGAAGACGAGGAAAATTAAAAAAGATAAAGAAAGATCTGAAGGTTTGTTCTTTCACTTTTAGAGTTCCTATTATTCTTTTAATGAAATTCTAGGGATCCTAAAAACTCAAAATGTATATTCTTTCATAAGAAACGGGAAAAAACTTATGAAGTTACTAAAAAATAATAGAATTCAAGCAGAATTGATTGAAACAATTGGATATTTAATTATTTGAATAGACCTACATAGTTTATAAAAGGTATATACAGCACCTATCACTTCAGACAAATAGAATTATAATAATCGCAAATGTTATCTATTATAGATAATTTCTGTAAACGTCAAACCATGCTTTAAAAAAAGCTGTTTATTATTTTTTGATGTGTCAAACTACATAACAAGTTATTTTTCCGCAACAACACGCGGGTGCCCATTGTTTTTGCACTATTATTACATGTTAATGCTACACGAAAATCTTTAGCCCTTACTTTGCACCTTTTGTTTGCATCTAGTCGAAAAAATCGACATTGATCCTAAAATCAAGATTGAAGATTAGTTCATTGACCAAATATGTGACAAATATAAAGTATCAGAATCAAAATTGAATGGGTATACTTGTACAAGAACCATTTTTGTGATTTCCCTTCGAGTTATAAGTTATGATTTAAGGGTCAATGCTATCTAATGATAAATCTAAAAAACCTAAAATACTTTATTGGGTAAACATCTATGATATAATTGCTTTGGGGGCAAAAAAATAATAATTAATGTATTACATCATTAATTCCCTAATCCAAAGAACAACTTGAGTATGGGACGATTGAAGACTATTATCAATAATGATTATCGTGGATTCCCTAGTCCCTTTTTGGGAGGGGAAGACCCATCATTTCCTTGTACCACGCTTGGAATTGGTTACCCGGGGAAGGTAGCGAGGATTTGGGTGGGTTCCGAACTCCCCGTAGGGAAATTGTGGCCGGAGAGCCCCATGGGGGGTTAGTCAATTTTCTGTTTGGACCACTCCGGTTTGGGACAAAACCTTTTAAGGTCTTACTAAGGACCTGCCTAATCTTCTTCTTTTCGAAATGGGAAGACAATCGTTTAGTATTGACAGGGACAGGACACCGGAACCGGAAGAATAGCGTCGAAGGTTGTACCACGTGTCCGAGGTTGAGTGGCCTGCCAGCCCAGCAGTGGGAACGGGGAGCTTTCTTGGAGGGTGGAGAATGTAACCCTCACATCATGCGCAGCCTGAGCGGCTGTGTGTCTGGTGCCTGTTTTGTCTGCTCTTCCGATGTGAACTTCGGTGATGTTGCGTAACACTCGCTCGTAAAACGCCGTACATTCCTTCGTGATGAAGAAAGAAAATTATAGTAGAACGTAATGAAAGAAAGAAAATTACAGTAGAATGTAATGTTTTTTCCATGAACATCGACCAAATATCAGAATGATTTATTTGTCGATTGGGCCACATTTGTATTTGGGGGAGTTTCATGGGTTATAATTTACGGCTGACTTCGGTCAAGTATAAGTTATAATTAAAATAGTTTGGGCCGAAAATTTATTTCAATAAAAGAAATAGATTTACTCATTTTGATCTAAAATTTAAAAGGTTCAGTGCGCACCACCCTATTAAAATGCGAAAAGTGACCCAAACGAGAAGTCACGTCTCCTGTTTGTCTACCAAACTATTTCTTAATTTTTAATATTTTGTTTATAAAACTAACATATTCACTTAGGGGAACATCGGTCATATAATTGCATCTTCGGGGGAAAAAAGTGATAATTGACAGGTTATGACATTGATTCACCGAGCCTGAGACCAAGCGCCTTATTCTTCTTCCAATCCCGCCAATTTTTCAGCGACCACCACAAAAAAATCCGTAGCGTCACTACAGAGAGGGAAGCGAAGAGCTCGAAAAATGGAGTTCACCCAGAGCGGCAACGCCTTGAAGACCTTCGCTCGCTCCATCACCTGCCTCTCCCACATCGGCAACGACCTTGCCCTTCAAGCTTCTCCTTCCCAGGTGATTCCATCGATTTCTTCCCTCATAGCTCCGGCGTGTCGCCACTGAACTCCACGTCGATCATTGTTCCTCAGCTGCATCCATCCAGTGAAATAGCTACAGCAGTTGCTTCTTCCTGTGCCCTGCCGAGCAATGCTTAGTTTAGATGCTATGATGTTTCATCAACTCAGCGTTACTTCAGCTTCCTTCACTTACAAAAGAATCAATCCGTCCAGACAGACATAAATCCCAACCGCCGTTGCTGCTGTTGATGCCGAGGGGTTGGAAAGGAAACAGTTTCATCGGTTTGTTTACCCTCGTGTCCTTCCTAAAAGAACTTCTGAGGATCCTTTCTCGGTAGAAAGGTATGTTAAGTTGATTGACACCTCGTGCGTTCAGCCTGAAACTGCATAACAAGCTGCAAAGACTGATAGTAGAGGTTGAGGTTGAGGCCATCGACATTTCTACCCACTCGAGCCCTCAACACCGCCTGAAAAGCAAGAACACTCTTTTAACCCAAATGGTCAATACCACCAAGCACAATACACACATCGTGCGCAATTCAATTTGCCAGCAGAACTCAAATCTTAAATGATGAAAGTTGTTCTCACCTCATTATCAGGTTGAATCTGGAGTTCACCAATAAACTGGTAGATCGAGCAAATACGAAAACTAAGGTCTCTCAGATGCTGTGTGTCGATCTTCAGACTAGCATCTCCATCAATGATCATCGCTATGGTTGTCTCCACGGAATACTCTTGCAACCTCAAGTGAAAAGCAGATATCAGTCCCTGGAAAACCATGACATTCTGAAAGGAGAAACTGATCAACAATAGAAACCGAAAGGCGCACGGATGATCGAGAAAGGGAGGAAAAGAAAGAGGACAACTTATCCAAATGCCTTTGCCCCGACCCCACATCAAGGTTGGGGCAATTGCTTGATCCCAGCTCAAAATAGGATCATTTGCCTAACCCAATATCGGCCGCATTCTCAAGTAATCTAGACAACATCATTACCTAGGAAAATATCTGATCCAAGTTCATTACAGGCCTGGCCATCCTCAAAACCAAGAAAAAAACGAAACTTGTGCAGTGCGGCATCAATCAATCATGAAACTCAACACAGTTCAAGTTCTTTTATTTTTCTGGCCGTCACACGGGCATTGGAAGTTCATTACCAGCCGAAGCCTGCCCAATCTGACAAGAACGAAAACAAGTTCCAAACGGCGGAATGTCGATGACAAGGTCGTAAGTCCAGTCTAGTCCTACAAGCGTAGGAGAGCTGCAACTCCGGAGCTCGGCTTCGCAGTCACATTACACGCATCTGCAATCTCATCGACCCTAGAGTAATCAAAAGCTAACTACTATCCAAAACCCTAGCTCGTACAAGCTCCGTTTCACGCGCCGATATCCCCTCGGAAAAGGCGAAACCAGGGAGGGACGGAAAAAGAAATGGCGAGCGGATCGACGAGAATCCCGCGGGGGGGGCGAGAAGGCGCAGGAGCACTGATTCAACAGATCAATTCAACGGCATTGCGCAGAAGGAGGAGGAGGAGGAAGGAGATGAGAGCTACTTGCCGAGGACGCGAAGAGAAGCCCCGTCGACGAAGAGAGGAGACGGCGGACGGAGCTCCTTCAGCGTGACCGGAGCTACGGATCCGACGGCGGCGCGGGAGGACGCCATCTTCGCGCAGCCGAAATCGCCCTCGCCGCTCTCTCTCTCTCCTCTGGTCTTTACTTTACTCTCGCGGGCCCAGCTTCCACTGGGCCGGCTCTCGGCCCAACACCAGTCCTCCTCCCCTAGCCCATTGCGACTGGGCCGAGCCGCTTCTCTCGCGTCTCGTCACCGTGATGAAGATCAAAGAACAGAATTGGACGGGAGAGCAAGAAAGTAGCTTTCCAATTTCATTACTGCTGATCCATTGTATGCTTACGCAAGCAATGGCAATCTCATGTTCAGTAGCGGTGTACATAATTACAGACATACAAACACAACCCTGTACATATTATTTATAAAAAAAGACACATAATTTAATTTGCTATTTGTACACGACTTTTGACTTGCAGCCAATGTGGCATTCGGTTAGCATTGTCCGACTCCCATGTTAGCGCGGCAGCAAATTCCCATCTTATTTTTTGACAGATTTATCAAATATGTCCCCAATTACATTGTTTATTTCAAGAGTTTGAGTCACTGAGAACATCAAGAATTAAATCCTGGATATTTTAACAAAATAATAAAAATAATAGAGAACACATCTTGGAGTCCAACTTGGTGTTCCAATGCTTTCATCTATGAGTTTCTCGTGATCAAATGATATGAGGTGCAAGAAAACGGAATTTCTAGTGATTTGCTTTGGGTTTTTGATGGTATGCACTTGACACTTGACCTCGTACGCATAAAATCGAACGAAGAAAATGGAAATAATGGGCTTCCCCTAAGCTTACAACCCAGCTTAAAAAAACTCTCATTGTTGAGGGCTTAGAGCGAGTTTATTCCCAGAAAGTCTCAGGCTCTCCAGCCCTTTTTACATGTAAAAACATTTTTAGTCCTCGACATGCATCTATACACGTCTATGCCTACATTGAACCAAAATTACTCATTCTATGCCTACATTGAACCAAAATTACTCATTATATGCCTACATTGAACCAAGATTACTCATTCTCACTTTTTTGTTAAGATACTGAATCAACAACAAGGTCCATCTCCGATGTCACTATTTATCATCATTACATATTCTCCTTATGATGTAAAAGGTATTTGAAGTAATAATAGAACAACACAAGGTTCATTTCCAAGCCAGCATTAGAACACAAATTAAAGCCGAGTTTGCAAACCACGGCATTAAGAGAACGGGAAATTGTCACCATTCTCTAATTCGCGGTAAATGTAAATGCTATGAGGACGACATAGAGAAAGAAAATTGACCAAGGCATGTCACCAAGCAGGACATACATCAGCAAACCACACTTGACAGCTCCAAGAGTAACAGCAATGAGAGTGAAGGCAAATCGGAACTTTGGGTCTATATCTTGCCCTCCCATCTTGACAATTTTCAGCAGTTTGTAGAAACACTTGACTTTTGCACGGGTAGAGTTGGGTGGAACATCAGTGCACTCAACGAGTGGAATCAAGTTCTTCTCCAGGGATTCAAAATATTCAATCCATGCAGCAATTTGATCTGCCTGCTCTGCTTCACCTCTTGGAAATAAAATCAGCAAATTACTTGTTAGTGTACAGTCTTCTTGGAAAAGCTCAAGTTTTGAGCTCCGCTTCACGTAAGATGGCAGTCTTTCCAAAAGCTTTCAAGAACTATTAACTTTAAGTTCTAAAGGAAATTTGATGCGGTATGATGCCAAGCTTATAGTGCCAATCGTATCTAATGAGTATACATTGCAGGAGTCTAAACTCTGTGTACTGCAGGGTATGTAACCCGTCTTTTGATCCACGGCTAATTAAGCTAGTGAAAATTCCTCTTTTCGACAAATCAGGGGATGCCTCTTTAACACGTATAAAACTTTCCTAACCTACCCTTACAACACATTGACATAATAAAGCCAACCAGACGCACAAAACTACCAGGCAAGCCCCCTGCTTACCGCCTAGAAACAGAGCAAAGCTAACAGATGGTTTTTCTTAGTAGGAAAAGCTCATGACAAAAGAAAGAAGTAGAGTCGATATACAGCCGTGTCGCTTCTTCAATGTGACAGAATTTTACCAAACGGATATCATGAAAAATTCACCAATTTGTCACTGCGAGAAGGCATTTTGCAAGAAACAAGCCATTTCCTTCAGGCAAAGTGAGAGATTTCAGGGTCTAGCGTTTCCATTTCCGCTTGGCACTCAAGTCTTGGAGCGTCGCCGTTTCCGCTTATGTATGCACTCAAGTCATGCGATTTTTAAAGTCTCGACACGAAGGTCCTATCTTCAAAGGGTTCAAAGGGTGAATTTACGATGACATCGATCTTGAAAATTGGAAAAAACAGAGACCGCCACTAAGTAGAAATCAATCGAGTCGGATCAAACTTCTCTACTGCACTCGAATGCAGGAAAAGGCTAAAATGCAGTTTTTGAACCACAAAAAAAGCATTCACGAATGGTATTTTCAGTGTGACATGATCAGAGATAGAAATAGGAAAGAATCTCAAGATACTGAGTTCCCTCCTATGATCAGAGATAGAAACTCTTTCAAGATATTGACGATATCAGAGATAAAAACTCTGTCAAGATACTGACATGAGTTCCCTCCTATAATCAGAGATAGAAACTCTTTCAAGATACTGAGATCCCTCCTATGATCAGAGATAGAAACGGGAAAGAATCTCAAGATACTGACATGAGTTTCCTCAGAATCCTTAGACTTGCAGAAAGAGCTGTGCTTCCAGAGAGAGCTGGGCTCCGGTGCTCTTTAATATATTTAAGGTCGTTGAGGCTTACCTCTGGCCACCACCGTGATAAGCTAAATCGTTGTTCCTCATTGACCTTCCCACTTCACCTGAGATCTCCTTTCTTCCTGGTTTCGAGTGTCTGCAGATTGCTGTCTTCTGAACGAACGAACTGCTTCGGGGAATATGAGCTGAGAGCCGGAGGGGTTTGTAACCGGAGGGGCTGTGGGTGGATGTCTGGATAGACTGCTATCCGGATGCTTGCTTATAGAGCATTTGCATGTCGCCCTGGGATATATGCTGCTTAAGCTTACGATGTCGCTGGCGTCACAGAACTCGCAAAACATCCTGTACTACGATGTCGCTGGCGTCGCAGAACTCGCCAAAACATCCTGCACGGTCCACCAACTGATCTCGATGTCTATTGATTATAGTCTGCTTTATTGACCCAAGATTACGATGTCTATTATTCATTTGCTCTTTCTGTTAATGTATCCAGATTTCTATGCACGTGGTTGCAAATAGCAGAGGCGCGGTTGCCAATAACAGACAAAGCCTTAGTATTGAGTTTTTTTCCAAAAGATCTCAAACTTTGAAAAAATGCCAAGAAGCCTCCATCAGATGCATGAAGAGACCTCATTTTCACTAGTCACCATCACGTGTAGGAAGAGACTGCACATCAACTTTGATGCTTTCTTTTGTTAAGAGAAACTCAAGTCCTTAAAAGGACTTGCCTAGGTTAAATCCGAATTTCAGGATCACTTGTATGTAAAAACACTTAAAAGAGTATTGCCAAGTACAGTGTGAGATAAAATACTGTACCAATTGAGTGCACATTAACTTTGTTGCTTTCTTTTGTTAAGAGAAACTCTTTTTTCTTCTTTTTGGCTAAGTTTTTAATTTCTTCTTTTTGTTAAGTGGAACTCATATTACTTGCAATAAACTTCATATGCATGTCGCACGTAGTCAAGAGACAAATATCCACTAGCAGGTGGATGTAGGTGTTACCTTCTTTGCATGGATAGTCAGTGGGGCCACTTTCTCCCCCACCCCCATCCCTGACTCTTCTTTTGATTTAATTACTTTAAAAAAAATTCCATTAAGGATTTAAAGTGAATTTATTATCTTATAAAAGATTATTATCTTATAAAAAAGATTTAAGGACCTAAAATGGCCAATCAGCCTCGAATAAGGCTTAAACTTGCCAATCGGCCAAATTTTTGCTTGTAATCATTTTCTCGAGACTTGGATAGTGGTAATTTTGTACAAAATTTTCAATTGAGTCAAAAAAGAAAATCCCCAACTTGAATTAGAATTAGGTTCCTACTTCAATTTTTCACAATTTCTTCTTCCTCTCCGCCCTATCCTCAACCGCTCGGCACTCGGTCCTCGCCACTCCTTGCCTAATCCCTGTCACTCAATGCAAGCTTCAAGTCCGTTGTCCCAAGCTTCAAATCCGTTGTCCACGAGTTCAAGTCCTTCTTTAGTGCCGCTTTTGCTCTCGTGCACATTTTCTTCTTCAAAGCCACTCGGCTGAAGGAATTAGGTGCCACGTGAGGCTCCGATAGTTGCTTTCATTAACTCTGTCAGTGGCGGGAGGCATAATTCACACCGGCACAATCAAACAACAATTCCGGAGGAACACTTTTGACCAGCACGGTAGGAGAGACAACCGATGTAGAAATTCTTCATAGCCCTATCATGGGAATGCTTATGTGTTGATGATTTTTTAGGCTTGGGTGAAAGATACCCCAGCAACAATTCTTCTGAAGATTACAAAAAAAAGAAGAAGGAGAAAGTGCGAGGGTTAAAAAAGGAAAAGAATCTGTCCACGTTTTCCAACAATAATTACCAAAAATCATTAACGGATCTAGTAGTGGAACCCTGATTGTATTTTGGAACTGGATTAATTTAGCAGTCTATCCCATTTGATGATGGCAACTTTCCATGTAGAGCCGAAAAAATGGTGAAAGGAGAGTGAAAAGTTTGCAGTCGCCCCTGACATCCACGCCAATCGCTCTCCAAAAAGTCATATCGAGCGAAAAGCCACGTGGATGCTATTCGTGCCCTCACAAGTGAGGCTTGCGTAAGATGTTATCTCATATTAGGTATTGACTTCTTTCGCTTCATATTTCGCTTCATACATTGTCCGGTTGACTGGTCCTTAGCATAACCTTATTGGCTATGACATCCAGGAAAGACGGGATATAGTTAGGCAGGAGGCTGGAAAAAGATTCCCTCTCCACGAGGGGCCGTAGCAAGGAGCCTCTTTAAGAGGTTTCCTCGCCCCCTAGCCTGAGAAGAGGAGGCTGACCGCTTAAATGCGAGGCTAAACCTCTTCAATGAAGGTTCCGGGCTCCTTGACAAATTTGAGAATCCTTTCACCGATTACTAAGTGCAGAGAGCTTTTGGTGGTGGATTGGAGCAGAAGTTTGTTAACCTAGGTTGTAATTGGCCCTATGAACGATGATTAGAACTTGATGTGTGTAAATCTAAAATGATTAAAAAAATCTTTTAATGTTGATATAATGATTCCAAGTCACTATATGCTGACTAAGCAATCGTTCATCTATTAAATATACGCATTCACTTATCTTCAATTAGCGCATTCCCCTATCTTGTAACGGACTAGGTCCATAAAGTAATCTCCAAATTATTAGGTAGCTGATCGAATATTGAGTAAACATGCTAACTAAGCATCGGAGGTATACAAGTGGTGTTGACATGAACTAAAAAAATGATTATTTGAAAGAAATTACAAAATGGTCAATGTATTATTGTTGATGTTTAATTTTGGTGGCCGTCCTTTATTTTATTGCAAATTTAGTCCTTAACCCGACTCCTGATTTTCAATTCCAAATATTTTATTCCATATGAAAATGGAAATTGCTAAGTAAGTCCCAAATTAATATGCTACTTTACACAAGCTAAAGAAGTTATCAAAGACGATCCACGCAAAGAAACTTGCATATGCGATTCAAGTCGGACTTTCTTTAGGTATTTAATAATATTATTTTAGCTCGCACATTTGTCTTGACTATTGATGGACAATTTAGCCTACTCTTGTGATTAGGGGTGAGCAGTGGTCTAGGGTCGACCTTGGACCGACCCTGGACCGGCCCAACCCTGCCGATCCTGGTCCGATTCCCAAGGGGACTGGGTTGGTCCTTGGTCCTGAAATTCCGGGACCAACATTGTGCGGGTTGGTCCTCGGTCCTAAGACTTTTGGGTCGGTCCAACTCTAGACCAACCCCGTATATTACATTATATTATATTATATTATTTATAATTCTTTTATATATTCAAACCTAAGTAAAATGTCTGTTATATTATATTATATCGAGATGTTTCATCAATAGCACTAATAGTAATTTCAATTTAAAACTTTTGTTGAGTATTAATTATGTGTCGTTTGTTTTGTTTTCGGGTGTATAGAAGTTCAAGTGAATTAACAAAATGTGAAGTTATATATTCATGGTTTATATTAAGTATTTTGAACTTTTTATGGTTTAATTGTATTTTACTAATGAATTTCAGCTGCACTTTACTTTTCAATTTGTGTCAAATGATAGAAGTTTTTGAAGAGTAGAGTAGTACTGCAGTTGCTACGATGATTTGTTACTCAAGTGGTGTGAAGCTCATTTTTTGGTTGAGTGGACTCTACATGATCAAATGCTAATCAAATGGTGTGAAGCTCATTTTTTGATTGAGTGGACTCTACGTGATCAAATGCAGGAAAACGCTTTTGCATATGATGTTATGAATATTAAAGATAGATGATTACAATAACTTTCTAAGCAGGTACGAAATTTCTATTATTGTGTCATCTTAAATTTGCTAAATATGTATTGGTATTTATAGTTTAGTTGCACAATACCGCATTGTCGATGGATGTGTAATTTGAATTTGTAGGTTTGCTTTTTTAGGGAGTATAAAAAATAAGACGAAAAAAATTATCAATCGGTCCCGGATTGACCCAGAACCGGACTGGGTTCGCCCTTGGTCCCTGCCAATAGGGTTGGCCCCGGCCCAAAATCGAGGATCGACACCGACGGGGTCTTGCAGGGTTAGGGGTGGCCCGGACCAACCCGGACCATGCTCACCCCTACTTGTGATGGTTCCCCCAGTTCAAATGGACCAAGACACTCGACAGTTGCTGCTGTGTGCTGATCATCTAGAGTATTGCTGCCGGCAAACACGATGGGACATTGGTTAAGGTTTCCACAGGAGCAAGCCATGTGTCAGTTTTTCATTGGCTCTCTGTCAATCTTATAACTAGATTAAAGAATGACCAAGACTATCAATATCAAATCGTGGGGCCAGTGGTCCAAAATGCTGCGGTGGGAGCCAGACTGGAATCTCCGGGCCCTTTCATAAATCTTTTATTTATCTTTTAACGTTTCTAATACTATATTTTGTTCATATTTTTTCCAATCACATGAATTAATGATGATATATATAATAAGAATATTGCACTTTGCACATGTAATTAGTATTTGACAATATATCTATTATGAAAAAAATTCATTCTACTATGATGCCATAAATTCGAATACTCCACTGAGCCTTTGATGTATAGTAAAATAGTGGTATAAAAAAATCAAATTCCCCGATTGCCCTTATTGCTTTTCCTTCTTATTTCTCTCTCTTTTTTTCTTTTCTCCTTAGTTCTTTTCATTTATCAATAATGAGAAAAACATGTACCTTTTCGTCTATGTTTGTTGATTAATCCTTTGAAGAGGAGGAAAATTAAAAAAGATAAAGAAAGATCTGAAGGTTTGTTCTTTCACTTTTAGAGTTCCTATTATTTTTTAATGAAATTCTAGGGATCCTAAAAACTCAGAATGTATATTCTTTCATAAGAAACAGGAAAAAACTTATGAAGTCACGCAAAAATAATAGAATTCAAGCAGAATTGATTGAAACAATTGGATATTTAATTATTTGAATAGACCTACATAGTTTATAAAAGGTATATACAGCACAAGAACATTTTACTATCACTTCAGACAAATAAATAGTAAATGAAGTGGCAATTAAAGAATTATAATAATCGCAAAAGTTATCTATTATAGATAATTTCTGTAAACGTCAAACCATGCTTAAAAAAAGCTGTTTATTATTTTTTGATGTGTCGAACTACATAACAAGTTATTTTTCCACAACAACACGCGGGTGCCCATTGTTTTTGCACTATTATTACATGTTAATGCCACACGAAAATCTTTAGCCCTTATTTCGCACCTTTTGTTTGCATCTAGACAAAAAAATCAACATTGATCCTAAAATCAAGATTGAAGATTAGTTCACTGACAAAATATGTGACAAATATAAAGTATCGCAATCAAAATATACTCGTAGAAGAATCATTTTTGTAGTTTCCCTTCGAGTTATAAGTTATGATTTATGGGTCGATGCTATCTAATGATAAATCTGAAAAACCTAAAATGCTTTCTTGGGTAAACATCAATAATATAATAGTATCTTTGGGGGTATAAAATGATAATTAATGTGTTACATCATCAATTTCCCGATCCAAAGAGCAACTTGAATATCGGACAATTGAAGACTATAATAGGTAATAATCATCGTTGATTGACTCAGAGTTCTAGAAGATGTAGTACTGGAATTCGGTGTCGTGGATTGTCAAAGTTCTTAAAGATGTAGCGTTGGAATTCAAATTATTTTTGCTTCTCTACCTACGCCTTCGCCTAAATCTTCTTCTTTTCGAAATGGGAAAAACAATCGTTTAGTGTCGACATCAGGGACAGGACACCGGAACCGGAAGAGAAGTGTTTAAGGTTGTACCACGTTTCCGAGGTTGAGTGGCCTGCCAGCCCAGCGGTAGGAACGGGGAGCTTGGAGGGTGGAAAATGTAACCCTGACATCACGCGCGCCCTAAGCGGCTATGTGTCTGGTGCCTTTTCGTTTGCTCTTCCTATGTGAACTTCAGTGATGTTGCGTGCCACTCGCTCGTAAAACGCCGTATATTCCTTCGCGATGAAGAAAGAAAATTATAGTAGAACGTAATTTTTTTGATGAACATCGACCAAATATCATAATGATTTACATTTGTTGCTTTGTCGATGGGGCCACATTTGTATTTGGGGAGTTCGATAAGTTATAATTTACGGCTGACTTTGGTCTAAGTATAAATTATAATTAAAACAGCTTATGTCAAAAAATTTCAGTAAAAGAAATGGATTTACTTATTTCGATCTAAATTTTAAAAGGTCTGATGCCCACTCTATTGAAATATGAGAGGTGACCCATATGAGAAGTCATGTCTCCTATTTATCTACCAAACTATTTCTTAATTTTTAATATTTTCTTTTGTAAAACTAACAAATTCACTTGGGGGAACATCAGTAAATAATTGCATTTTCAGGGGCAAAAAGTGATAATGGACAAGTTATGACATTGATTCACTGAGCCTGAAACCAAGCGCCTTATTCTTCTCCCAATCCCGCCGATTTTCAGCGACCACCACATAAAAATCTGTAGCATCACTACAGAGAGGGAAGCAAAGAGCTCGAAAAATGGAGTTCACCCAGAGCGGCAACGCCTTGAAGACCTTCGCTCGCTCCATCACTTGCCTCTCCCGCATCGGCAACGACCTCGCCATCCAAGCTTCTCCTTCCCAGGTCATTCCATCCATTTCTTCCCCCATGGCTCCGGCGTGTCGCCACTGAACTCCACGTTGATCCTCGTTCCTCAGATTCATCCATCGAGTGAAATAGCTACAGCAGTTGCTTCTTCCTGTGCCCTGCCGAGCGATGCTTAGTTTAGATGCTATGATGTTTCATCAACTCAGCGTTACTTCCAGCTTCCTTCACTTGCAAAAGAATCAATCCGTCCAGACAGACATAATCCCAACCGCCGTTTCTGCTGTTGATGCCGAGGGGTTGGAAAGGAAACAGTTTCATCGGTTTGTTTACCCTCGTGTCCTTCCTAAAAGAACTTCTGAGGTTCCTTTCTCGGTAGAAAGGTTTGTTAAGTTGATTGACACCTCGTGCGTTCAGCCTGAAACTGCATAACAAGCTGCAAAGACTGATAGTAGAGGTTGAGTTCGAGGCCATCGACATTTCTACCCACTCGAGCCCGCAACAGCGCCTGCAAAGCAAGAACACTCTTTTAACCCAAATGGTCAATACCACCAAGCACAATACACACATCGTGTGCAATTCAATTTGCCGGCAGAACTCAAATCTTAAACAATGAAAGTTGTTCTCACCTCATTATCAGGTTGAATCTGAAGTTCACCAATGAACTGGTAGATCGAGCCAATACGAAAACTAAGGTCCCTCAGATGCTGCGTGTCGATCTTCAGACTAGCATCTCCATCAACAATCATCGCTATGGTTGTCTCCACGGAATTCTCTTGTAACCTCAAATGAAAAGCAGATATCAGTCCCCAGAAAACCATGACATTCTGAAAGGAGAAACTGATCAACAATAGAAACCGAAAGGCGCACAGATGACCGAGAAAGGGAGGAAAAGAAAGAGGACAACTTATCCAAATGCCTTTGCCCCAACCTCACATCAAGGTCGGGGCAATTGCTTTATCCCAGCTCAAAATAGGATCATTTGCCTAACCCAATATCGGCCGCATTCTCAAGTAATATAGACAACGTCATTACCTAGGAAAAGGTCTGATCCAAGTTCATTACAGGCCTGGCCATCCTCAAAACCAAGAAAAAAAAATAAACTTGTGCAATGCGGCATCAATCAATCATGAAATCCAACACAGTTCAAGTTCTTGTATTTTTTCGGCCGTCACACGAGCATTGGAAGTTCATCACCAGCTGAACCATGCCCAATTCAACAGGATTGAAACCGAGTTCCAAACGGCGGAATGTTGATGACAAGATCATAAATCTAGTCTAGTCCTACAAGTGTACGAGAGCTGCAACTCCGGAGCTCGGCTTCGCAGCCACATTACACGCATCTGCAATCTCATCAAACCCGGAATGATCAAAAGCTAAATACTATCCAAAACCCTAGCTCGTGCAAGCTCCATTTCGAGGTTCTAACTTTCTTAGGCGTTTCTCGTGCCGATATCCCTCGAAAAAAGTGAAACCAGGTAGCAATGGTAAATGAAATGGGGAGTAGATCGACGAGAATCAGGGGGGAGGGAGAAACCGCAGGAGCACTGATTCAACAGATCAATTCCACGGCATTGCGCAGGAGGAGGAGGAGGAGGAGGAGGGAGATGAGAACCTACTTGCCGGCTCTCGGTCCAACACCAGTCCTCCTCCCCTGGCCCATTGCGACTGGGCCGGGCCTCTTCTCTCGCGCCACGTCGCTGAGATGAAGATCAAAGGACAGAATTTGACAGGAGAGCAAGAAAGTAGCTTTCCAATTTCATTATTGCTGATCCATCGTATGCTTACGCAAGCAATGGCAATCTCATGTTCAAAGCTTTGTACATAATTACAGACATACAAACACAACCCCTGTACATATGGTTTAAAAAAATGCATAAATTAATTTGGTATTTGTACATGACTTTGACTTGCAGCCAATGTGGCATTCGGTTAGCATCGTCCGACTCCCATGTTAGCGTAGTAGTAAGCTTCCATTATTTCTTCTCCCCTCCCTCCAACAATTGCTTCTGTAAATTTCTATACAATTGCGTGGACCTCCCTTCCTAAAAATAATCTAACTCTTGAATATGTATAAAATATGAATGTTTTCTCTCTCCTACGGCCCCTACTGTACTTTGGTTGCTTAATGAAATACTTGCGGTGATGCGTAGAACTCGCCCTCTATCAACATCGGCCTCAGATCTTCCTGGTTCATGAACTCCAGCGGGAAGGTCACAAGATATCCCCGGACCGACTTCAGTCTCTCCATCGGGTCCGTCTCTTTGGCATCTCCGTCGTCGGTGGTGTTCTCCAGCTTCTCGGGGGCGATTCCTAGATCGATGGTGGTGTGCCTGATCTTGTCTTTCCAGGAGGCCATGCTGTGTCTCAATGAAGCTCTGTAGCACAGTTGATGTTAGATAAATGGGAGCTTGACTTAAGAAGCAAGGAATGAGGAGAAGGCTCGGCTGCACCATACCTTGACCGGATGTTATCGTTAGGGATGCAAGCAAACACATCATGGTAAATTTTGGAGTTCGCCTGCGGAAGGATGATACAATCAATTCATTGCAAAGTCGAACATATACCATCGACCAGATGTTTTGCTCAAACTTGCCGTACCTTTGCAGTTGCCAACCACAAGTCCCTGTATGTTGCATCGGCGATGGGATCCTTTATTTGGTGGATCTGCAAGATTTGTATATGCCAGAAGTCACTATTAGATGTATGGTCTTGGCATACAAGGATTCAGACAAAATAATGTCGACTGAGGAAAAACATTGCAACATATTGTATGAGGAATCGCGATAGTCTTAATTGTGAAATTGGGTCACAAACCTCTCCAGGATGAAGTCCTAAGTGTTCCGACCAGAGCGAACACCTGAGACTATGAGAGAACTTTCCCGCCTTCCATGGCTCTCCATCCATAGATGACTCCACAAACTCCTTATCTTCAATTATTAGCCCAATCTGAGAAGAGCAGCATCATTAGTCTCGGTGCAGAATCAGATGAAAGGAACGCCGAAGAATCTAAGAGCGACGAATTGGAGAACGTGAAGAGTGAAATAGAGCTAGCTCATTACCTCGGAGTCTCTTGATCCTAGTAAACTCCTATCATTGATATTTGAGGATCCAATAAAGGACAGCCGATCATCTATAATCATGACTTTACTGTGCACATACACCTGCAACAAAAGATACCACAAGAACATTCTTAAAAAATTCCACTTCATCCTGTCAGACAAATTGACATTCTACGAAGTTCTGGCTAATGGTTTAGAATGTATACTTAACAATATCTTCAAGATGATAATGATACTCAAAACTCATTCTCAAGGAACACACTGCTATATCAAGTAACACCACCTTCTATAGGACGGCAACACCCTCTCTGAACTAGCTATCATCTACCTAGCATGCCACTGCTTGTTTGTACAAGGACAATAAATTAATGGTCATTAGGTGCTGCCAACAGAATAATTATTGGGAGAACTGAAATAAGAACTAGGAGCTCATAATGGATATAAGCAAGAAGCTCCAAATAGATACCTGACTTGTTGCCACAGGGCCACGATCAGAAAGTTTACCATAAGCTCGTAGACCATAGAAGGATATATAGTCTTGTGTCTTATCACCAAGTGCTTCTTTGAGATTGTGCAATATTGAGTTCTTTCCTCTGCTAATGGTTCGATATTGCCAATGCATAATTGCTCTAACTGTAGCTGCTCCACCATCATCAATGCCTCCCTGTTATTGAGTGTCATGAAGGTCAAGTAACTCTCATGTTCATCTTAATAAGAGAACTAATCCAAAAATAAGTACCTGAAAGCCAGGTAAAAGAGGTAGGACAATGATAACACGGAAACTTCTTTTCTCTTTGTGTGCTTGCAAAATGCGCTTGTATAATGCATCGAGAACACGATTCTGTATAGTCTCATCCCTTGCAAGACCTGATATGAAAAATTGATTCTGAAAGCAAGCAAGAAGTCATCACTAAGAGTTGCCATTTTACCATTAAAAGAGCAAAATTAAGTCGCACATATCTGTTGAAAGAAAGAATCTTGATGTTCAAGTAATAAAATGACATTATCGTTGAGACCACTTCCTCACAGGTTAAACAATTCATTTTGTAGCAGTCTGAAGGTTTGTTTCAGCCACTTTTGGTAGAAATGTTCTAATTATCTGTTTGTTTCATCTCCCGAGGTAACTAAAGTTCCGTTTCGCTTGGGCTCCTTACTGTCAGTTAAAGCCATAAACCAGCAGCTTTTATTTTTATTTTTATTTTATTTTTTATATTATGGTTGGTTGTCTCCTTAAAAAACTTTGAAAGATGAAACTTGGCTTGTGAAAGAGGATGTCCCACTCCAGGCTAGGTGCAGCTTCAGAGCACACAACATAAAAGACACGATTCAACCAATGGTTAATGGACTTGGAGTTGTCATCACATATTTCAATAAACCCACAAATTTATCTGTTGAAAGACCAAGAAAAGCACTTTCCCTCCATGCCTGTCTTAGCAGCATAATCAGGTTCTTTACATGGCAAAAGAATTCAATATAGTGGTGGTAGCTGCAAGTGATTCCAATATCATTTTGAAGAAGAATATGCAGTTCAAATGGTGTATCTTTCAAAAGATGAACGAAGAAATTAAGCCCAAACAACAGGAGATCACAAGTATATCCATTGAACATCCAGTAGATGTCGTCAAATCATAGAAGATAATCAGTTACTTTGTGGTCGTTACCTCTATGTAAACAAAGTGCTCTGCTCTTTCGATAAGAGAACAATAAGCATTATGAATACTCTCTTCTGTTTGGCTTGTTCCCGCTGACCACTGGCTTGCACTCCTGACAACCTACAGATGGCAGAGTTTCCTTAGCATCATGCCTAAAACTTGGACAACAGCCAAAATTCTCAAATTTCAAAAGTTCAATGATAAATATCTACCTGACATTGACAAGTGACCCGTGGACCAACTTGTCCATGTCCAGTTGCCACATCATCATCACCTTCATCTGAAGTCTCCAGCTGCTCATCTGCTAGTCTCCTGCTAGATTGTGCAACCTCGGGCAGATTTTCTCTTTCACAATCGAGGCAATCAACTTCATCAACAAAACTTTTCATCTGAGTATCCTTAACAGATTCGTCAGCTTTGGGCTTCAGGAAAGTAAGTAAAAGACTTTCGCAACCAGCAGATGGCTTAACATCATGATTGTGGTGTGCATGGGGGCCATTTGGCTTATGACCAAGATCAAAACTGCTTTGCTGATCAGCTTCTTGAGGTAGAAGCAACGGGATATCATCCACTAGTGACTGTGAGGAAAAGGAGTAATGCCTGCTATGGCCTTGGCGGTTTTCTTCTGCATTTGTATCTTTGATGTCGATCTCACTGCTTCTTCCCATATAATGAGGGAGGACCATATAATGGCGAGGCATGAGTAACGGGATTGTTTGCTCGTTTGGAGCTTTGCTTCTCTGGAAAATGAATAGATGATTTAATTACATGATAACTTCATGAAGAGTGTGCCATAAAGTTGAATCAAATATCAAGGGACCTTGGCGTGGTTCCAGCGCTGGACAAAATGCCTTGCAACATCTCGGCAAGGTGGTCCCCAAAGAGCACAATGGACATCATGCCATGGCATGCGGGGATATTTTTCTCGATCCAGCTCATCCGTCATTGTGTCTTCCCAGGAATTTGGTTCAGATTCTCTAGCCAGACATCAGAAGAGTGCTGCCATTAGATAAGCACATGGGAAGACACAAGGATAAAATTATTTATGTGGGTTCCTTTTCATGAATTTCTGATTGATTCATCTATTGCCATATTTCATACAGAAATTTATTTCACCTAATAAAAATGGAAAAAGAAAACTGAGTACCTTGGATTGTAATAATCCTTTCCAGGCCATAGAGAAGGAGGGGAATCACCCACTTTATGATCAACAGTGTCATAACGGCCAAAGCATAGATCTAGTCCTCCAAGAAAGCAGATTTGGTGGTCGACAATGACAAGTTTTTCATGGTGTGACCTGACCAGACAAGATTATTCATTATCTGTTTGAACTGCATCTACATCAGAATGTGCTTATCCACGATTGCTTACCATAGATAAATTCCAGTAGACAAGTGATCAGGATATCGCAGCACCTTCACATTCTCGTGGATGTCAAGGAGCTTCTTTTTACTATACATACTGTTGATTTTCAGAGCAATGGAAACCTCCTTGTAAAGAAGGATGTAAATCTGCAGGATCAAGAGATACAGAATTACTAGGTGATGTATTGAAAGTAGTAACAGGTAATCTGAGAGAAGGACAACAAGCAAGGAGAAGAATCTGATTGCATCATATAGAGGTAAGAGGCAAAGGCCTTAGCTCTGGCCTCTGCTATTTGATACAGATGGCCTACTTATTAAACCAAATGAAAGTACATGTGAAATTATTTGAGCTTATGGAACCAACATTAGCTGTAATCATGGCTTAAAAACCTAATATTCACGTGAAAGAAGAGAAAATAGAATATACAGTTAAGACCTCGCTAGAAATATTGAAGCTTTCTAGTCTAGCTCCTTCCCTCTATCAGCGGTGAATCTGATCCTATGGACTCCCAAACACAAAATGTGGACAAAGTGGGAAAACCAAAATTAATCTGAAAAGATGATATCACAATTATTACAATTTTGAGATATTCTTTTGGGGATAGAGTTGAATCCATCGGAGAAGAAATGCTTTATATGGAGAAATATAGTAACGTTAAAATTCTCACTAAAAGGTGAAGAAAAGCTGAAACCACAAGAGAATGAGTTATGACAGGAGACAGGTTTTTCTGCATCTTCACCTGAACTCCTTGCTTAGCCTTTGCTTCTAGCAATGCATCAAGCCTGGAGGAAGAATGAGTATCAAAAGGACGTCTCAGATACAATTCAGGGCAAAGCCACCACCCAGTAATGAATATCTGCAAATAGGTACCTCATCATTTGAGCATAAGATGACCAAAATTCTAATATGTTACGAGTGTAGATGAATGAACAACCTCAAATTTAGCATCTTCTATTGCAGAGGCAACTGCTTCAAAAGCTGCCTCCCCATCTACAAACCACTGAACCTGACTCCCATCTTCATTCAGACCCCTAGGAGGAGCGAAGGAACCATAACGATGGGGATGACACCAACCCTCTGGAGGCTTGAGAGCAGCATCACTAATGGCAGAAATCCAACCTCTGACTTTGCCGGGACTCGTTGTCCGTATGTTTATGGACCGATTTCCACAGGAAACCTTTTGATGTTCCAAACCACTTGTAAATATAATACATAATTGCCAGAAAACAATTAAAAAAAATAACAAATGTCTACAGGAACTGCTTTCTGTAAATGTGAAGCCCATTAATCATTTGTAACATTATTAGGATATGTAGAAAACTGACAATGACAATACAATGACAACCCTCCGTATGCAATCGACCTGCCCATAATATGTCTCAATGCGACAGAAGAATCTCCAATACTAAAAAAAGTAAAATTATCCATCTGGTAGATACATGTTCTCAGTTTCATCAATCCCGCTATTTGAGGTTTTGCAGAATGACAATTTGATAATATCTAACATCTTTCTGCATTTATTTATCAACTGCTTCCATATAGAAGTTACAGAATCTTGGATTGGTAAAGGTATTGTATATATGGTCTCGTTTGAATACTAAATATGGAGCTTTGAAACTGGAAAAATGGACAGTAAACTTCTGCCGGACTAATATATATTGCCATAGCCTACACAAAATTACTGGTTTGAGCTCTCAACTTATTTCATAGTGCCACATACATGTACACGTATCCAAGCACGCAATCTCTCTCCCCCTCTCTCAATCACTCACACACACGCGAGCACGCATGTGCACAACTGTGTGAAACAAAGAAGTCTGGAATAATAATTTCTTGGTGTACTTCCCAGGCCAGATTTCCACAAACAAAAGAAAGTTGTAAATTCTCACTACCTTGAAACCATAATATAGAGGATTTCGTTCCTTTGTCTGATCAGCCAAGGATAGCCGAGGACTTCCTTTTGTATCAAAACTTTCCTTTCCTCGAGAGATTGGTAGTACATCAAAGACGAGTATATCCAAGGGTTCTGTGTCAAGTGGATCTTCCAGAAATGCCAAAAACCCAGGTTTTAGAACAGCCCACACCTATGACAATTGAATGACACGATCATTTCACATAAAGTATGCAAAAAGAGAGTAAAATAATCTAACTGCTTGGACAACAGCTAGAAGAGGCATAAAATGTAGACCTAAAAATCACAAGAGCCTCAAATTACGCAAGTCCATTAGCAATATACATCGAGAACCAAATAAATTAGATTAATGATGCATCTGAATGTTGAACTGTGCAACAGATTTTCGTTGGTAATCTTCTGATTTCTTATTGCATGGGAATCTTGCAGATGTGATGGTAAATCAGGAATTAATGACACTACTACAAGGTGAATATATTTAAAATTCAACTTAAATTTATCGGGAAAAGAATGTATACAAATAGATATCACAAAAAAGAAGGCAACAGCAAATCAGAACATAAGGCAACTCCAGAGCTAAGATGCTTAACCATAACATCAAAAACTTATAGTTTAGTTGTAATCAAGCAAAGGTCACAGACATTTTGAAGGTCTGGTAAGTGTTGAATAGTTCAAGAAATATTCAATCACACTTCACAAATCAATAAAAAGATCAATCTGAGTGATCATCTCAGACAAAATTGAACCACCTAAATTTCAAATTTAGGGAATTAAATACCTTTTGCCAGCTGTTGCTGCAACAGCCAAACCACTGACAAGGCAAACAACTTATTTCTCTGTTGTCCTTTGATAGTTGCGGTAAATGCTTCACCATTACATAACCTTCTTTCAACTTTGGACCATACTCCAAAGAAAATGACAACTTAGAGACCTCCAAAAACTTGCAAACCTGCAAAATATCGTAAAAGCATGAAGCAATAAGTGGTAGAAAGAGTCAATACAATGCAGGAGGGCAGACTTTTCAGCTTTTATTATGGTTACATGGTATTATCTGTAAAAAACATAAATGTTGAATAAACTCATATCTTTGCTAAAACGATTCATGTAAGAAAATATTTTGGGAAACAAAGAATGAAGAGCTTCTTGATGCAATATGAGAAAATTAGAGAGTTGTAGCCGTCCACATTTAACAATGCCAAATCTTCTCAACCATGCCAACTCAAGTGATGAATGCATTGCAGAAGGAAAGGAAATAGAAAGAACAATTGCATATTGCTATTCAGTAATACAACTGTGGACATGGTAATGTGCTCACCTCTCGAGAATTTACGATATCCAAGTTCCCCAGAAAGTGGTTCAAATAATTCTGCATGGCCACCTTTGCGCTGTCTGAAACTGTCTGCTGCCTCCCCAGTGATGGGCGTATGATAGGCAAAACAGCTTTTGATGGAACATACCTATGTAACAAACTTTGTTGTAAGCGCTAAGATTTCCAATGTAAGGGAATGGGTGATAAGATGCAAGAAGCAGAATGGCCACCTTGCTTTAGACCTCTCTTCAGTATGTAGAGGTACAGCTCCATCATCGGGTTCATCATCATCTGGCACCACAGCCATGTGCTCTACAATGCCTAAGCTTTGGAGCCATTCTTTAACCTTGCAAAAGAATCTTTCAATTAGAACTTCAACGGATTAAAAGGGCGATAATAAGCCTTGGACATAATCTAACAAAACAGAACAAGAGATCAGGGAAATTGAAAATGAACAATGAAGTAACCGAGCACCTGTTCCTGCTTCTCATAAAATTCCTCAATGAGGGCGCGCTTCTTCAGAGCGAAATGCAGGTAGAGAACTTGTGAAGCTTTCTTCCATAAAAGCCACTTGAACTGCAAGGACAATTTTGAATCAAACTGAGCATAGTTCTCTCAAGCGTCATCGATGTCTAACATGTTATCAATTAGGCAACACAATCTGACTTTTTGGTTTGGTTAATAAAATTAGCTTGGAATTGAAAAAGCACATCATCAATTCTGCTATAACTCAGGTTTTCTCCCTCAACAGCCTCCATTCAACTGTTATAATAAAGAAGATGGTGGTCTTGACAAATCCAATTTTGGCAACTATGGGCACAACTTTCAATCACTCTAATGCTGCATTCCTCAAGTTCGCAATTCTCATTCCCAAAGTCTACAAGTTAGCAAAGTTCTGCAGAGCAAATGCACGAATCACTTCAAGCTGTTACGTTCGCTGAAACTCATGCATCCAAACAAATTGAATGTGAAGATTGCAAAATACCGCTTGAATGAATAGAGTACGTCAAAATTAAAATTCGCATCTTCATCAATGTTCACATTTTTAGACCTAACTTAATCTCGAAGGATAACATCATCATGGACGCAAACAGCTGAAGCACATCACGCATCAAATTTCATCGTCCTTTCATATTTTCCCCACTAATAATGCATCGTCTTCGGATAAGTTAAACCCGACAAATCTCAACGCGACCTCCTCCTCTTCCTCCTCCTCCTCCTCCGGATTCTTCAAAACCGAAAAATCGCAAACGAGAAGTGACTCCATACGAAAGCTCATTTGGTTACGAAACCAAGCTGGCATCGGATATCCACTCTCCATAACATCAACAAGGAATCGACGAAAGAGGGATTACCTGTTTGTACCGCAATTCGATCGTGTAGGATAGGAGCATGGGGCTGAACTCCCCGGTCTCGGGCCGCGAGACCGAGACGATGGTGGCCGCCGGCAGCTCATCGAAAATCCAGTCCGATTCGAGCCATTGCCGCTGCGACGCAGCCCGAGGGATAGCCCCCGCACCCGCGCCCGCGCCCGCGCCCGTGCCAGCCGCCTCCGGCGCGCCCTCGGCGATGAGCCTCTCCGCCAACATGGTCGAGACAGATTCCGATCGGGGCTCCGCCGCCGGGCTCAGCTCCGCATGCCCCCTTAGAGGGAGAGATAGAGAGAGAGAGGTTTTCTGGAGTGCAAGGGAGAGAGGAAGGGGAGGAAGGAAGGGAGGGAGGGGGAAGAGAGCGGTTGGTAGTTTTTATAGTTTGCAAGAGATGGCGCTATTTTTGACATGGGCGACGCCTTTCGTGATATGATGTCATCGGCGCCGCGTCGGAGAGAGAGACACAGAGAGACACCGAGGTTGTTGTGTTTGATAGCGTCACCTGCGGTGACCTCGGATTTTGGTGAACCTCGGACGCGGCCGACCAAAACACCTTGTAAAACACCATCTCAATACTGTCGTAACGTAACCTTAACATCATCTCGACTTGATAATAATTTACATCGTCAAGCTTGAGGGTTGAGAAATTATGTCTTGAATAAGGTAAAAGACAAGACCAAGCGTGTGAATTTATAGCGTCGACTAGCTTCTGGCTGTTCCCTGAGGATTTTCAAAGAGATGGGGGGACCGTACGTAGGATGAGGTGGAATGCGGACACGTGTCGAGAGGGCGACGCGGTTGTACGCTCGCGCGGTGACTCCTGAGGCGAAGAGACAAGGCGAGACGTAACCGGAAGGGGGGCCGAGAGTTTTGATCCCGTATATTTTATTCGCATATAGTGGAATCTCCACGCTGTCCCAACTTACGGCCCTGACGAAAGTACGCTTCTACCCCTCCCTTTTCCCTCTAATTTCCCCCGAAGCCACTGGGTTTTTTTCGGGGGCAAAAGCCCAGATGTCCCGAAATATGGGGGGGATTACTTGCAAGCAATGTACGACGTTGCCTTGAGAAGACAGGCAAAGAAGGCAAAGCCAAACTTGATGATCATTGTCTGCCGTATTTTAAGTAAGTTTCGATGGAAGGGTCCAAATCAAGCAGGCCCATCAGAGGCAATTTGGCAGAGGAGGGGGGGCTATATGGGTCATTTCAACCCACCCCCAGCCCCTCTGCCAAATCGGGAGTCCAAAGCAGCATCTGCTGGCTCAGGATCAATTGAAGAATATACTGGCCCTTGGTGCTTGGAAGCTGAAGAGAATATGCTGCAAAAGCCAAAATCATTGCCACCCTCCTTAATTAAAACAGTAATTAGCACAGCATGGCTGCTATTATATTAACCAATCATTGCAGGGTCACTGATCAAGACAAGTAATAAAAAAGAATCTACCAAAGACCCTGGTTGGAGGATGCTTTTGTACCCTCCCCCAAAATCCTAAAGAAGGATAACAGGGTCAAGGACATTTTTACAGGGCTCCTGATCTGTCTAGCACTGCAAATTTGTCGTGCACGGCTGCACGGACTCGCTCGCGTGATTGAAACTGTTAAAAAAAAAAAAAACTCACTAAAAACATGTGCGCATTAATTCCGATTTCCTTAAGCGAGACTTTTATCGAACGTCTTGGATTGGAATTGAAACTCCTTTAGAGGATGCCGCAAGGTAAAACAAGTACGATCGATGTTATGGAATGATGGGAAGTTTGACACGACAAGGGAATATTGACGCAAACTCAATCCGAATGGAGGGGAAATTCGGTATTTGTCCATCACATTACTTATTTCCATAACAGTTAGATGTATATAAGTCGTCTAACTTTGATAATTTGACTTTTTCTAACTAAATGTTTGAAAGAAGATCGATTGGTACTCCAAAGCCAAATTAGATAAGCTTTGTCGACTATGAAGATTCCCACTTATCCTATCATCAGCAAAGAAAATCGGCCAATTTAGGTTTTCATGGGCAGGGTGCCGACGAGGTGTATAATACGTGACATGGACGGCTCTTTCATAGACGTCATCATAATATGCTAAGAATATTCGGGCAATATAAGGCATCATTCTCATGGTTATCGTCAGAATGCATAGCTCAATTTGGAAAGGAGGCTTTGGACATGCACGTGATCATTTGTCCAGTGATAACTGTGTCTGCTAAATAAGCTTTTCATACTCTCCAAAGATCCAAGCTTGCGGTAGTCATGACAAATAAGCAATCTCCCATTCTAATAAAAATGAGGAGAAGAATCGTTAAGAAAGTTGATCTTGGTGGTACTAAATACTCACATGTACCAGTAAAGCTGAGCACCGAAATATCAGATATGCAAGCTTCTAAATTATTCTAACCGACCCTCACCGATGCGATATTCAGGTGGAATTCCAATCTCTGCAAAGACAGTGTACCTTGGCCAGCGAAGCCATATAATCATCCGACCTGAAACAAACCACACATGAGCTTGATATTCCGATTGGAGCTGTCACACATTAAAATGCATGTGCTATCTTCCGATCTTACCTTGCACCATAGGGGGACTGACACGCAGCAATGATACAACGTTTCGCCCCTTCAGGCTTGTTCTGTAATATCAAAGCATTGTCATGATTACAGTTGCGCAGGAGAAGATCAACAGTAGAGCGCTCGGTTAACGATTCAGTGGTCATCGGAGAAACCTCTTAAAGCAAAAGCATGTTTCACGCAAGAGTTTCCTCTATAGGTTGAGGACCAACTAATTGTATAAATTTTGAGAACAAACCTCTGCTTCGTAGTAAAGACCAGCATACAGAGAAGCATAGAAGTATTCACTGTCCCGTCCATCCAGAAATCCGGCAACAAGCTACAATGGAATCAGATAACTACGATGAATTTCACGTAGAAATATTACTGCTTCAAGGCATCAGGTTTGACTGCAAAAAGCATTATGGATCACATAATTTTTCTCACCTCACTTTAATTATACTCTCTGGCCCCTATTCCATCTATAAACACTCCCATCTTGCTATGAACTTATCAACAGCAAGGCTCTGTTTGGCAACTTGCCCAACAGTAACAATTTCTGATTTTTTGTTCCTGAATCGTTTGGGACATTTATAAACGCGTTTGGTAAAATTTTTGTTCCTAACAAATTTGTTCCGGGAACAGTTTCGGACAAGGTTTGAGAATCTAAAAAATTTGATTCTCGGAAGAGAATAAAAAAAAAGAATCAAAACGGTAAAACTTGTTGTTCTCTTTTTATCATCTCGGTTGCCATTCGCCATCGCCCGCCGCCGTCCGCCGCCGCCTGCCGCCGCCCGCCGCCGGCCGCCGGTCCGCCGCCGGCCGCCGGTCCGCCGCCGGCCGCCGGTCCGGCGAGCTCGCCGGAGGCTCGCCAGGCCAAGGCGAGGTCCGGCGAGCTCGCCGGAGGCAAGCCCAGCCACCGGCGAGGCTCGGCCTCCCCAGATCTGGCGAGGCCGAGCCTCGCCGGTGGCCAGGCCGGCCTCGCCCAGCACCGGCGAGGCCAACCTGGCCACCGACGGGGCTGGGCGAGCCTCGCCGGTGGCCAGGCGAGCCTCGCCGGCAGCTGGGCGAGGCTCGGCCTCGCCGGATCGGGCGAGGTCGAGCCTCGCCGGCAGCTGGGCGAGGCTCGCCTGGCCATCGGCGAGGCTCGCTCAGCCCCGCCGGTGGCCAAGCTGGCCTCGCCGAGGCTGGGCGAGGCCAGCCTGGCCACCGGCGAGGCTCGGCCTCGCCAGATCTGGCGAGGCCGAGCCTCGGCGGGGCTGGGCGAGCCTCGCCCAGCTGCCAGCGAGGCTCGGCCGACGAAGGCCGACCTCGCCGAGGGCTGGCGGCGCTCCGGTGAGCGTCGCCGGCCCTCGTCTGGCCGGTCGCCGGTCCGGCGACCGGCCAAATGAAGAAGAAGAAGAATAGGAAAAAATGGGAAAAAAAGAAAAAAGAAAAAGAAAAAAAAGAAAAGAAAAGGAAAAAAAAAGAAAAAAGTAAAGAAATTATTTAAAATTTATTTAAAAATCAAAAGAAATTATTTAAAATTTATTTAAAAATCAAAAGAAATTAATTTTGTAATCAATTAATACTTACATCAAACGCTTGATTTATTAGTAATAAAAATTTCGAACGATTACCAAACACGTGTTTTTACTGGAATCGTTAGGAGAATGTAATCAAAAGAATCAATTCTTATCGTAATCGCCTCCTAATGTAATCGTGGCCGTGAAGAAGTTAATTTTTCAAAATGCAACAGGTGGAGTGATATGATTTTCATGTAACATGAGAAAATAACAAGCACACGAGAGCATGTGTGTTGAAAAGATTGGAGAATGTTATTCTATTAGGAAACAGTAAAAGATTATGATGTCCACTCATTCTCCTATAAAGCATTATAAGTTGTCTCACTGTCTTAATATTGATAGACTGGTACTGTTTCCCTGCACAAACCATGAGTTAACTACTCACTTGGCAATTGAACTGAGAAATGCAAGAGTCAGTTTCCGCATTTTTTTCCCTTTATTTTTTTTAATTATCTGGTTCAGCCCACCAAGCAGGTACATTTTAGTAGTTTTAAGCATCAACTTCAACTCTATTTCTGTGGCTTCAACTGAGACTGCATTTATTTTCAGACGGAGGCACCAGTAAGTTCCAACTTTTTGTTCAGGACATTTGGTATCAGAAGATCAAAGTAGAGAAAACTACAAAGAAGATCTGGAATGAACAAGTGTATACACCATCCCAATAAGCGGATGAGCTCGGAAGCACGCACTAGAATAACCAGAGTGCTCACTAATCGATAATCTTTAACCCTCCCAAATTTAAACAATATTAGGTCCCAAAAGAAGGTAGAATCTTGATTATCTCATAACATCAGTTCAGGCCCCTGAGAAATGAGCAAGGGAATTAAGATATACAGGAACTAGGCTATCAACCAGACTTAGAGAATCTCCACACCAATTACCCTGATAAACAGAAACCAAATCTTTAGAAATTATAGAAGCCAAGATTGAGTTAAACAAAATGTCCATGGGAAAGGCCAAAAAGTGTCCACGCAGCAGGTCGTTTGAAAGGCATATTCCTAAATTTAACAAAGAAGCTAAAGAAAAAGAAGGAGAGCAACTGTTTCCGTGCTTTCCAAAGAAGTAAAGAGATGCAATCAACACATCCTAAAATCTTATCCAAAGTAATTTCAGTTCCATAAAAAGATATTCGAGTCGAGCACCTTTTCTGGGTCTCCCCCATCTTTAAACAGGTTATATGCCTCCCGCATTACAGGTCGTGGATCCCTCCCCACCTACAATCATATACAGAGCTTTTACTGTAAATGAGTTGTGTCGAAATTTCTTTTCCAGAAAAGTAAATGCAAGTAGAAAGCCATTACAAAATTGCAAGAGGTACCATAAGCATGCTTTGTGTACACCCAATTTGAAAGCATGAAGTCAAACATCCAAAATTCAAGGGAATAGCTAAACCCCAACAATGAGTAATATTCTTGGTCTGGCCCGCTGGAAGAGCTAATTTAGCTTATGCAGTATCTTTTCAACATCACGATTTTACTGCACTTGCTGGACCAAGAAGAGCACTTACCTCGAGAAATCTTTTCCTTGCTTCATCCACTCCATAAAGTTGAGCCTCACAAAGATAGCACCAAATTGACTCCTCAGTGTCATTTGGATTTTGTGCAACATCAATTCTGAACTGCTCCGCACCTTCTTCGAACCTTTATAAAAATAGACCAAACTAAAGATCAGACTGTTCTTGCATCCTAAATTCAACAAGCATCATAGAACACAAATTTATAGAGATTACATGAACACTGAAAGGCTCTGGAATTCAAAGCGCATTAACATAACACAACTTCAACAAGCATTCACAGGCAGAGGTAATAGGTGGACTGAGGCCAGCAGTACTCAAACAAAATGCGCAAGCTAATAAAGCATCATTCAATTACCTATCGAGATAGTAAAGCGACAGCCCTCTTTGCCAAAGATCTAGACACACCGAAAGAAGTCCTCCAGTTATGCACAGAGACATCACAACATTAGCAAGACGAATTTACAGAGCAGTTCTCACGAAAATTCGAGCGACTCACATGCCTTTTGACGAGGATCCAGCTCCATCGCCTTATCAAACTCCGCCAAAGAACCAACAACATCCCCCTACAGGAGACTGAAGAAAGATTAACCACTATGCCAACGTCCCACTTAACCTATAAAATCCATGCCTACCAAGCTGATCACCGTCGAACAGAACAAGCATATGCTGAAACAGAGACATTATAGGCAAACCCAAGAACCCAACATAACAAAAACAAAATGATAAAAAAAGCGGCAACGACCTGTCTGAAGAGCAGCATCCCACGTCGAATAGCGAGAGCTGCCTCGCGGGCATTGCCGCCTCCACTGCCTCCGGTGAGCGCCTCCCAGATGCCCGAAACCGAAGGGAGGAGCAACCTCCGGGACACGGTCGCGACGGGCTTGTTCCGGTGGTGGCGGATTCCGGTCGGAGTCGAAGGAGGAACGGAGCTGAAAGAGCGCGAGAACTCGTGGGTTCTGAGCGTGGCGATCGGGAGCGACGACGGAAACGACGGCGGCGGGCTGGAGAAGTAGGAGGACTGGAGGAAGGGGGGCTTGAGCTTGTCGATTGACGGCGCCGCCATGGATTCGGACGGAGCGAAGATCGCTCCGGCGGTTCCTCCGGTTCGGAAAGTTTGCTCGTTGGTTTCTGGTTTTGGGAGACGAGATAAGGCGCCAAAACCAGGACTATTGCAGATTTTCCGCATTGATTTATTTGTTTTTTTTTTTTTTGGATATCAGAGAACCCGCGCACCGTACCAACACAAACGGGAAACTCGAAGGCGCAACACGTGTCTAGCCCACCACACACACATGCCAGGGTAAGTCATCCTGCGACGTCCGGGAATCGAATTCCTCATTTTGCGTAGGAGAAAAAGCTCGCTGCCAGTAGCGCTACCTAGGTGGGTGGTGATTTATTTATTTATTTATTTATCTTGAGACAATTGCTAAAAATGATCCATGGGTGACTCGGTTTTCAGATTTGTCCCCAAACATTGATTTTGTGCAATTTGATGCTTGGACTCTTTGGATCAAACTCTAGTTCATTCATTAATTTTGGTCTTTGTTGTTGTCTCACATGGCATTAGAGCTCAAAAATAAGACCGATTGACATGATTTCTATATTGGATGTGCAAGATTTGTCATTTGAGATTTAAGATAAACCATTCGGAGAGCCAATACGAGTAAATATGGACCTTTCACAAATTTTGAAATTCTCTCCCCCTCTCTCTCTATTGCTTCGCTTTCCCTCTCTCTCTTCAAGACTCCCTTCTCTACATTGCTCTCTGTTGTCCAATAAACCACGCCTACATCGTTGCCTCCTAGAGGAGCATTGGTGGCTCCGATCCTGACCATGGCTTCTCAACCATGCGCCGCCGCCACCTATCGAAGTTGTTAGAATATTTAAATAATAAACTACGCTTTCATCTAATAACTTAAGCTTTTAGAACAATTACAATCTCACGTGGTATCAGAATTAGGAGGTCTTGAGTTCGAATCTTTCAGCCCTTATTTGCCTCCATAATAAATTTTCATGCCTAGTACTAGGCAAAAGACCAAACTAAGCGTGAGGGGTAGTGTTAGAATATTTAAATAATAAATCATGCATTCATTTAATAATTTAAGCTTTTAGAATAGTTGGCAGTGGTCCCACAAAATCTCACAGAAGCCCCATTAGCGGCCCCGATTCATCCTTAGCGTCTGATGAGCTTGGGTTAGGGTTTTTTCTCTTTCATGTATGCTTGTTCCTAATTTGTAGGATGTGAAATTTATTGATCATGCACTCTTACTGATTACTTTTGATGTCGATGAAAAAGTTGCAAACAAATGTTATTTACTACAGAGATATCTGGCATGCTTTACGAATAATAAGCGGAGAAGAGGGCTTAATAGGACTTCACAAGGGACTTGGAGCGACTCTTTTGGTATGTGCTTAGTTTTTATTCAGCTTAGATAAGGTTGTATAACTAGAATATTGAATGCTCACGGATTGTATACAACAGCTGCTTCTTGAAGTTTGTATTTCACCTCCTTCCGATTTTTCTCGAATGTTATCCTCACGGAATAATTTGGATAATACTAAATCACGTACGATTCCGAATTCAAATAATTGTCAAGTTTCGTTTGATTACGGGTTAAATGACTCCTTCTAGTGATACCCCTCTACAGCAAATTTAGTGACTATTCATATATCTTATATCCTTCACAGTTTATAGGTCTTTGGTTCACATGGTTTTAACATAAAACTAAGTAGTTAATTCGTGTAGCTTATATCATGCTTGCTATGTATTTAAACTTTCCAAAGCCAGTTTTGAACGGCCGGAACGTATTGCAGGAGATTAATCAATTACCAATGGGACATTGCATTAAAAAAATATTAAAAAATGTCAAGTCGGCTTTTTTGTTAGCTAAATTAGATGAAGCTAAGGGAAGACTTAATTACACTAATTCGATAAATTTTGCAATTCAAAATTTGACTTTCTCGACTAACTTTTATATGTCAATTGCACTAATTTGATAAATTTTAAAAATTAAAATGCACTTTTTTGATAATTTTAGTATTCCGTTGTGCTTTGGCCACTAATTTATATATTTCAATCGCACTCATCTTTTGACCAAAACAGAAATGCACTTATCTTTAATATAGACCAAAGAGTCAACTTTTGAATTTGGTGTCCGCCCTAAAACATTCATCCTTTTGCAGTAATTTTATTTCTCATGCAATCCTTGCACCTGCCAAGCACGTTGTCCACTTCATACCTTCATCCCTATTGCACTCATCTTTTGACCAAAACAGAATTGCACTTATCTTTAATATAGACCAAAGAGTCAACTTTTGAATTTGGTGTCCACCCTAAAACATTCATCCTTTTGCAGTATTTTTATTTCTCATGCAATACTTGCACCTGCCAAACACATTGTCCACTTCATACCTTCATTCCTATTTTCTAGGGTGATCAGTTTTTGTTCCAATCTAAATTCTAATTCGGTCGAATGGAACCAATCACTTTTTTTCTCACTACTTGATGCATTCTATTATGAAGAAATATTTAAAAAAAAATGATCACTTTTATTTTTTCCTAAGATATTTTAAAAATAAGTATATGTAGTTAGTTTGATTCCTTCTTAGAACCGAGAACTAGGGGTGATCGGTTCCCGGTTCGGTCCGATTCCAAGGTGGAACCAGAACTGCATCGAAGAATCGGTTCCCAATTTTGGGAACCGTGGACAGACCGTTTGGTCCTAGGACGAGAACCGGACCGACCATCGGTTCCGGTCCGATCCGGTCCGGTCCAAAAGAATTGGCACTTTCTTTTTTCACTAAAGAATGACCATTCATTAAAGAATAATCATGCTCTGGACCGATCAATCAAATTCAGTTTCCGAGCAATCTAATAAAACTACTCACACATGTTTCCACGTGCAAAATATTCAAATTTCACTTGTATGAATATCAATCATAGTTTATGTGTTTCATGCTTAATTTTAAGCATAAAATCCATGAACAACGTGATTAAAGGTTGTGCTTGGCTTAGGTTTTATAGACAATCTCTCTTCTATACTTTGAATGTTTAGTCGATATGAGACTTTTTAAGACTTGAAGTGCCTTGTCGTTTGCAAGTGAGGGGAGTAAGAGAGAGAGTGTGAGCATGAGGAGAGTTTTTTCTATAAATAAAGAATAACGACAAGAGTTTTGGTGGTCTCTTGGCCACATAAGAGGTTGTTACCTCAACTGCAATTCCGATTGCAATAAGTGTCATATATAATATTTATATATTATATGTGTTTATATGTTATAAGAATATAAATTATCTATAAAAAAATTTGGTTCGGTCCGTCGATCCGGGTCGGTCCGGTCCCCACCTTGGAATCGGGAACTGGACCAACCGGCCGCCGGTTCCAAGATTAGGAACCGGGAACCGGACCGCCGACCGTGGGAACCGCCCAAAACTGGCCAGTCCGGTCCGGTTTGGTTCGGTCCCTCGGGCGGTTTCCGTTGCACACCCCTACCGAGAACCAAAATATCACGGGACATCGGTTCCATTTTTAGAAACTAGGAACTAAACCGATACTCTCGAACTTGAGAACCAAACCAAATCGACCTGTTTGGTCTAGTGTGCAGGCTGTTTGTTTTGCATGCCTCTACTATTTTCTCCTCAAGATCTGCCCTACATCCATTCCCAACATTAGATCTCAAACAGCTATCCTCATTGACCCAAAACTCGTTCTGCTTTTATCAAAATCTCGAATTTAAAGAGCAAGGGTTTATCAATATTTCAAATTTATTAATAGTTTCATATTCGCCAGAGTAATTTCTTTCTTTTTTTTTTTTATAAAAACAAAAGACATCAATAAATTAGCGTCACTAAACAGCAGCATAAAGCCCTTTTATTTTTCTTTATTTATAACCCGGTGCACGCGTTCCACTAATAAAATAAGAAGACAAAAATGGAGATTTTGAATTTTACTAACCTAATTTTTTTTTTCTAGCCCTCGATATATTTTCTCTATGGAACCGACATTACTATATAATTACCCCGAGATCTCCCACCATATTATTTTTATTTCGAAAGTGGCATTCTAATTTTTGTTCGAGGATTCTCTCAATCTCCTCAACACGCGTGCTTAATTAATTTAATCTTATAATACAAAGAGGACTTCCTATTCTCATAAATCTATTTTCCCCCTCGATATCCTCGACAGTTTATTTTACAATTATAGGGCCCATGGGCACATGCATGAAATTGGTAACTCTATTTTATTTCTCGTTCGAGTCGGTATTTAAAATTTGAATATTCTCTATCCCACAATGACCTTTTCTAGATATATTTCAAATCTAAAATGATCTTTCTTCGTCTACCTTTTTTTTTTTTTTCATATAATTAGTGTCAATGGGCTGTTCAAATTTGGGGGTAGTGTAAATGTCAGCATCAACACGTTGACAGGTCAATGACAATAACTAAGTCAACTCATAATTTTAGGATAGTCTTGGGAAAGATTCAACGCTAGCTGGCTGCCAATATATTTGTATAATTTATGACCTAGCTTCTCTTCTCTAGGGAATTTTGACAAAATAAACTTCCGAGTGCTCTCGTGCTTCGATTTAGCTTCTTTCCTCTTTGATGTCCTAATTCTCGTGCCTTTGGCTTTCGTCAATCGCATAATTAAAAATTTTGCAAGCGAAGGATTCAAGAGTCTTCTCTGCATCCCTGAACGTACTTGAAGTCTTGAAGGCCCTCTTTTCAATTGATTCCTTCCTCTCTTCCCTATGCATCATCAATTCGACATTAATTAAATCGACGTTGACATCATCCCAAGTTAACGGAACATGTAACTAAAGACTTCCAAGCTTACATTTTATTCCATAAAATACTTTCAAGATATCATGCAATTAAAACTATCATACAGATTATCTATATCAATTTTCTAAACCTTTGCAAGATATTCTCATGTAGTTATTACGATTAATTTTTGCCGCAACAACTATAATTGAATGATTACATAATAATAACAACAACAACAACAACAACATATACCTCTCTCAAGAATTCTACCTTAGCTTTAATGGAGCCTCTCCCCCACTTTGAAATTATCGTGCATTCATATAGCTTTACGTGATCTTCATGGCTTGCGCGTATTATCCACTTTTAACCGGTCAAAAGCCCCTCTCTACAAGCACAGGTCTACTCTTTTCTCTTACACGGTTTCCATTAATAGGTACACCGCTTTCGTTTTTTCACGTGAACTGAAAAAAAATAAGAAAAAAAAATGCTAATCTTACCTTTGAATATTATTCCAATCGAGAGGTTATTCAGTATAGTTTTCCACCTCCGAAAACTAAGTTGTATTGCTGTTTTATGAAGTGTTTAGCAAGTACCACACAGCTATCTCTCAAGAAGCTATCTCCACCTGGTTTTCACTATACCATATAATCACATGACAGCATAGCTATAATTCAGCCATAAGTATAATAAATGGGATCTAAGTAGTTAAGCGATTGATATGATTGTGACGTCTTCTATGTTCCAACTGTGATCATGATGTTGTGTTGTGTTGTGAATGTGATTTATTCAAATCATAGTCTCTCAGAGTAAACTTGAGATCACATACATCTTTCCGAGAGTGGAGTCTTGCTCAATAGACAGCGCACATGGACAAAAATGATTTGTATGTATCCATCGAAATTAGTCAAGACAAACTTTTGGGCCACTTGGGGGAAAAAGGAAGACAACATTTAACGCCTTTAAATTATGATCGAATCTTGCCTGATTTCATGGTGTAGATAAACGTTCTCCATATTAAATAATTAATAAGCATCATGTAAATGAATTTATATTTTTAAATGATGAGTTCACATGAACTCAAAAGATGAGATCTATCTATTGAAAATATCAAAAGATTCTTTTCAAACAAACCAGCCTATCCCCTGTATAGGGCTTTTACGAGGTGGTTGGAACAAAGACACATTTGGTTGTGAATTCTAATGTGGCAGATAAAGGCATATATCTATCTGCACGACTCAATCAATAGTTCAAGTCACATACTCCCATAATCCATTTTCTCTTCGGAAAGGTAATAAAGATAAATTGATTTTCCAGTGCTTTAACTGTACTTTATGATTTGTAGTCTAATCTATTTATATATGTGAAAATCTCGCGTGATATAGTAATGAATCTAACAGTACCTCATTTGTCTGCATTTTTAGTTCTTTGGTCAATTAAATTAGATTAAAAAATTTATCGAAATTTACGATCTTATCTACGCATACTTCGACATATTCTTTTATAATCAAGAGATCATACTTTCCAAGTTTTTTTTTATTCTATTAACTTGTATTTCAACTTCTGATTATTTTATTTCGTGCTAAATATGTTTCATAATTGATTTTAACTATGCCTTGTTTGTCAAACTATCTTTCTCATTCATTCAGAAACTCTTTTTGGCCTTTATTCGTTTAAACTCGTCTTATTTGGACGTATTAGTCTTTATTCAAGATGTCTGATGTCCTCTTTGTGATTTGGCATGCGCGTGTTTCCAGGCAGCTTTGCCAAGTTTGAAAATGAGAAGATAAGTTCCAGTCTTCCCACCCCCCCAAAAAAAAGACAAAATATTATTTAGATTTTATGCAACTTTTTTGACCTTTCAAAAAAGAGCAAACTCGACATCCCTGACCCTCATATAATCCATTAACTCATAACGAGATTGGCCTTTCTTGTACCTCCCGGAACAAACCCTACTTTGTCACGTGCTCTTCTTTTTTTGTTATTAGGGAAGAACGTACCGAAAAGTCCTAAACTTTATTATAAAAGTACATTTGAATATTTTTAAATTAAAAAAATACAAATAAATCCTAAAATTTGTAAATTGATTATATCAAGTTCTTTTATTAACTTTACATTTTGAAAGTTTGAAAGTTTAATTGCACTTTCGTGATAAATTTTAGAATTTAATCTCACTTTTTGAAAATTTTAAAATTTTTGGTGTACTTATCCTAATAATAATAATAATATCTATGGGGTATCTTTTTCCTCTTGGAAAACGTGGGTTAGATGAACGCGGAAGGTCCCCATCTGACGCAGCAGTTGACCTCGAATGGCTGATCGGCTTTCTTTACGCGATCGACATGAACTTTCGTGTATATAACTCCAAACCAGACCTGAAAAGAGCAGGTCTGGTTCCGGCTAAGTGTTGTGTTCACCCTCTTTCCGGTTCCGGCTGAATCCTTCCCATGGAGCTGATCGCGCTGACCGAAATGAACGCACTGCCGGAAAGCTGCGTTTCCGCGATCCTCTCCTTCGTGTCTCCGGCTGAAGTGTGCCTGCTCTCCCTGGTGTCCTCCACGTTCCTGTCGGCAGCCAACTCCGATGTCGTCTGGGCACGGTTCCTGCCGTCTGATCATGTTGATATCGTCTCCCCGGCAGCCTCTCCAGTCGAGTTCTCTTCGGAGAAAGAGCTCTTTCTTTGGCTCTGCCAACGCCCTCTCCTCGTAGATGGCGGCAGAAAGGTGAGATTCCCACACGACGAGTCGTCTCTTTTCTCTCTTTTCAATAACTAAGTTCTAGCTTCCTACACGTTTCATATATATAATTCCTCGATCAAGACCTGGGCATGTAAGTCAAGTACGTGCATGTATCCTGATCGTAGTAACGCCAGTTGCGAATAAAAATAAAAAAACATTTATTTCCGACGACATTTTATTTCTCAGAATACCTTGAAAAGTAAATTCGATCTTTGTTCTGGTGCTCTTGCATTGGGATGAGTGATGTGATATTCGATGTATTTTCTCAGAGCTTCAAGCTGGAGAGATCGTCCGGAATAATATCTTACGTATTATCAGCAAGAGAGCTTTCGATAAACCGGAGCGACGATCTCGCGCATTGGATCTGGAAAACCCTTCCCGAGTCAAGGCAAGATTTTGACTTTTTTTTTCTTTCCATCTTTACATTCTCGTCATATAAATTTTCGTACAAGTTAGTGCATAAAGGGGTCAGAGCCGCATTCTGACGTCGATGGTAGTGGCTTTTGAGCTTGATCAAGAGGAGTTCCCACGTTGAAAACTCATCTGCCATGGTTTGACCACAGGAAACAAAAATAAAAATCTAATGCCTGCTTTCTTCCCTATCTTCTACTCTAGCAGGTTCAAAGAGGTGGCCGAGCTGAGAACGATCGATCGGCTACAAATCGAAGGGAGCATCAAGACCAAAGCCCTGTCCCCAAACACTCTCTACGGGGCGCACCTCATCTTCAAGGTCTCTGACCGTGCTTTCGGGCTCGACCTGATGCCCCTCGAGACGTCGATCGAGATGGGCGGCTGGGTCCGACAAGGCACGGCCCGTCTGCAACACCCCGATCAGAAGAAGCGCCACCTCGAGGGCCTGATGTACGCGAACCGCTTGGAAATGGTTAGGAAGCATTGGGAGGCGGAGGGAGATCATCGAGGCGGCGGCGGAGTGCCAAGCGAGAGAGGGGATGGGTGGATGGAGGTGGAGGTTGGAGAGTTCCTGGTGGGAAGTGGGGGTGAGGGAGACGGGGAGGTAAGGATGAGCTTGAGAGAAGTGAAGGGCTACCAACTGAAAGGTGGGCTTGTGGTTGAAGGCATTGAGGTGAGGCCCAAGAGCCTGGTCCAGTAAATGGAGATGGGCCTTGTTTTGGTTACTTGTGTGGCCCATGACTAATAGGAAAGAGAAGGAGGCAGTTATAACTTATAATCGTATGATTGATGGTGAAATGATTTGAGTTCATTCTTTGATTTTGTGCTTGTTTCTTTGGTAAGAATGTAATGCTAGACATATAGAGATTCATTTATTGGATTTCAATAAAAAGTTCATGTGCTTGTCACTTTGTAATATACCAATGTTTTTTTTTTTTTTAACCGAGGACTCTACCATTGACACCCTTGTGTCTAAATAGCTCCTAAGGGCCGGGCCCTTATACCTTGGAGGAGACTAGCCCAATAACCCACTGCCAAGGCCTTCCACTTAAATCACTGCAATTGCGAGTTTCAAACTCTCGACCTCTACAATAAAAAAATGACTCTCAACTAACGCAGTTACCCACGGATGGGTAGGTAATATACCAATGTTGATATGTCAATTTATATAGAATTTTTAAATTTGGATAGGAAAGAAAGCCAAAATAATAACTTTCTACTTAAACATATGACAAATTTACTCTTAATTTTTTTTTGTTAAATTTTACTATCAAATTGCTAAGTTGGGTAATATGTGACAATTGATAGATGTATCGATTTAGAGTTTTACCTTTTATTTGTTACACATATATCAATTTTCTGATTTTGTGTGTTATTAATTTTTTTCTACTTCTTGATTTTGTTCCAAATATATTCCCATAAACAAAAACTCTACCAATCGATTTCTATTTATTTATTTTTAATTCCGAGAAACCAAATAATAGAAATAATTACTATTTGGTTGGTTACCAAATACTCCTTAATTCATTTGTTAATTTTGGTCCCATTATTATCTCATGTGGCTTCCTAGCTCAGACATGAGACCGATTCACATGATTTCTGGAGAAAATATTGGGCACATCACATTTGCCAAGTAAAATTTAAGATTGACCATTTAGAGAGCGACACTTGTAAAATCGAACCCACCTTTAAAAAAAAAAAATTTAAATTCTGTCTACCCTCTCTCTCCATTGCTTCTCCCCATTAGGTTACTGAGAAAAGATATCTCTCTCTCTCTTCTCTTCAATTTGCTCTCTCCCTCCCTTTTGACAACTCCACTCTCCGTACTACTCTTTGTCGTTTGACGAACTACTTCTCCACCATCACCTCCTGGAGGGGCATCGATTGCTCCAATTTATCGTCTAGGTCCAACAAGCTAGAGATGAGAACATTCCGAGTGGTTCACTTCCATTACTACAAAGGTGTCTTTTTCTTCCTTCCTAACCATGGCCTCCCAACCATGCCGCCTTTGCCTCCGCCACCTAGAGTCCCATTGGAGGCTCCAATTTGTCCTCTGTATCTGACGAGCTCAGGTTAGGATTTTTTCCCCCACTTTCGTGATTACATTCCAACGACCTCAAAATAGTTATAGATACCACTATGGATTGTATGTTTGTCCCTAGTTTGTAGAATGCGAAATTTATTAACGATGCTCCCTTATTGATTACTTCTTGTTTCAATGAAAAATTTGCAAACACATATTATCCATTAAGAGATTTTCGGCCTACTTTACGAACAATAAGCAGAGAGGAGGGGCTTATTAGGACTTTACAAGGGACTTGTTGCGACTTCTTTGGTATGTGCTTAGTTTTTATTCTGCTCAGTGCTTAGGTTGTATAATTCGATAGTACAGCAAAAAAAAAAAAAAAAAAAAAGGTTGTATAACTCGATTCTTGACTCTTTGTTTATCATTGTATAACTCCATCCTTCCATCGTTTATCATTTTTCTTCTAATTTGTTCATCTCATTTGTTTATAACTTATCTAGCTTTTTTATGATGTTGCACCTAGTTGGTGCCGCATTAATGCCACACGCATTTGAAAAATATTAAAAAATTGTCAAGTTGGCATTTTCGTTAGCCAAATTCAACTAAGTTAATGGATGAGTTGATTTCATTTTTGAAAATTTGACTTTTGCAACTATGAGATTTTGTGTGGGACCATTACTAATTATTCTAAAAGTTTAAACTATTAGATTAAAATATATAATTGGGAAGGCAAATAAGAGCTTAGAAATATTTGAACTCATGACCTTCTCTTCTTATACCATA
This sequence comes from Eucalyptus grandis, assembly GCF_016545825.1. Taxonomy (NCBI): domain Eukaryota; kingdom Viridiplantae; phylum Streptophyta; class Magnoliopsida; order Myrtales; family Myrtaceae; genus Eucalyptus; species Eucalyptus grandis. Next base: position 64,253,287 of record NC_052619.1, on the reverse strand, counting down.
TGAGATTTTGTGGGATTACTGTTGACTGTTCTAAAAACTTAAACTATTAGATGACAGCATGATTTGTTATTTGATATTTAATTACTCCAACAATGACTAACTTTTATATTTCAATCACATAAATTTGACAAATTTTACAATTTAATTGCACTTTTCCGATAATTTTAGAATTCAATTGTACTTTACAACTAATTTTTATATTTCAATCACACTTATTTTTTGATCCTAAAAGAAAAATGCACTTATCTTGAATATATACCAAAGAGTCAACTTTTGAATTTTGCGTCCGCCCTAAAACATTCAACCTTTTGCCTAGCACATCGTCCACTTCAAATCTTTATCCCTTTTTTCTCCCCCAATATCCACTTTGCATCCATTCCCAATATTGAATTTCAAACGGCTATCGTCGTTGACCCAAGCTCCGCTTTTTTCAAAATCTCGAATTTAAAAACTAAGGATTTAGTCAAAATTTCAAATTTAGTAATAATTTCGTATTTGCGAGAGTACTTTTTCTTTTATTTATAAAAACAAAAGGCATCGATAAATTAACTTCTCTTAACAGCAGCATGAAATTCTTTTATTTTTGTTTATTTATAACCTCGTGCACACGTTCAAGTAAAATAAAATAAGAAGACAAAAGTAAAGCTTTTGAATTTTACTAACCTAATTTTTTTTTTTACAGCCCTCGATATGTTTTCTCTATGGAACCAACATTACTACATAATTACCCCTACATTCCCCACCATATTATTTTTATTTCGAATGTCAAGTGGGCATTCTAATTTTTGTTCGAGGAATCTCTCTGTCTCCTCAACATGCATGCTTTAATTAATTTAATATATACTGTTATATAATACAAAGAGGACTTCCTACTTTCATGAAATCTAAAAATTTTTTTCCTTTGATATCCTCGACAGTTTGTTCTGCAATTATTGTATCCACAGGCACATGCATAAAATCAATAACTCTATTTTATTTCTCGCTCGAGCCAGTATTTACAATTTGAGTATTCTCTATCCTACAACGGTCTTATTTAAATATATTTCAAATCTTAAATTATCTTTCTTCGTTCACGTATTTTCATATTACTAGTGCTAATGGGCTGTTCCAATTTGGATCGTAGTGTCAATGTCAGCGTCAACCCGTTGACAGGTCAATATTCCAAGTCAACTCATAATTTTAGGATAGTCTCAGGAAAAATTCAATGCTAGCCGGCTGCCAATATGTTTGTATCATTTATGACCTGGCAATCTTGACAGGATAAATTCCGGGTCGTGCTTTGATTTAGCTTCTTCCTCTTTAATGACGTAATTCTCATGCCTTCGGCTTTCGTCGATCCTGTTTTTAAGAATTTTGCAAACGAAGGATTCGAGAGTCTTGTCTGCATCCCAACGTACTTGAAGTCTTGATGGGCCTCTCATCAACTGATTCCTTCCTCTCTTCGCTATGCATCATCGCCTTAACATTAATTAAATTTACGTCGACTTCATCCCAAGTCAACGGAACATCTAACAAAAGACTCCCAAGCTTACATTTTATTCCATAGAAATATTTCCAAGAATACCGTCCAATCAATTTTAGATCTATCATACAGATATCCAAATTAGGCTTCTAATTAGTCTTCTAAATTTTTGTGATAAATTCTCATATAGTTATTCTGATTAATTTTCGTCACAATAACTACATTGGAATAATAATAATTATTAATATCATAATAATGATCCTTTCTCAAGAATTCTACCTTGGCTTTGATCGAGTCTCTCCCCCACTTTGAAATCATGGTGCATTCATACAACTTTACATGATCTTGACGGCTTGCGCGTATTATCCACTTTTAGCCAGTCAAGAGCCCAGCCCACAAGCAAGGGTCTACGCCTTTCTTTCACAGGGTTTCCATAACTATACCAATTTTGATTTTTCACGTGAACTCCAAAAAAAAGAAAACTCTTACCATCGAATATAATTCCAATCGAGAGGTCATTCAATATAGTTTTTTCGCCTTTGCAAACTAAGCTGTATTGCCATTTTATAAAGCGTTTAGCAAGTGCCTCGCAAATGCGATAACTAGTAGCTTTCAAGAAGCTATCTCCACCCGGTTTTCACAATACCATATAATCACACGACAGCATAGCTATAATTCAACCATAAATATAGTAAAAGGAATCTAAGTAGTTAAGTGCTTGATATGGTCGTGACGTATACATCTATTTGGTGTAATTGTGATCATGATGTTGTGTTGTGTTGTGCTATAATCATAGTCTCAACATATTAGAGTCAACTTGAGATCACAAACATTTTCCCCAGGGTGGAGTCTTGTTCAATATACAGTGCACGTGGACAAAGGTGATTTGTATGCATCCATTGAAATGAGTCAAGACAAACAGTTGGGCCGCTTATATTAAAAAAAGAAGAAGATAACATTTAACGCCTTTAATTATGATCAATCTTGCCTGATTTCATGTGCAAATAAATGTTCTCCATATTAAATAATTAATAAGCATCATGTAAACATACGCCATAGATAAACAAAGAGTGGAAATGAATTTATATTTTTAAATAATGACTTCACATGAACTCAAAAGACGGGATTTAACTATAAAAAATATCGAATTAACTGTGCTTTGTGATTTGTAGTCTAATCTATATATATAGGAAAATCTCACGTGATATACTAATGAATCTAGTAGTACCTCATTTGTCCGCATCTTCCAATTCTTTGGTGAATTAAATTAGATTAAAAATTTTATTGAAATTTACGGTCTTATCTACACATACTTCGACATATTCTTTTATAATCAAGAGATCATACTTAAACTCGTCTTATTTGGATGTAATTATTCTTTATTCCGATGTCTGATGTCCTTTTTGTGATTTGGCATGCGTGTTTCCGGGCAGCTTTGCCAAGTTGGAAAATGAGAAGATAAGTTCTGGTCTTCCCAAAAATAAGTATTATTACGATTTTACGCAACCTTTTTGACCTTCCTAAAGAGAGCAAATCCTGACATTCCTGACCTTCATAATTCATTAATTTATTACGAAATTGGCTTTTCTTGTACCTCCCGGAACAAATCCTAATGCTCTTCTTTGTCCTTTTTTATTTTATTTTATGTTATTATTAGGGATAAATATATTAAAAGCTTTAAAACTTATTATAAAAGTGTAATTGAGTTCCAATTTTTTTTTAAAAACACAAACAAGTCATGAGACACGTTAAATTGGTCAAATTAAGTTGTTCTATCCACTGCACTTTTTTTTTTTTAAATTTTAAAACTTAATCACGCTCTCGTAATAAATTTTAGAATTTAATTACATATTTTAAAAGTATTAGGACCGGATTGCGCTTCTTCATGATAAGTTTTAAGAATTTCAATGTAATAATAATAATAATAATAATAATAATAATAATAATAATAATAATAATAATAATATTTCCTGTGATATGCCTCTTTCCTCTCGGAAAAAGTGGGTTAGATGAACAAGGAATTCCCATCTGGTGCAGCAGCTAACCTTGAATGGCTGGTCAGCTTTCTTTACACGATCCACATGAACTCTCGTGTATATAACAGCAAACCAGACCATAAAATAGCAGCTTTTAAGCACGCTCGGACAATCTAGCTAAGTTTTCTGTTCATCCTCTTTCCAGTTCCGGCTGAATCCTTCCCATGGAGCTGCTCGCGCCGACCGACATGAATGCACTGCCGGAAAGCTGCGTTTCCGCGATCCTCTCCTTTGTGTCTCCGGCCAACGTGTGCCGGCTCTCCCTGGTGTCCTCCACGTTCCTGTCGGCAGCCGACTCCGACATTATCTGGGCACGGTTCCTGCCGTCCGATCACGCCGATATCGTCTCCCGTTCGGCCGCTCCTGTTGAGTTCTCTTCGAAGAAAGAGCTCTTTCTTTGGCTCTGCCAACGCCCTCTCCTCATAGATGGTGGCAGAAAGGTAAAATTCCCACAAGACAAGTTCACTACACGTTTCATGCCACCGCCTTCTTTTCTTTCTATCTAATAACGAAGTTCTAGCTCACTGCACGTTTCATGCCTATGTATATATATTTCAACGCCGGTTGCGTATAAAAATAAAACCATTTTCCTCCGACGACATTATATTTCTCAGAATACCTTGAAAAGTACATTCGATCTTCGTTCTTGTGCTCATGCATTCGGACGAGTGATCTGATATTCGATGTATTTTCTCAGAGCTTCAAGCTGGAGAGATCGTCCGGAGCAGTATCTTACGTATTATCAACAAGAGAGCTTTCCATAAACTGGAGCGACGATCCCGCGCATTGGATCTGGAAAACCCTGCCCGAGTCGAGGCAAGATTTTGACTTTTTTTTTCCATTTTTATATTCTCTTCATATAAATTTTCATACAAGTTAGTGCATAATGAGGTCAGAGCCACATTCTGATGTTGATGGCAATGACTTTTGACCTTGATCAAGAGGAGTTTTCAAGTTGGAAAACTCATCAAACATGGTTTGATCAGGAAAAAAGAGAGTAATTCTTGCTCTTTTCCCAATCTTCTTCTTTAGCAGGTTCAAAGAGGTGGCTGAGTTGAGAACGATCGATCGGCTACAAATCGAAGGGAGCATCAAGACCAACGCCCTGTCCCCAAACACTCTCTACGGGACGCACCTCATCTTCAAGGTCTCTGACCGTGCTTTCGGGCTCGACCTGATGCCCCTCGAGACGTCGATCGAGATGGGCAGCTGGGTCCGACAAGGCACGGCCCGTCTGCAACACCCTGATCAGAAGAAGCGCCACCTCGAGGGCCTAATGTACGCGAACCGCTTGGAAATGGTTAGGAAGTATTGGGAGGCGGAGGGAGATCATCGAGGAGGCGGCGGAGTGCCAAGCGAGAGAGGGGATGGGTGGATGGAGGTGGAGGTTGGAGAGTTCCTGGTGGGAAGTGGGGGTGAAGGAGACGGGGAGGTAAGGATGAGCTTGAGGGAAGTGAAGGGCTATCAACTGAAAGGTGGGCTTGTGGTTGAAGGCATTGAGGTGAGGCCCAAGAGCCTGGTCCAGTAAATAGAGATGGATGGGCCTTGTTTTGGTTACTTGTGTGGCCCATGACAGTGATAATAGGAAAGAGAAGGAGGCAGTTATAATGGCATGATTGATGGTGAAATGATTTGAGTTTTTTTTTTTTTTGAACAAGTGAAATGATTTGAGTTCATTCTTTGATTTTGTGCTTGTTTCTTTGGTAAGAATGTAATGCTAGCCAGATAGAGATTCATTTCTTGGTTTTCAATAAAAATTTCTTGTGCTTGTCACTTTGTAATATACCAATGTTGATATGTTGATTTATATAGAATTTTTAAATTTGGATAGGAAAGAAAGCCAAAATAATAACTTTCTACTTAAACATATGACAAATTTACCCTCGAATTTTTATGTTAAATTTTACTTTCAAATTATTAAGTTAGGTAATATGTGATAATTGATAGATATACTAATTTAGAATTTTACTCTCTATTTATTACACATATATCAATTTTGAATTTGTGTTATTAATTCGATTTAACAAAAACTTATGGAGGGTAAATTTGTTATATAAATGCTAGTTTGGAAATTTTAGTGGTCAAAAAATTAGTTTGTAATGGATTTGTGACAAATGTATCGATTTAAAATTTTTCGCTGCATTAATCCAAATTGTTATTGTTTTCCTCATTAAGGGCCTTGAGCAATCAGCTTTTTGCAAAACAAGCAATCAAACCATGCTAGCCCAAAATCTATTCAGGCCCGATAAGCATTGGGCCCATAGCCCATAAAAGAGCAAAACCCTAATTCGAGCTCCCCGTCGTCCTTTCTTTATAAAATCCCCCCAACCTCACCGCTTTGATGCGGAAGGAGTCAAGCGAAGAAGCGCCGCGACTCTTCTTCGTTTTCACCAATCTTCAGGGCGAAATCTTTTCTCTCTTTTCCTTCTGATTCCTTTATTTTTCGCCGTTTGCTTTTTCGTTTGATGGGTAATCATCGTCGTCGACTCATCGTCGTCTCGCCGCCGTCGCTTTGTTTTGGGCCGATTTCAGCAGTGATGATAAATGTTCACAATCCCAGCTCATTACGAGACCCGTCACGGGTCAAGGAATTGAATTCTTGTTTCCAACATTTATCTGAGCTCTTTCTCGTCGAAAACCGGTCGCGGCGATGGATGGTTTCCCTTCGTCGATCCGGAAAAGTTTCTGGGTCTTGATCCGATTTTGGGTTTCGTCGTTTCGTGTCTGTGTTGATGGGTTTTCTTAGGGAGACTGCATGGTTCTACTCCCGATGATGATTTCGACTGAACCATGCTAATGTATAGCTGATCTTACGTGAGTGAGAAAAAAGCTGTTTCTAGATTGCTCTGATGGGAGTGGATCGGATTGATTTCTGTCTGTTCGAATGCCTCTTCTCGATGCTGAAATTCATCCATTTGAGGCTCGGTGAAGAGAGGAAAAAAAAAGGGTTCTGCTTTTCAGATTTCTTGATTTCCGCTTGCTTGTGGGCGTCGACCCAATTCGATTGGGGAAGCGTGTTTTGGGATTCTTGCAAGGAAGTGAGTTCCCTGTGATGACTTTATGACATACCATGCTAATGCTGATCATCCCATGATTTGAATGATCTCTTCTTATTTGATTTCTGAGGGAACCATTCCTGCCTGATTTTTTTGCTCATTGATCTTGAGCTGGTGCTCTTCATATTTGATTTACCTCATTTTCTAGTTTTCTCTTTGCTCTTTCTTCTTGGAACTGTATATCTCTTCAGCTTTGTCGGGTGCTTAGCAACACTTGAAATTGCATTACTGTTAATTTTGCTTCAGAAAAAAATCATAAATTTTAGGTTTAAGCCCAAATTTGTCCTGAAAATTGTTTTGTAAAATAAAAATAAACACAACTTTCAATCTATTCAAAAATACATTGCCATGGTTCTAACTCGATGTACCATTTTCATGTCAATAACAATTCATATCAACAGGGCCCCAATTGACCAAAAAAAAAAAAAAAAAGGGCCCCATTTTTTTTTAAATTGAAACCGTTCTTGACCCCGAATTGAAGCAGTTCTAGAATCAGAAAAACTAGGGATGATTAACGGCGATTGTTGGACGGTGGAAGGCTAATGGGGCACATTTGAGATTAGAGAAAAAGTTGATTTTTATCACGGACAAAGAAAGTTCACTTGGATTTGAATCTTGACTTAAAGCTGGTCTTTTTTGGGATAAATGTGGATTGAGTCTAGCGTTTGAGCTTTTTTTTTTTTTTTCATAAAAAGAAGTTGGGGCAGGAATTAAAATTAGAGTTAAAGTTGAGGATATTTTTAGGAAATTAGGTCAACAGTTCTATTGATACATGAACATCAACCTCAACTTATTAAACTTTGGCGCATTGCCAAAACTTCAGTTTTTCGTCACCTCCCTAGGGCCTTTGGAGAGAAGAGAGAGAGAGAGAGAGAAGGGAAAAAGGAACTGAGCGAAGACTTTGTTTCTTTGTGATGGCCCATTGAGGCATTGAACCCTGAAAACAGGGCCCATGTCTTTGTTGATTCCTGGGTTTTTCCCTGGGTCTTTGATGCTGATGCCCACTTGTCAACAAAGACAAAGGGAAGGAAACTGTGCATATCTCTGCATGTGACGATCGACTCATTGATCAAGTATGTGATTGCTCACTTCACATGAACATCATGCAAATGAGATTTGAGGACGTTGGACTCACTAAAATTGAGATTGACTAAAAAATTTCTTGACATAAAGATGAGCTACAAAATCACAGGATGTGCAAGGATCATTGGATGTATTGAAAGTCTGAAAAATCATTGAATATACACCATTGGATGGAAAACACGAGTTAATGAACATAAGTTACACGAAGAATATTACTTTTGTACTTTTATTTTTGTCTAAATAAGCCTTCCATTGTTCACTATATATATATATATATACTATATATATTTTATATAATATAAATCTTTCTATTTTTATAAATATTCTAATCAAATCTTCGACTTTAAATCAGGCCTAGTGGGTAAAGTTTAGCCAATATGGATGGATGTCTATATGCATGCCGTGGAAAGATTTGGCCACCATATATGGATAAGATTTAACTATTGAAGACATTAATGTTGGAAACAAAAAAGTTATCCATGTCATACTCCGAAGGTCATAATAACGAGATTGGGTTGAATTTGATGTTAGAGATGTTAAGTTAGAAAATAAATGAAAGTGGAAGGACTTAATTAGACAAATAAAAAGTAAATATGTGAAAGTATATAGATAAAAGGTAGAATTTATCCCAATTACTACGTTGCGTTACCCCCACCGTGCGCATGGGAAAAAAAAAAAAAAAAAAAAAAAAAGGATTATTACGGTGTGTCAGTCAGCTTAATAGCGACCACTTGAAATCGACCGATCAGTTATGTTTAAGCAGTCTCGGACATATATCCAATAGCGCAATTGCGCATAATTCTTTTGACTAAGCAAAGACTCTTTTTTAATTTGTGATGACCTATTGAGGCATTGAAAACTGGGCCCGTGTCTTCGTTGAATTCTGGGTTGGTCCCTTTGTCTTTGATGCCCACTTGTCAACAAAGACAAAGGGAAGGAAGCCTGTGCATGTGATGATCGACTCATTGATTAAGTGATTGCTCGGTTCACATGAACCGTCAAATCATGCAAATGAGACGAGGAGGTCACACTTCGCTTGAATTGAGATTCACTAGAAAATTTCTTGACATAGAGATGAGCTACACAGTTACAGGATGTGCAGGGATCATTGGATGGATCGGGAGTCCGAAAAATTGTTGAATATACATGATTGGACGAGGGATAACACAAGCAATTGGATTTAAATTACGCTAGAAATTTTCCTTTTGTTCTTTTAATTTTTCTAAGTAAGCCATTCTATTGTTCACCGGTATATATTTATATATAAGCCCTCCTCTTTTCATAAGTATTCTATTCAAGTCTTTGCAACGTCAAATTAGATCAAATTGAGTTGTGGATAAAATTTAGTTGATATGGATGCCTAGATGGATGTTGTGGACAAAAATTTAGCCACTATGAAATGTTTTAAAGCATAATGGGGATAAGATTTAGGTATTTTGGACGTTAATGTCGGGAAAAAAAAAGTTATCCATGTCATACTTTGAAGGTCCTAAAGGCGAGGTTTGGTCAAATTTGGTGTTAGAGATATTAAACTAGAGAATTCAAGAAAGTAGTTGGACTTGATTACACAAATTAAAAGTGCATGGATTTGATTAGAAAATACACAAAAGTATAGAGATGGAAGGTAGAATTTATCCCAAATGAAATGTCAAAATCATTGAGGCATGTAGGTCGGCTTAAAAGCAATCACTTAAAGATTGGTAGATCAATTATATATAAGCACGCTCGGCGTATATATCCACTAGTGCTATGACACAATTCTTTCGACTCAGTCCATTGGTTGTGATGATCAATGAATCCATCAACCGAAGATATTGAAAATGTGATGGTAGGGTGGGGGTCGGATTCGGATGGCGATGGCTTTGCGGGTTTGTGGATTGGAACATTCTTCCTTTCCCGTGGGGACCTCGCTTAAAGCCAAAAAAACTGCGTACCAAATGGAAGCAATGACTCACCAAATTTCTTTGTAGGTTGATGGCGCGGTGGGCGCGCAATGAAAGCGGAATTACAAGGTGGATGTCCACATCGATGCCATCACATTTCTTTCGTGCATCCGGACTCGTTCACTGGCCACCCGTTTCTTGTTTTTCTCCATCATCGACAGTAACCCCCACAACCCTTTGGCCCTTCTTGAATATGTAAAAGCAAGCACCTTGGGGTAACAACATTGGGTTATAAACAAGGATTGCATTGGCAAGAATCATGAGACAAACTTCTTTTCAATTTAGTAATAATAAGGCTACGTTTGATCGTCCGGATTTCTAATCAGAATATGACTGAATAAGATAGGATATGAAATCTTAAGGTTTTTTTACATTTTATCCATTATTTGGTGAATCACAGTATTAAAGTCGGATATGTTCACATCATATAAATATTTGATATAAATGGCATATCATTATAAATGAACCTAAATGTTCATAAACGGAGATGGTGAAAATCTCTCGTAACACTATTCCTTAATTTATTTTTAATTTATTTTTCCTCTTTTTTATATTATTTTCATTATTATTTCCTTTTTCCCCTTTCATCATTATTTAATAAACTTTTATCAAATAGTAAACTATACTAACATACCTAAAATATATAATAAATATAAATATTTTAATTTATATATTGAATGTTTATTATAAGATAGAATTAAAGTTGAATATATAAATTAAAATAAGATTAATTAAAAATAAATTTTTATTTTTTTATTTTTAATATCTTAAATTATAATTCAAATATTATTTATATTGAAATATAATTTCAATTTTGTTAATTTAATAAGTTTTGTTATTCAAGAAAAATAACTTTCTTATTATGAACATTAGAAATCCCATCTACCTTTATCCCACCCCCCATGGGATAATTTTATCCTATATATATTCTCCTTATATCATACTTTATCCTATCTTGAGCGAGTACCAAACGTTGGATATGATAAATCATATCCTAGCCTGAATTTTATCCCTGCGTTTGGTAGTCCGGATTTGAGTCTGGATAGGATAACAAATTATCCTATCTAATGTTTGGGAATGTCCATCGATCGGACAAACTCGGATACATCCGGATAAAACACCGGATAAAAAATCCGGGGGAGGGGGTGGGATAAGCCCGGATTGGATAAGAATTTTTTTTTAAGGAAAGAAAGAACTTAACAAAAAGAGAAGATTCTTACAAAAAAAAAAAAAACAAAACAAAAAGAGAGGATATCATAAGCATCTATGTCAAATGGATGCCTCCGCCTCTCCGATCTTCCACTTCTTCTCCCATCTTTGCATCTCGCCGTTTTCAATGGTGGCCACAATTCCTAGATCTAGGGTTTTTCCATGGCCTTTAATTAATTGAATTTTCTATTTTTTAATTTTATAATTTAATTAAATATCATATTTATTTTTTAATCTTATCGTGAAGTACGCCAAATACTTGATAGGATTAGATATGTCCGCTTTTATTATCCAGAGGATTTAATATCCTACTTTATCCTATCATATCCTGATAATTATCCCGACGACCAAACGTAGCCTAAGTGTTTCGGGCAAAAAGTGAACGGAATTCTTTATAAAGGAGTATTGGAATTAGTGATCTTGTTCCATACATGATAAGGTGATGCGAAATCAAACCTACTTTTTAGGAACTGGAGTTCTTTTTTAGGGAGTTGTTGAATGTGAAATCCGTGGAGATCGCCGTGGCATGATTGCGCATGTGGCCTCATACATGTACCCGCTTCATTTGACAGAGAAAACATCTGAATAATTTATAAAACCTATAATATTGCTTCATCACCTGTCGAAGATCTCTTCCTTCTGCATCTGGGAAGTGCTCATTTGGCCATAAGAATTTGCTCCCTACTTTAATGAGCGCCTCGCTGTCTTGGCTATGTCATAATGGATAACCCACCTTATTTTAATCCCTTGAACAACCACTAACCAAAAAAGATGGTTTCTTGATCATTGAAAGGAATCCACGTGAAGAGAGAGAGCGAGGGAAGTCCGGCACTCACGCAATTTCTATTCTTTCCAAAGCAAAGAAGAAAGCATATAATTAAAAAGAGGATTAACCCTCCTGAATTAGCTAAGCGATAGATATTCATGTCTTTTGTTTCGTGTAGAAATGTCTAGAGTTTAGCCTTAAGCGTCAATCGAGGCGGTCTTCATTATAATCAAATGCGATGTTGAATTAAAGTTACTTTAGCCGCAATGGTCGATGTTATCGCAAGAGATTCAATCGATTGGGGAGTTGAAATCCGAGGATGAAAAAGCAACGAACGGTCTAAGCTCTTCTTGTAAGTACTCGCCAACACCTGAAAGCCGAAATCGGCCTGCCACGTGGCGAAGACCCTTTTCTTTCCCCATCTCTTGTCCCCCTGTTCGTTTACGACATTCCATTTTGCGCTTTCTCTCTTCCCAGCAGCACGACCGCAGACAGCCCCGCCCATCACCCGTTCACTGGAACTGCTCCATGTCTTGACAATCGTTGACCACGATCGGGTTAGATCTCGGCGCTGTCTGTGGAATCATGTCGGTGTCGAGAAGCCTCAGCGAAGTGTCCGAGAGAGACTCTGTGGGAGTGAGCTTGGATCTTGTTTCGGCGGTCCGGCGGAACATTGGGTTCTTGAGGACGGTGAACGAGTCGCTTTGGCTTCACGACAGACCCGCCATTGTTGAGGCCATCCGGAGGTGGAAAAAGTTCCCATCTTGAGCACTTTTCAAGTGGCCCGTGATCAAAGTTCCCATCTTGAAGCCATGGGTTCTCTTCTTTTTGCAGGTATGATGAGCTGTGGATGCCGTTGGTTGCTGAAATCTCAATGGGGTCGGCGCCTCCCGTGGTTCTTCCTCCTCTAGATATTGAATGGGTTTGGTTTTGTCATACACTGAACCCGGTAAGTTTCAGTTGATTTTACGATATGCTTTGATGACTCTGTTCTGTAATGAGTATGAAGGATTGAAGTGTATGGAGTTCGTGACCGTTTGTCAGTAGGTAACTTTGTGTGGAAAGTAATCTGATTTCGACTGCTTGTGCTGGTGTTCGTGGACGTCGCTCATGTGAAAACGAGGAGACTATCCAGTTAGAGTTTCCGTTAACTAGTTCATTCGTTCGAAACTTTGGATGTTCAATTAGATAATGTTAAGGCCTATCGAGATGCTGTCTAGTTTCGAAGTTTGATTATTTAAAGTCACTGCTTCCAGGTGAACTACGGGCAATACTGTGAATCAAGATTCTCGACGCTGATCGGTAAGCCGACCATCTTTAATGAAGAAAATGAAGAATATGCATTAAATAGATGCAGAGAAATCTGGATGCGCAGATACCCATCTGAGCCTTTTGAGAAAGAAGCCAATTCAGATTCCCCAATCCCGCTTGTGAGAAATGAAGATCTTTTGAGTGAAGTGTTGAAGCAAAGGATCTTGTATTCGAAGTTCTCGAAGCCCTACATGACTGAGATTATGTACCTGATAGCAGCGAGACAAAGATATAAGGGATTTTTGTATATCTTGTCGAGAGTTTCAGATAAGTGCAGCTGCTTCGTGCCTACTTGCGATATTCTCATCATGTGGCTAACTCATCAGGTGAGATTAATGGGTTCTATTTATTTCTTTAAGTTCTTGTTGGGTCACTGATGTTTAGATAAAGCGTTTTCTTGCATTTTTGTTTGGTAGAGAGATTCGGTTTAAGAAACTACTTATTTGTCTGCGACTGTGTTTGCATCTTCTAATATAAGATTTCTTTAGGATTATTTTCTCTTTCATATATAAATGACTAATTAAATACATCATGAAAATCGTTGTAAGATCTTGCAAACAAACAGAAACAGATGCTGAATTACCTTTTTCTTTCTTGTGGAAATGAATATACAAATAGCTGCATTATCTTACTAGAATTTCTGCTGTGGCAAATAATGATTCAGAGCTATCCAACAGTATATGCAGAAGACATGAAAGAAGCGGAGTGTGATGTCAGCAAGGTGGCAAGAGTGTGGGAAACTGTCGAGGAAGAAGAAGTGGAAGAAACCAAGAAGCTGTGGGAAGGAACGTTTGATCAACCTTATGAGAAAGCAGGAGGCCAGATCGCTTTGGACCAGGGAGGAGTACCCTTGTCTAAGCCACCAGTATACTGGGAAGTGTTTGGCACTGATGTCAACACCAGATACAAATCCTTGATGCCTAGATTCCTGCTTGAGGTGAGACTATTGTTTGATGCATCCCTTCCTCCATTGTTGTAGTGGTCATGGTCCATTGAGGTAGATTTACTCAAGTACTGAAGTCTAGGAGATGAAATTTTTTTGACACGAGGGGGTTAGTTTGCAAAATAATAGAGTTCTCTGCCTCTGCCTAGGCCAAGGTATGATTTGGAAAATTATGCAAGCATAGCTCGGCAAGAGCTTTGGTAACTTGGAATGATTCAGTTTGAGGGGGTTCATTTGTATTTGAATGCGGCGGTTAAAAGAATTAATTTCATATAGAGGCTTGTGGGATTGACTTGAGGGGCCAGGGAGCACCAGTTTTAATACGTCTATGGGCTTTACCATCAGATCCTTTCTCTTTATGAATCCACAGCAATAGGGCACAGATGTTATTGGTGGTTTAGAACGTTGTATAACGTCTTATATCCAACTTAACTCTGTTCAATTGAAGTGCGGTTCTAATGGGCATTGACAATCAGGATAGTGACAAGGTCTAAAAGTAGTTTCTTAAGTGGATTGTATATTAGGACAATTTGCTGAATCATGTGACTCAGGTTGTGTTGGCAGATGTTTGCTTTTATGCATCAAATGCTACCTGAGAAAGTGGTTAATAAGTAAGCTTACGCCTGACTAAAAAGCTGAAATTGCACTGACCGCACATATTCCAGGTCTGTGTGTTTGCGAGGCTCGGTCCAAAGATGAAGCTGATACAGGAGAAGATAACACGTAATTTTGTGCGTCTCTGCGCTGTACGATGCCACAAAGAGCTTAAGAGTGATAAGCCCCTATCCAGCATTTTGTATGATTCCTGGCAAATGGTTTGGCACCTCTACTGTGAGTTTGGAACCAGGGGTGTTAATCTTGAATTTCGTCATCGTGGTGGTCGCTGTTTCAAAGGAAGTAAGTTAAAGAATGCTGAGGCATTTCTTTGGAACGATTTACTGAGGGCACCGACTCTTACTTTAGGCAGAGAAGTTGAGCAAGGGGTTGGTATTTTTTCTTCTATAACTCCACCAGCTCAAGCTCCCTATCTGTTAAAATGTGTGCCAGATAGAGTCACTGATGATTCGGGAGCCATGATCTCCGATGAAATACTGAGGATGAACCATTATCGGCCTCAAGAAGGTCGATGGTTGTCAAGGACTGTTCTTGATCATGCAGGAAGAGAATGTTTTGTCGTGCGAATAAGGTAAAGTTCTGCTACTTTTCTGTGTATTGGGAGTATCAATCAGCTGCAAAACTAGTTATTCCTTGCTCATAATTTCATGCAATGTCATTGTAACAGTACTTCAGGTAGATTATGAAACCTGAGATTGCATGATTTCTTCTAGCTCCCAATGACTTAAGTTTTGACATTGTTGAATAAAAGGGTGGGAGGTGGCTTCTGGAGAAGAGGTGGCGAAAATCCATCAAATGTTAAGTGGGAAGACCGGATTACCGAGATACGTGAAGGTCCTTGGTCATATGTCGCTGGTTCCATCGGCAGAGCTCCTGGTATGTTCTTAAAACTTTTCCATTTTCTGTGTGTTATGAGTCCTGGTGTCATCTTTTAGCAGTCAATACCGTAATGCTGAGGAAACGGTCTTAGCCATACACTTGTACTTTTCAACCTTGCTGGTTTATGTCATTTCATAGTTCACTCTGATCTCTTGTCAACTTAAGGCCCATTTGACAGAGTTTTGCTTTGGCTAAAGTTAAAATTAGGATCACTCAAAGATAAGATTAATAAAAGAAAAGGTCTTTACAGTGAAGGAGCTACGACTTAGGTCTTCGCAAGCAAGTGACGTGACATGCGAGTAACAATACTTATCCCCCATGTTAACTTGTATTTCTGAGATACAATGTCAATGCTAAATTTTCAGCTGCATAAGTTGACAGTGAAAAATCCTTTATGGGTATAAATTTGAGAACTGGGTAGCTGGGAGCTTGTGCCGATATTCTCTTCTATGCCCTAATGGGGACTCGAGCAATTTTTCTTACTCATGTATTCCTCGTTGTTGAAGGATCCTGAAACAAATTGCTATTATCTAGTGCAGCAAAAGTAGTGGGTACAGCTTTGCCAAAAGAGCCTCCAGAGCAGTGGGATGCTGCGTGGCAGTTTTCCTCTGGAGATGAACTGATGCTGCGATTGGAATCATCAACATCAAAATCGGGCCTCTCATTTTCTTTGAGAAATCAAACGTCTTCTGATTCATCAGTAAGGCCAGAAACATTTTTGAGATTTACAATCTTCAGGCACATATTGGTTTGAATTTTCAGGCAAATATGCACCAATTTCAGGTGAAGTTGTTGATAGGCCGGAGAATGCAATACAAAGTCAAGAAAGTCAACCCCAAGAGTGATGCTGAAGAAACAGAGCTGGACGATAAAGGAGATGAAGGCCTGGACTTGGACGAAGAAGAACTGGACTTTGTAACGGTGGTTCGTCTCACCGAGGAACACCCAACAGGAAGAGCAACTGCTCTTATAAACTGGAAGCTATTGGCGGTGGAGTTCATACCTGAGGAGGATGCGGTTTTTGTCCTTCTTCTTTGCATTTCGATTGTGCGGAGCTTGTCCGAGATGAGAAAGGAAGACTTGGGGAAATTGCTCATTAGGAGGAGAGTGAAGGAAGCGAAGCCTGGAGCCCGGAACTGGGGATCGGTAATACTTCACCCCTCTCCTGCTTGTTCTACTCCTGTTTCGCCGTTCCTTCAGCCTTGGCATTGGAATGCCAAAGTGGTATTGGCATCTGATGGGGCTGATAGCTTAACGAGGCAACCAAGCTTTATTAATTCGGGGGCGGAAGGCAGTGATGCATTGTACAAGAGAGGGATCATGCCATGAGCAAGCATTCAAGAGCAAGCGCGAGGAGTGGAGAGAAATATCCAGAGCTTGCACGGTTAGTGTTCAGTGATGCTTCACTTCGATTCTGTGTAGTATGATGTCTCATACCATATATGCATCACTTTGGAAATAATGAAGGTGTATTATAGACAGAAGAAAGAAGAGATTAGTTAGGTACTCGCGATGGTCTTGCTTGGATTAAATTATCTTTTGCTCATTTTTTGATGTTAAGTATCATTTGGTGATGTGTTCAGCTGGTGTGATCGTGTAAATTTGAGTTAAAAGGGTTCGTTGTATAGTGTTTTTCATGACATAGTCGAGTAACTTGGAGTTGATTGTAAGAGGCCGACAGATCAACGATCAAATAAGGCAATCTCGTGCTATAGTTTTGTAAAATTCAGATGCAAAATTGATTGGATACATGTCAAGCGGACAGTAGATCTGGCTTATTGTACCGAATGGATGGATCACTTACGTGATTTGTCTCTCTTTAGGGTCTGGATATCACTTGTTATAAGGGGGAAAAAAGATGTAATGCAATTCGCTGATCGTCACTTTTCAATTGAACTGATGCTAGATTATGATTAGATTCTCATTATACACGCTTTTAAAAGTCTAAAACCTACTTGGCCTTGTTATCATAACTTAAGAGCAAACATTAACTTAGGAGTCATGCCTCAGATCAACTATTTCAACAAGTTACAATATTAACAAATAACAATCTCCTAAGTCTCATCAGCATCCTTTTCTGCTAATCAAAGATTATGAAAAAAGAAAGAAAGATGAAAGCTTGCCGCTCGTTATGTTCTTATACATATCACATAACATATGATTTAGAACGAATGCAGAAGTCGCTCACTTCACTCTTGTACGAGGCTAGCAAAATTTTCATATAATGTGATCATATAGGGCGGAGCTAAGGCAGTAAAACCTCTTTTCTTAACCTGGGTTGAAAGTAGGGGGCGTTTGTTTTCATTTTCTTTTTATGTTTTTAAACAACTTTTCTGTTTTTTTTGTTCCTGGGAACAAAAAAAAAGGAATATAAACGCGTTTGGGTGCGTTTTTGTTTTCCAAAATTGTTTTTTTTTGTTCCCGAAACACATCTGTGGAAATGCAAAAACAAGAAAAAAAAAATTGTTTCTTGTTTCAAACAGATTTTAGAAACACATTTCTTCTTCTTTTTTTTTTTTCTTTGGCCGGTCGGCCTCGGCTTGGCCAGGCGGCGACCGCCGTCGGGGCGGCGACGCCGAGGCGCGACGCCGAGGGCTTGGGGACGGCATGACTCGCCGGCTGGGGGGCATACTCGCCGCCGCCCTTCGCCTCGAGGCTCGGCGCGTTTAGCCGGGCGAGCTCGAGCTCGCCTTGTGATCCCGGGCGAGCCCGCCTCGCCCGGCGGCCGGGCGAGGCTCGGCGTCGCCGGGCCACCGCCAAGTTGGTTCCTAGCGGTGGTCCCGTGAGGCCGAGCCTTGCCGGCCGGGCGAGGCTCGGGCCGGGCGAGCTCGATCTCACCAGATCCGGCGAGGCTCGGCCTTGCCGGGCCACCGCCAGTCGGCGTCGTCAAGCGGTGGCCCGGCGACGCCGAGTCTCGCCGTGGCTGGGCGAGGGGCCGCCGGCCAAAAGAAAAAAAAAAGAAATAAGAAATAAGAAAGAAAATAGAAAAAATATTAAAAAATAAAAGAAATAAAAAAATTATAAAATTTACCAAACGTGTTTCTGTTTATTTTTATTCCCGGAACAAGTTTACC
This sequence comes from Eucalyptus grandis, assembly GCF_016545825.1. Lineage (NCBI taxonomy): Eukaryota > Viridiplantae > Streptophyta > Magnoliopsida > Myrtales > Myrtaceae > Eucalyptus > Eucalyptus grandis. Next base: position 64,234,910 of record NC_052619.1, on the reverse strand, counting down.
AAACGCGTTTTTTGTTCAAAAATTATAAACACTTTTTTCTATTTCGCTCCCTAACAATTTTTAAACAGAAATATTACCAAACGTAGCCTTGATTTCTAAGAGACCCACTAAAACCCATCTTGTTTGGGCTTTTCTCTTTATAATCCATTATGACCCATATTTTAAGCCCGATGCCGATCCACATATAATCTACTTTTATAAATATGAAAAAAAAAATATGAGTTTATGATCCATTTTGACATTACTAATGAGGAGCTCGGTCGGGTCGTGAGCTAGGACTTCACATGGTGTATGGCAATGTAGAGACGTGGGTGGGCGCCACACTAAAGAATAAGAACACATGGGTGGACGAGTTATGAATGGCAGAGTGAAGGTAGCAGTGAGGCAAAGGATGGTTGTTGATCTTGCCCTGGCGAAGGGAAGCATCTGCAAGATGTCCGTCCAATTGAAGAATGCGCAAACGTTAAGTCGGAGTTGTTCTACACTGATGTTTCTATGCTCCTTCGAGTTTCAGTCATATCTCGTTGAGATTATGTGCATTTTGTCATAATCTTCTTACCAAGTCTCGTATAGTATAACGTTTATTTTGTGATCAATCGCTGGCTAAGCAACCCATAAATGTTTTGAGAGCTTTTATTTTGTTGGTGTTGCTTATCCAACCGCTGATCAATCCATGTTGCATCTGGAGCTTTTAGTGATTTTACTATTGAGGTCATTCCACCATAAGCCTCCAAAAGAAAGGGCCAGTTGAGAAAACAACAGCTGATGTTATGAACCATGAGTACCTTTCTACCTTCAGCTCCTTGATCTGCACTTATATCAGCAACACCAACAACTTCTTCAAGAGCGACCTCCTACGTATCAGCTAATCATTTTCTTAGTCGGTCCTTTTTTCCAAATTTTTATGGTGGAATGACCTTAGAAGTAGATTTACTAGATGATGAGAAAATTGATTGCCTGATAAAGATACTAGTAGTGGTTTATAGTTTTTTGAAATTTTAATGTGTGATGATATTATCCTTAAGGTATAATTTGTCCCATTATTATTGCTACAGGATTTAAAAGAAATATACTTTCAGGATATATATCAAAATAACAAAGAAACGAGTTCAATAATTGTTCAATTTTCCTTTTGGAATTTCAACTTGAACGTGCTTGTCATATTTGTGTGAGCAAAGAGAAGAAAAGAGAATGCTATGAAAAAAGTGAAAGTTGTTATGATAGTTAATGTGTAATTTTATCATATTGAGAGATAACCAAATAGTACATCTTTTGAGAATATATTTCCTATCAAATCATCATCACTTTTCAAGATCAACAGTCACTCCTCTTCATGTCAACAGCAATAACATCTTCTTTTCTTAATTATTTATAGGTAACAAACTATTTCGATACTAAAACTCTCTATATAAGAACGGATGCTCCTACAATCTCTAGAAATCATTCCTGAATTGCTTGGTCAGCATTTGATCACAAAATAAAAGATCACATCCATTAATTTATTGTTATACAGTATGAGATTTTATATCAAGATTACAACAAAATACACATTTAATTTCAACGAGATATGACTAAAACTCGAAGGAGCATAGAAGCATCCATATAAGCAATAACATACACTTTTGAGCCCCGGAATGTTGATGATGCAACATTGATACAGGTATATTTAGTATGCAACAACTCAAACTCTTCACGTTTGTGCTTTCTTCAATTGAATGAACATTTTGAAGAACGCTTCCCTTCGCCAGGGCAAAGATCAACAACCATCCGTTGCCTCACCGACACCTTCATGCCCCCAACCATAACCCGACCCCCAAAACCATCCACACAAGTGTTCTTGTTTCTTAGAGGCAGCGCGGCACTTACTCACATCTCCACATTACTCATGTGCCATACGAAGTGCTAGCCCATGACCCGAGTTCCCTCATCAACTCGGCTAGTGATTCATGGAGTCCCCCATTCTAGTAACAATTAAGGAGAAAATTGCTAAGAATTGGAGTTCAGATAGAGTCAAGTATGAATCACTAAAATTGTATTGCATAAAAATGAGTCAATATAAGTTAAACGAGTTAATTTTGGTTGGACCATTTTCAATCCAATCCAATCTCAACTGGAACCCTATTTGACAGGTCTAAGTGATTAACACAAACTCCAATTCTTAGCAATTTTCTCATGCATATTTGATCGAGACACGTTATTGCATAAGCTCGGTCTATGATGGCCCAAGTGATATGAGCCTCAAGATAATTTGGCCAAGGATTTGATCACCAAAGTAAGACAACCATGACATAAAATCACACAAATACCGGAAATGCTGTCCGAACTTAAGAAATAGTAAATAAATAAGGTTTGATATGCAGTCACAAACATGTCAATCTCAATATTGGCGTAGGGGAATATAAAATAGTCAAGATATTCAACTCACTAAAGTCAAACTTACGTGTGTGGACAGCAAATATAAAGGAGAAAAAATCCAACCACAGCTCTCCATTTTTTTCTTTTGTCATTACCCGTTCTATACAGTTTGATTGTTCAAGATAAGTAATTTAAGTGAAATTTTAGCAAATTTTAGGAGACATAAATATGTATATGGTGTATTATTCTGTTTATTAATATGATAATCCTCCCCTGAACTAATTGTGTGTTCTTCAGTTTCGGAACATACCGATTCAAAGTCTGAATTTATAAGCCATCCGTAGGCATCATTGCATTCGGACAATAAGAATTTCTTTAGTTAATTAAGTACGATTTGGGTAAAGTATGAGATCAGAAGACGAAGTGTACGAAACCTTCCCATCAATAAGATACAATTCTCAGTAATCGTGCGATCTTCCGGTCATTAATTAATTTGGCTCAGTAGACGTCCCTGGAAACAAACTCCAAGTTCAAACCTCACCAGGATGCAATTAGCAAATGATCAGTGATTCATTGGAGACACTTGAATATCCATATATTGAGTCAAATAAAGCTATGAACATTCATCAAGCGCACATGACATATCCACAAAGCTTATTCAATAAGCTGTAACCCCTGTTCTTTAACATCTCAAGCAAGAAAACATATGAAAAAAAATTAAAGAACCAAAACGAATGAGCAAAGAACATTTACTAAGAAAAGAAGAAATAATCGCATCATCAAAGCTTGAGAGTCAAGTCAATTCCGGATGGATCAGAACCGTCACTTTGAGGCACTTCTTCTTCTGGATGATCACCTTCTTTCTTCATTGGTCTGTTATTATCCTGACGTACATCGACTTGAGCTTGGTGCACTACAAAGCTAGCGCTTCCATCAAAAGAAGTAGCAGGAGGAGGAGGAGGAGGAGGAGGAGGAGGAGGAGGAGGCTCGCCAAGCCCAGAGGCACCACCATATGCTTGAAGACTCTCGACCCTCGTCCGGTCCAAAGGCGGTCTCGAATTCGGGTTCACGCCGGACACTTGCCTTAGACCCCCGAACCGGTACCCTGGAAGCACGGATGACGGGTAAGAAGGCTTGTGAATCATCGACTCGTGGCGGATCCCGAGCGCCCTTCCTATACTCCCATATAGAGGCATTTGGGGAACACCCGAGTAATAATACGACATGTGCGGGTGAACCCCGAGCAGATCAGCTTCCATCCCCTTGCGCTGTTTGGCGAGCGCCCGCTCTTGCTTGTGCGCGTTCTGATGCCCACCCAAAGCCTGCGAGGTAGAGAACTCTCGCTTGCAAAAGTTGCATGCGAAAACCCTGGCTTTTGGGACCTTGCAATTCTCATCTGTCGATGATTCGCCGCTCTTCCTAGCATTGGATGGCAAGCCTTGGTTGAAGAGCTTGAGGTCTAGGTCGGTTGACCTAACGCCTCCGTCATCGTCGTCATCGATGGGTATCTCCTGATTCGCCGCATGATGGTGAGGGGCAGGTTTGGGCTTGGCTTCGGCTTCGGCTTCGGCTTCGGCGGTCTTTTCATTCATGGTCAATCTGTTCTTGGCCTTGTGACGATGATTATCACAAGCTAGGGTTTCTCCAGAAGCTGCTGAGATGCTGGGGCCTTCTGAAGGGCATGGCACAATCGCCATTGAATGAAAAGATCTTTTGACCTTGCAAGCTTATGAAAGCAAGGGTTCAGTCTATTTAGGAAAAAATAAGTTGGACAATCAATCCTTTTCATTTATGGCAAAGAATCTCCTCTCATAGTTAATGACTCAAACCCAGTTCATACATATATCGAGCAAGATATCAAAGATGTAGACTGGTCATGTTATTTTACCAAATATATCTTGAACTTCCCTTCGACTTGCTCAAACAATTGATTATAAAAACGGTAAAAATATGGTAAAAATATGGTTCTATGGTTGTGAAATACCCACCAACTCATGCGTTTAATGTATGTTTGATTAGGGCATATCTCCACATTAAATATATGTGCCGACCAGTTGCATCTTCTACATATAGCAATGAAAATATAAGGGAACACTTAAAAAGTATGTTCACTTTAGGCATGCAATGTATGGAAAAGGCATATAGAAAGACATTTAAGGTACAAAGATATTATTTGATTCAAAATTGTCTAGTTCTAATAATTTGGTAGGTACATTCCACAAATCGTTGCCTTAATTATGCTTTTCCAAATTATGGAACCAAGATTTAGTTCGTGTGGTCACTTCGATATATGGTATATACAAATTAATTTATTGATCGAGTCGAGTAAAACTACAATCAAGAACTATTTGACTCTAGTTGAAAAGAGTTCATCACTAACACTAAAGTTTAGATCGTGCAAAATTAACTTTTGTACATACATAGAAAATCATTCATGTATTTCCTTTCAATTGGATTGTGTAACCATACCATGCTTATTTATTATGAACTTCATAGCAATCCACATCTCTTCATTAACTCTTTTAAAATTAGGAAAAAAAGTAAATAGAATCAGATTACTTCATATTTATGGCACGGCCCCTTCCATTAATATATTTGTTAATCCTATCCTCACAAAATATTACATATCCCTACCTTAGTTCCTTCTTTAATAGGGCTTTCCCGACCTTGTTCATTAAGAAATGTACCAAATTGGCAAATAAGATAAAATCAAGTCCTTGAATCATATGCGAGATATTTTCACGATAAGGACCTCTCCAGCCTAAGATTTTTCCCAAGTATAAATCATGGTCCAACTTTTCCAGATAAATTTCTTCTGATTATCCGATCAATCATATCTTTTAGTCATATAAAAAAAAAGTAAAAAAGATTCCTCTTGTGCAATATTAGCTCGTGATGACTTCAAGGCTGACCGAATTGGCAAATATTGCCGGAAAAGAAACCACCTTTTGAACATGGGCCAAGCCCTCCTATATATAGTAAGAGTTGAGTGTTTAGACGGCGAATATTATTGCAAGAGTCACTAAGATTCATGTTGGAATGGAACCTTAATTCAATTTTTAGGTTTGTTGCATTCTCCTTTCATCATTTTGAACTCAAACCAAGTTCACAAATATAGAATATGATAACTGGCGTGCAACGCACGTGCTTATTATGGCAGCAAGACGGCAATATCAAAGGGAATTTTGTTCGAAATTTTCTGCTTTGACTCAATTTGAATAAGCCTCAATTAATGTCATTGTGGCATACGAATTTTTTTACATTAATTGATAATATTTGGTATATCAAGATAGTCATCAATTGACTTGGATTTTTTTGATCAAAATGTTTAAAATTTCAATTAGGTTACAAAATTGTGTGACGTAGAAAAAGATTGAAAGATACCTTCCCTGTTCATGATTTTTTGAAACGCGATTCCTTACGAGGAGTCATAATTGAAGGAAATAAATTAAAAATATGTGTTTACGAAATATTAGTTGATTATATGAACAATGGTTAAAAAGCTATCGTACTTAATTTTTCCCAACGGAACCAATATACTCCGAAAGACGCATAGGATATTTTCAAAGTTGAGATTTATTGAGTTAAGATTTTCCTAATGTCCGAGAGCTTTTACTAATGATTTTAGTGGGGTCTTTTGACTTAGCGATGTTAGAACATATACCAATTTCCTTGTTTATATACCGCAATGTAAGATATCATCCGAAATTGCCTAATATCGTCATATTTTTTTTATCCAAATCACTTGTCACCGAAATAGCAATCCACATTATCTTAATTTGTGCCATTGAACTTAACCCCTAAAATGGCATCATGCATGACAATTTATCTTGACCATCGGGTGAAAATAAAAAAAGAAAAGAATAAAACGATTCCATTCCTCCTATTGAACGAACCAAAACTCCTGCATCTCCACTTCTTTAAGTTTAGTCGCTCTTACCTGCCAATCTTCAATAAAGAAAGACAAGCTTTAACTCAACTTTCAACCAAGTCCAAATATGTCCAATTTGTGTTGCCTTAAGTTTTTACATTCACCCATAAGTGTCTTACAAGGTAAATTCATGGACTTGTTTTTTCTATTGAACTAATTTTGATTTTAAAGAGTGAGGATTGTTTAAATTTTCATATTGTTTGTTTTTCTTTCAAGGTAATTAGAGCTTTGATTTGTTCCAATCAGGGTAAGTTAAGAACCTAATGGACTAAGTTGGATTGATTTACTTGATACTCTTGATCTTGTTTGGTTGTTGCTTGCTCATTTAATTTAAATTTCAATTTGAAGTTTAGTTGGGCTTCAAGATTGGCATGTTGAGGTATGGTGATTTCTTGCCTGAATTGAAATAGATAGGGTTTATTTCATCTTGAATGGGAAAAAGTGATAAAATGGTAAAACTAGACCCAAATAGGCATTCTAGTAATTTTTTGTATGTCTAGGTCCAGAAGATTTCTGAAATTGACAATAATTTTTTATAGTGATATTTTATAATTCAAAATTTTAATTAGTGTGATATTAAGTTAGATTAATAAAAGGAAATCAAATCAGTTCAAAATAACTAGTTTTGAAGTTTTAGAAGCAACTTTGTAATTACGCCAAGTTGGGGGACTAATCTACAAAACTAAAAATGTTGGGGGCACTTCACAACATTAGAAACCTCACGGTAATAGATAGTTAAGTGAATTTTAAAATAATTGCTTAATCCATATAATATATTGAACTAGTCAATTTGAACTAAATTGCACAATTAATAGTAGGCAGTTTTGATAATTTTAGGGGTGTAGACATTGCAAGTACCAAAACTTGGCATAGAATGGACACTTAGAGCATGCATGATAACATTTTTGGAACAGTCAATTTTTGACAAGAAATTGATTTCTCAATTTCTATTTTTTGGGCGGGTTTCTGAGCAAAGAAAAACGTTTGATAACGACTCAAAATTTTTTGTTCTGGAAAAATAATTCGTTTGATAACAGAATAAAATTTCTATTTCTAGGGGGGCAGTGACAGGCATCTAGTGGTGGGTGTCTGGTAGCGAGCGGGCGGGGGGGCAATGATGAGAGTAAATGATGAGAAGAGTTTTCATTTCTCACTTTTATTTCAGAAATAAAAAAGCTAAAAATTTAGCTTCTAATTTTTCCGTAAAAGCTATTTCTAAAATAGAAATCTACTACAAAAATAGAAAAATGAAATTGAAATTGCATTACGAAACAGATTTTTGTTTCAAACATATTTCAAAGAATAGAAAAACAAAGAAATAGAGAAACAAAAATTTTGTCATTCGTATTCTTAAATGTCGAAAGTTTCAAAAGGTACACATAAGTACTAAAATTGGAGAAAAATGGAACACTAAGGTCAACGGTGAGAAATTCTGGTCAAACGACTGACATAGCATTTTCCTGTGACTTTTTATTTTTTATTGATGTGGCAATTTAAAAAAAAAAACAATACATGTGGCAATTTTTTTTTTTTTAAAAAAAAAATCAATTTTAAATATAAATATTTTAATAATAAATTAAAAATAAAAAAATTATTTTTAAAAAAGGAAACAATAGGTTCGGCAAGGGTCTCCACAACCCTCATCGCCGCGACCCCATTTTCGCCCGAAAGGTTGCCGGGCCATGAGCAATGGCCAACAACCCTAGCCTACCATTTGTGAGGGTCGCCGACCCTCACCTAGATCGTTGGCTGCTGGCTTAGGTGGGGTCATTTGGAAGTTCTGGCACTTAAATATTCATTCATGCCAAGTTTTAGCAATTGTAATGTACTTTTCCTGATAATTTTATAATATTTATGACGTGTTTATAGTGTAAATGAAATATTTCTTATGTTTTAGATAACAAATGAATGACTTTAAGTACTCAATTTAATTATTATGACTTGATTAAGTGAAGATGGGAAGTTAGGGGTAAAAGTTGTAACATGAGGGATTTTATTGGGGGCAATTATGTAATTCTTGAAATCTAGAATAATAGGAAATCGGTTTTACAATGATTAAGGTGAATTTAATCAAACATGGTCTTAATAATGAAAAATGTATGAATTATTTAAATTATAGAAATGTCAATTCTCTTAGGAAAAATTCATCTAAATGATTTATGAATTTGCATTAGTTCTCTACTAAATGATGATAACATGGTGTTCAGAGGATTAAAATTTATATGTTGAAGTGCACATAATTATTTGATTATTATTTATACGAAAAATGCAAAAGAGATTAGTGTGTTATTATTTGTAATTGTTATTATTGCAAAATGTGTCCCTTGTTATGTGTTAATGATTTGCATATCAAATGATGATTGTTTATTAGTGATTTTGCAAATGATAATAAATAGATATTTGGTTATATTAGTTATACGGGGAATATATAAAAAAAAATAGAATGATATTATCTGAGCTATTTCTATATGATTGAACATGGTAATTACGATGCAATAATAATTTGTATATCAATGACATTGTGTGATGAAGGCTATTGCCCATGGCCCATTGATGAGAGGGCAAATTCCCTTGCATAAATACGTGTATAAGACTATAGGGAAAAAATAGATGTTTTGCAATTAAGACGAGTATTTACAAGGTTGAGGGGATAAGAAGTCTAGAGAATTATACATGATAAGATATGGCTTGTGTAGCTTGTGACGTAATTTTATGAAATTACTATTATCATGTGATTGTACAATGGTGTATTTTCCCCCAAAAGTCGGTGGTGATTATATCTTATTGGTTGAGTGAATCGTGTACATTGATGAGTTATTTTATAGTATCCGCGCATCATGGAGCTAGTACATTCATTTGCATGCATTTGAATGATAAATTGAATATTATTTATAGCTTGTATTTTTGTTCATTGCATATATGACTGTAATCATTTGCTGATAATGTATGACTTACATCTTAAATAAACTTTAGTAATAAGTTTGGAAAGAGCATATGAATATTTGTTGTTTTTAGGATAACATTATAAAAAATCAAAACTATACATTTTATAACATAAAGACCTCAAATGTTTTTTGTATCATTAAAAACTCTAAATTTGCATATTGTGACACAAATACCCCAATTTTTTTTTTTATTTTATAAAAAAACTCCAAACTTATATTAGTGTGACAGATATTCCTTGAATGAAATTTCAATAGAAGGTATACATGTCATATATGTGTAAGTAAGGTTTTTCTTGTGACAGAAAAAAAGTTGAGTATTTGTGTCATGATAGACAAGTTTAGGTTTTATGGAGACAAAAAAAAAGAAATTTAGAGTTAAAAAGAAGTTTAGGGTAAGTTGGGTCACAATGGGCATAATTTGAGGATTTTGGTGGCATATGCCCTTATTTTTAGTATGTTGATATCTTTATTTCATTAGCAGACAATTATTGATGGAAATTTGCTATGATTGTTTAGTGCTTGTAACTTTTTTTGTGAATATGTAGATTTTTATATGCTCATAAAAGATTAATTGGTTAACATGTTCGACTGGGATTAAATTATTAGCTTGAATCATGTAGAATACACGTTGCATTTCTTGTGTGATAAATTTTCTACTTTGAATATGGAAAGTAGTTAAAGAATAAGTTGAATACATAATATAATCTTTCAAATGAATGATTGGTATTTCCTTGAAATGTTATGTGATATTATTCATTTATGTTACTAAGCTATTATGCTCATTGATCGAGTGGTAAGATGATCTCTTACCTTGGACTTAGAGTTTTTTATTTATTGAGTTTAAGCTTATCCAAAATATTTTCTAATTTTGTCGAGTTGAAACGTAAAGGCATTTAGATTAGTGCTTCCGATGATTTCTTTGAAGAGATGTGTGCAGTAAAAGTAGGAGTATATCTTTTATAACGGGAGTTTCAATTAAGCATAAACAAAATTAGGGCTAATTCCATAAAAAAAAAATCAACTTGAGGTCGATGGACAAATTTAACCAAAATTTTTTTTTTGTCTAATAAAAAAGCATAAACTTTAGGTCGAGGACAAATTTGCCCAAACTTTTTTTTTGTCTCATAAAAAAGCACCAATTTTAGGTTAAGTGACAATTCTGGCCCCAATTTTTTTTTTCGTCTCATAAAAAATCACAAACTTTCACTCATATCCAAAATCTAACCCCTACCATCAACTTTCTATTTGAAGTTAACCTTATTTTAGGAGAAAAGGTTCTAGCTATGAGGTTGGTGGATCTCATCCATGGTTTCTCTTTATGGGTGGTGATCTACAGTTTTATATTATGACAAAACGATAAAGTCTAGTTAGATTTTTTTTTGGCTAGTGAAGTATAGGAGACGACACAAGTTCACATTTATTCTTCAAGTTGTGGCTCAAACAAAAAGAAAAATGGATGGTGTTAGCCAGCAAGTGCACATAGATTTATTGGTAAGGACAATCAATGAATCTAAGTCAAGGGGATCCGGATTTAGGATTTAAGTGAAAGTTTGTGACTTTTTTTCAAAACAAAATAAAATTTAGGCTAGATTTTCACTTGACCTAAAGTTGGTGTTTTTTTTTTGGAATTAACCTAACAAAATTATGTATGTTGTTGGAGGCTGAACTATTTATTTATTGGGTTAATACCTTGAAAAACCCCAAACTGGTACACTTGTGACAAATTTACCCCAAACTATTTTTTTGATCATGAAAAACCCCAAACTGATAAACTTGTGACAAATTTACCCCGATTGACTATAAAAAACCCTAAACTCGTACATTTATGATAAATTTACCCCAAACTAATTTATTCGACTGTAAAAACCCCTAAACTGGTAAATTTGTGACAAATATACATTCTGCTAAATTGGATTAATACCACAGAAAAATCACAAAAATTGTAAATTGTGACAAACGGAGCGTAAAATCATAAATTGGTATACCGGTTAACTGTCACGTGTCATTTAACTTAATAATTTGAGAATAAAATTTAACGAAAACTAACATAGGGTAAATTTGTCATAAGTGTACTAGTTTGGGGTAAATTTGTCAAAGGTATACCAGTTTTGGGTTTTTGGTGGTCAAAAAAATAGTTTGGGGTAAATTTGTCACAAGTGTACCAGTTTGGGGTTTTTCAAGGTATTAACCCTTATTTATTCAATGTTTAAATTTTGGGTGAAATTTTAGATCATGACAAGTATGGTTCTTTCGAGGGCAATTGTCCTTCTAATATCATTGACGCATCATCTTTGTTTCCATCGTGCATGTTGTTTTTGGCTTCCTAATGTTTTTGCTAGAATAAGAACGCAAGACGCATGCAAGTCATGCTGGTTAGCAAATTTGCAATTGAGTTGGCTACTTTAGCCCACCAAACTTATATAACTCTATCACACGTGCTTAGAGAAAAAATAATGTAACCACTATTCTTCATTTTTCCCTTTGCCATTGCCCATTTAAATTATTTGATTTAGGGATGATCAATTCCAAGGTAAATAAGCTACAAACTAAGAGTTGAAAACCTACCAAATTAGAGTCAATACTTAGTTTTTGGAATTGAAAACCAAACCAATCAACTTAGTTTTATGCCAATTCTAGAGTCAGTTTGGGAACTAGTTTTTTTTTTTTAATCAAGCATATTTATCTTGGGCATAATTGTCCAACCAGTCCTAATTTTTTTGGCAATTTACCAATAAATTCATTCTAACCAATTTTGGCCATAAATCATTACATGGACGATTTTTGCGATTTTTTTTTTCTTTTTGGCCGACAATCATATTAGTGATTTTATGCTAAAATTGATCGGAAGTACTCTATTGAAATATCATTACAATGTTTAGAATAAATTGAATTAATTCAAAAGTTTACGATTGAATTAGTTACCGTTCAATAGGTTTAGGATTTTTTGGACAATTTTTTCTTTACCTTATAATTGTATATAAAATTTTGTCTACAAAGAAAAACATAAGACCAAACAAAATACTTCATCACAAGAAAGTAGAAAGTGTTTGAAATATTATAGGTCTTGAGTTGGTTTTGAACTTGTTCAATTGGTCCTATAAGCCGGTTCTCAAGTAGAATCAACAATTCTTGGTGTGCAACTGGAACTAAATAGGTCAAGGCTGACCCGAACTTTTTAACCCGAAACTGAATAAGTACCTGGGCGGACTAGCTTGGAACTGATCATAACTGATCAGGTAAGGCCGTTTTGTTCCTTAGTTGAACCGGCCCTATTAGTTACCCTTTTGATTGGTCAAAGATACAATTTGCATGAAATTTCAGCAAATTTTAGGAGACTTAAACACGCTTATGGTGTGTTATTCTGTTTATTAATGTGATAGTCCTCATCTAAACATGCGATCTTCAGTTTCGAAACTATTGATTAAAAGTCCTATTCAAGAGCCATCCGTATGTAACATTGCATTCCAAGGATAAAATTCAAAGTAATTAAGTACGTGTTGGCTCTGAATGAAACTAGCAAGCAAGGAAGTGTATTACTCCTTCCGATTGATAAGATGACCCTCCTCATTTATCATGGGATCTTCCAGTCATCAAATAATTTGGTTTACACCATTGTTTGCGTCACTGGAAACGACTCCAAGTCCAAATTTCACGAGGATGCAATTAAGAAATAATGAGTGACAAAGATGAAGAGACAATATTGGAGACACATGAATAGGCATAGATCGAGTCAAATAGGCTATGAACATTCATCGAGCATATGTGAACACCCGACATGCACTCTACACCGTCCTAGCTCATTCGAAAACCTATACTCCTATAATCTCATATCTCAACGAACAAAACATAAGAGAAAAATACTAAAAAAGAAACCAAATAAATGAGAAAAAAAAGTAAGAACATAGTCGTATCATCAAAGCTTAAGTGTCAAATCAATTCCGGATGGATCAGAACCATCTGTTTGAAGTACTTCATCCGGATGATCACCTTCCTTTTTCATTGACTTGCTTCCATCAAAAGCAAGAGGAGGAGGGGGAGACTCACCAAGACGAACGGCGCCGCTGCCATATGATTGAAGACTCTCGACTCTCGTACGATCGAAAGGTGGTCTCGAGTTCGGGTTCATGCCGCAGGCTTGCCTTAGACCCCCGAATCCGGGAAGCACGGAAGATGGGTAAAATGGCTTCTGAAGCATCGACTCATGGCGGACCTCCAGCGCCCTACTTATACCCGAATAAACAGGCATTTGAGGAACACTCGAGCAATAATACGACAAGTGCGGATGAAACCCAAGCAAGTCAGCTTCCAAACCCTTGCGCTGCTTGGTGAGGGCCCGCTCTTGCTTGTGCGCGTTCTGGTGCCCACCCAAAGCCTGCGAGGTAGAGAACTCTCGCTTGCAAAAGTTGCACGCGAAAACCCTAGATTTCGTGACCTTGCAGTTCTTATCCGTTGAGGATTCGTCGATCTTCTTAGCATTGGATGGCTCGCCTTGGTTGAAAGCTTGAGGTCTAGGTTGGTTGAGCCAATGACGCCGTTCTCATCGTCCTGTACGGGTATCTTTTGATTTGCCAGATGACGGTAAGTGGTGGGGTCGGCGATTTTTTCATTCATCTGTTCTTGGCCTTATGAAGATGATGATGGTTTCTCCAGAAGCAGCTGAGATGCTGGGGCCTTCTGAAGGGCATGGCATAATCGCCATTAAATGAAAAGATTTTCTTTTTTTGACCTTGCAAGCTTATGATAGCAGGGTTTGATCTGTTTGTCAGATAAAATAGTTTGATAATCAATAATAGTTTGATAACCAATCTTTATATTTATGGCAGAGAATCTTCTTTCATAGTTACCGACTCAAACCCACCTCACAAATATCGAACAAGATATCAAAAATGTGATGAACAAGCCTTACAAGATATGTATACGTTATTATATAGACAAGTCATGTTATATTTCCAAAGATATCTCGAACTTCTCTTGATCGACTCAAATAGTTTGAAACAAGTGATGATAAAAATGGTAAAGATATGGTTCCATAGTTGTAAATTACATGCCAACTCATGCGTTCAATATATATTTAATTAGGGCATATATATAATAAATATATGTGCCGACCACTTCCATCTTCTGCAAATAGCAATGAAGATATGTGGAAGCACCTAAAAGTATGTTCACTTTAGGTAGGCATTGTCAGGAAAAGGCATATAGAAAGCCATTTAAAGTCCAATTATATTATTCGATTCAGAATTGTCAAGTTGTAATAATTTGTCAAGTACTTTATGCAAATCGTTGCCTTAATTATGCTTTTCAAAATTATGTATACAATATCCAATTCATGTAGTCACTTTGATTGAGAAAATTACGCAAGAAGTCCTATGTCTGATATACCTATCCCAATTCAGTCACAAATCTTTTAATTTAATCAGTTTAGTTTTAAAAATTTTGATAATTTGTCAATGTAATTCTTCTAACCAATTTAGATCATAAACCATTGGCATGAATGTTAGGTGTCCTACGTAACACAGTCGGTGCTAATATAAATAATTTTTTTTTGGCAATTTTTAAATAAATTTTCTGAATTTTATAAAATGTTATTTTATTTTTTCCATTGTGGCTAGCAAGGGTAGTTGGGGCCTCACTCGTGGCAGGTGAGGGCAAAATAAATGGAATAAATAAAATAAAAAAAATAAAAAATTATTAAAACATTATAAAAATTATCCACATGGATGCCAATCGTGCCATGTAAAACGATATTATTTACGTCAATGGATTTTTGCTAAAATTTAGTCGTAAGTACTAGACTAGTGTCACGGGCCGATCAATTGGGATCGTGACCATGCGGTGACTTAGGTTCTTTTGGATCGACTAGTATTGTTGGGATGCCTAAGCCAAGCCTTGCTCGGATCGATCACTTGCTTGTTCACTAGGATCGTAGAGAGAGAAAGTTTCTAGAGAGAGAAGCTTTGGAGAGAAAGGAGCCTTTGATTACTGAAATGGTTGGACGATTATAAATGAAGGAGAGCACCCATTCTTATATTAGAGTCCCTCAGATTACAACCATTGATCGAGAATTCACCCGGTAGACAAATCGTACCACCCAATCTACCAACTATTGATACTAATGACAGGAGAGTTCTAGACTTTGGCTCAATCTACCAACTACTGATTTTAATGCCAGGAGAGTTCTAGACTTTGGCTCAATTACCGTATTGCCCGCCCACGTTCCGGAATCTCTCTTGTTGGGAATTCTAGCGATCGTAGGAGGTCTTCCTAAAAAAGGCAAGGCCCTTTAGTTATAGAAACCTCTTGGCCGTGACATTAGCATATTGTAATAATGTTCATGATTAAATTATCTAAATTAAAAGATTTTAGACTGAATTGGCATTCTTATAATAGGTTATGATTTTTTCGGCTATGACCCCCACTTTGATATATGGTATATGTGAATTAGTTTGCTAATTGAGTCGAGTAAAATCATAAGTAAGAACAAATTAACTTTAGTTGAAAAGAATTCCCCACTTTCACTTCAAAGTTTACATCATGCAAAATCGAAAGCTTTCGTATATAGATAGTAGATTAACCATGAACACGTTTCTGTATTAGATGTTGTAACCATGCCATGCATATTTAATATGAACTTCACAGTAATCCACAATGGGGAAAAAAAAGGATCAGATTACTCTGTATATATGGTGCGAATCCATTTCCATTAATACACTCGTTTATCCTAACCTCACAAAATATTCCATATCCCTCCATCAGTTCTTCTAGAATAGGGCTTTCCCTTGCCTGTTCATTAAGAAATGCACCAAATTGGCAAACAAATACAAACCCGAGTCCTTGAATCATATGGGGAGATATTTTCACGATAAGGAGCTCTCCAGCCTAAAGATTTTTCCAATTTTAGATCCTAGTCCGGCAGTTACGAATAAATCTCCGTTGATTATCAAATCAACCTTACCTTTAAGCCATACAAGATTTTTTAAAATAAATGTAAAAAATGATTCTCGTGTGCAATTTTAGCTAGTGATGAGATTAGGGCTGACCGAATTGGCAAATATTGCCAGAAAAGACGTCACCTTTTGAACGTTGGCCAAGCTCTCCTGTATCTATATATTTATAGTAAGAGTTCGGTATTTAGACAGCCAACGTTATTGCAAGAGTCCGCCAAATTCTTGTTGGAACGGATTGATACATTGTTCTTATCTTTCTTCAGCCTTGTCCCCCCAAAACATCAACTTCGCCAGCTACTTCTCACAGAAATCTGTCTGTCTTCTTGTCTCTCTTATAAGAATGCATCTTCATCTCCCTAAAAACAGCAAACCGTCTCCTGCTATTCATTTGGGTTCTTCCAAGAACTTCTTCAAGAAAACTTTAAACAATGTCTGATGGGAGTGACCCGAGGAGGAGGAGGAGGATCGCGATCATCGTGGTCTCTTCATTCATCCTGGTCGTGATTGGCGCGGCTGTGACCTTTGGCGTGTACACGGCGAGTGTGTCCAGCCAGGCGTCGAAAGCCAGCGAGAAGACCAGTGAGGTCTCGGCCTCGATCAAAGCCATCGAGGGGATATGCCAACCGACCGATTACAAAGAAGCGTGCGTGCGGAGCCTCAGAGAGGCTGGTGCGAACACCGCCGATCCCAAGGAGCTCATAAAAGCCAGCTTCAAAGCCGCGATGAAGCACATTGCTGAGGCCGCAAAGAAATCAACGGTGCTGAAAGAGCTGGAGAAGACCCCGAGAGCGCAGCAGGCCCTAAGTAATTGCAAGAAGTTGATGGGGTTTGCAATCAACGACCTCGAGAGATCGTTCGACAAATTGGGCGAGCTCGAGTTTAGCAAGCTCGACGATGCATTGGCAGACTTGAAAGTCTGGCTCAGCGCCGTGGTCACCTACCAAGATACCTGCTTGGACGGATTCCAGAACACCACGGGCAACGCGGGCCACAAGATGAGGGAGGCGTTGAAGAGCTCCGAAGAATTGACCAGCAATGTACTCGCCATGGTCGACGAGATCTCCTTGGCCCTTGCTAAGATGAACCTCACAAACTTTAACCGCAAGCTCCTATCGGACGACAACGTGATTGGACACGGCGACGACTTCTCAATGTGGGCAACTAGCCTGCAGAAACGCAAGCTCCTCACGGAGGAGGAAGGCCTCGGCGGCGATGATCCCTTCGTGCTCGACCCACCGATCCTGTTGAGGAAGCGAAAGCTTCTCAGCAAGACAGTGGCCAAACTGAAGCCGAATCTTGTAGTTGCCAAGGATGGGAGTGGAAGATTCAGGACCATAAATGAAGCCCTAAAGCACATTCCATTGAATAGCAAGAAGACCTTTGTGCTCCACATCAAGGCTGGGGTTTATAAGGAGCAGGTGGTGTTCGATGAGAAGATGACCAATGTCATGTTGGTCGGCGATGGCCCAACCAAGACCTGGATCAGCTTCAACAAGAATTATGCTGATGGCACGACCACATTCAAAACTGCCACAGTCTGTAAGTTTCGTCACGTCTTAATTCTTTCTGGGTATAAAAAGTTCTAGATCGATCTCTTTAATCAAGAAAGGAGGGCTCGAGTCTAGTTGATTTACAGACGAAGTGCGTATTGATATTCGACTGATGACATCCTGAGCCACTTACCTGGTGAATCGATTTCTTGCATACTCGAAATCGATTAGCGGTGTACCCAGAAACATATGCTGATCAATTCCTTTGATGTTGCAGCTGTCTTCGGAGACAACTTCATAGCGAGGGACATCGGCTTTGAGAACAGTGCTGGAGCGATAAAGCACCAGGCCGTGGCGCTCATGGTTCGATCCGACATGGCCATTTTCCACAACTGCCACATGGATGGCTATCAGGACACGCTCTATGCGCACAGCAAGCGCCAGTTCTACCGAGACTGCACTATCACCGGCACGATCGACTTTGTCCTCGGGGACGCGGCCGCTGTCTTCCAGAACTGCAAGATGCTCATCCGGAAGCCGCTGGACAACCAACAGTGTATTGTGACCGCTCAGGGGAGGTCGAAGAGGCGCGAGGCTTCGGCGCTCATCCTCCAGAATTGCACCATCACTGCGGACCCCTCGTACACACCCTTCAAGGGGCAGATACTCTCGTACCTCGGAAGGCCATGGAAGGCTTACTCGAGGACGATAATCATGGAGTCGTACATCGACGACATAATCCAGCCCAAGGGGTGGATGCCTTGGCTCGGCGACTTCGGTCTCAACACTTGCTTCTACGCTGAGTATAAGAACCGAGGACCCGGCGCGAGCACCGCCAGGCGCGTGAAGTGGAAGGGCATCAAGAAGATCACGCCGCAGCATGCTGTGGAATTCACGGCAGGGCGATTCATGAAGGGCGACAGGTGGATTCGCACGGCCGGAGTACCATACGTCGCCGGAATGTTGAACGCTTGAGGGTTGAGATGAGCTTATTTTTGTTTTCTTGGACAGTGTAGTGTTCTTGCCTTAAAATGTTGGCCTTTCATGTTGGAATTTGGAGGGCTTAACGAATCTTTTTCATCGTGTACATAATTCAAATGGCACTCCAACTGAAATCTCTTATATAACTGTCTTACTAGGGAAAAAAAAAAAATCCGTATACGATAATGGAGCAAAATGATAGACAAAAACATCATCGGCTCATTGATTCTTCACATTAATTTTCGGGAGATTCGAGTTATTAGAAAATTCGAAAAAAAGATTTGAAAGAAATTGAGTTATTAATTGTCAAGATGGTAATTGTGCATGTTCAAGCTGCCTGCTCTAACCGTGCAAATTGCGTCTCCGGTGAGTTAATTCTGATTTTTCAACTTATATTATCTTCTCCTTCAATTAAATTTGTAACATGGCTGGAGTATCTTAAATGAAAAATAAGGAGATAGCCTTTTTGGCTTACATTCTATTCCCCAACTTCGTATTGGTGCCCATTTTCATGTGGAATTAATTTGTAAGGATATCAATAATTGTTACCTCCGGATAATTTGGACTTGTTTGCTAAAATTGAAGATTAAGTGTTGAAAATAGAATTACAATGTTATTTAATGAAGATAAAAAATTGATAGCTGGATATTATTAAGTTCTTACCCCAATGAATAAAAGATTATTATTGGTACGTCTTATCAAAATATTGGCGAGACTCTAATTATCAACCATTTCCCTATTGAACGAATTAAGCAATCAAGATTCTAATCAAAATATTGGCAAGATTACTTACTGAATTAAGTTGATTTTTGACTTAATTGAATCATTTAAGTCAATTTTGTTTAAGGTGTTATCAACCAATGTTAATCTCATTGAGTTTTTTAGTCAAGCTCAAGTGTGTAGTACGAAGTAGTAGGAAAATTCATTTCACATTTCTATCGCAGTTAAAACAATTGCGATAGAAGAATACAACCTTAAACTTTCATGAGATTTGTTGTTAGCGTAAAATAACATTTATTACCAGACACCGGATCAAGGTAATTTTAGAAGTAGTTGAGATAATTACAATATCGTTGCTGCCATCTCTCACTCTTTTTATAAAATTAATTTTATATCTTTTCAGTTTTCGAACAAATCAAATTTATTTTTTATGAAACGGATAAAATGTTCGGGATATTATTTGCTTCTTTACTTATTGATCTTCATTTGTTTTTCTTCACTTACAATTCCTGCGTTTTTTGCTAGTTGAAAGAAGAAAATTCAAGGTGAACGACTTGTAAGTTTCTAAATGTTCAAAAATAATGAGAATGATTATTTTTTTACTTGAAGTTTTTCCAAAACTTAGAGGTAATTTTTTTTATTTTTAAAAAAGTCAGTATATCACCCTAGAAATTGTAAAATGGAGTCCATCCATACCCAATTTCTCATCTTGCCAGCTTGGTCCCATGTCGTCGTTTGTCGATACCAAGTCCTGGACAACATTAGTCTAACTTAAGTTACTTCAGATCGATCCCAAATTAGCAGTAGTTCATCCTGGATAGTGATAATCACTCTTTTAGTTTTTGTCGATCAATCTTGCACTGTTCTTCCTCTAAGTTATTAAAAGGTGTGTTTTATTTAGCTTTCTTTAAGGGTTTTAAGCTTATAAATTCCTTCGATACAAATGATTTCTAAACTCTAATCTAATGTGTAATGTGGTTTATAAATTTTCAATTTGTTCACTATGATCCATTGACTTTTGATACTTAATTTAGTCTTTAAACTATATGAAAATGTTAAATTGAGTTCTTGCAACATTGAATATTTTCATATAATTTGTGCACTAAACCATTTTCATATAGTCGATGGACCATATTAAATAATTTACAAATTGAGGGATAGCATTGTATATTGAGTTAAAATTTAGGGAATATTGATATCATTATTTAATAAAAAAACATTTTGAACTATTTTGGGAAAATGCTAGCATTGGCCAAACTAAAAGCCCAAAGCAAGTGAAGTCAGGTGGAGAAGATACCTTGGACTTTCGGCATTTTCGTAATGATATATTGAGGTTTGAGGACTTTTATTTTTCTTTCAATCTTCCCCTCAATGATTATTGCACATCCCACTTTTGCCCTCTATAAACATTGTTCATCTTCTTTCTCACACTCTTTTATGGTTGTTGGTGGCACCAGTCGTTGAGATCAAGGTTGAAGGTCGCCATCGTTGAGGCTTGCCGGGGTTCATGCTACTCAAGGTGACCTAGATATGGCCCTTTGGCGGCGATTTAAATGAACTCTACCTAGATTGATGAAAAATGGAGGTTGAACTTGAGTTTTCAAATTCATAATTCATCTTACTCATGAACTGTGGAATTGATTTGGCCCTTTTTAATATTGGATTGTTAAGGAGAAAATAAAAGATAAAAAAAATTGTTAAATTTGATGGATTTAATGTGAGAATTATTAGATATGATAATCCATACATTTTGTAGTTTATACGGCATACTTATTTAGTAATTTTGCCAAATATTAAAACCTCATTTTATTATTTTATGGTGAATAACCTCACAAGTTCAATTCCTTGGTAAGAGAATTAGGAAGCCAACCTTGATCGGTACAATGTTCGATTTTCTACCTCATGTAAAACTGGTTTTAGCCCCCATTTTTCAAGAAAAAGATAGATATGTTGGATATGAGTTTCGTATTTTTAAAAATCAAAAGAATTCGTCAATATCTCAATCACTATGTCACATATTAGATTTGGTTCTCTCATCAGCTCTAAAATCGACCGGTCCGACCATAAACATAAGGGGATCGGTTCGATTGCGGATTTCAATAATTATGAACCGGCTCCAGCAGGATAGATTTCGATTTATTGTCTCTAATTTACCCGACATGGAAACATTTTCATTCTCTCCCTTTATTCAGTTGGGCTACAACTTTTTTTATCCACCGCCTTTTATTTTATTTTATATTTTTCCGTCGTTCTTCGGTCTTCATCTTTCCTCGCTTCGGCTGTCCGAAATCTCTCTGCCCTCTCCAATCGACAGGAAAACCCTAATGGCGGCATCTTCCGCCTCCTCCTCCTCCTCCGCATCCTCCTCCTCCGATTCGGCTTCCTCGCCGTCGCGCCGCCGTCGCCGCCACCGCGCTAGCGGCGGCACGAGCAGCAGCAGCCGCCGCCGCGAGAGGGAGAGGGACGCCCTCAAAGTCCGCAAGAAGAGCCGGTCTAACGGCAAGCGGCGTCGCCGGCATCGCAACCGCTCTTCCTCGGATTCCTGCTCTTCCTCGGATTACTCCAGGTGCTTCAATTAAGGAAAAGCTCATTTTTTTTTGACATTCTAGCTCTTTTGGTGACCTCCCTGATAGTTAATTAGCGAATTTGGAATCGCTCCTCTTTCTGTCATTCGTGAATTTCCGAGTTAGGGTCGTTTGTTGATTCGATGGTTGTTGCTTCTGGAGCTATGTTTAGTTGTCCTTCCATCGGAGCGTTCCACAGTTATGTTTCCTTGGCATAGGAAAAGGAGCTTTGGTGTTTTGAGCTCTCTTGGATCAACTATGCATTTGCGCTGTGTGATGAGGGGTTGTATGATGTGTTCTTTGGCTCCCTGCAATTGGAGAACAGCTCAAATTTGTCGAGTGGATTTTATATGCTGTTGCTCCACCATAGTTGCCTATGTATATCTGCACTTGTTATGATTCAAATGTGGCATGTCTTGCTTAAATAATACACTTCTGCCAATTGCTTCTTGGCTGATGGCGGACTTTTCGATGGTTTTGTGAAGTGATAGTTCTGAAAGCGGGCATGACACGTCTCAACGCTCGAAGAAGCCAAGAAAAAGTGACAAGCCCAGGAAGGTTTGTGTTTGGTTGTGCATTTTGTTAGCTATGTTTATTTCTATTTTTTCATTCGTTTTGCCTTGTCACTCTCCATCTGTTTCTTTTCTTGACAAGCAGCGCAAGGAAAAGGATAGGAGCAAGAATCGTCATCATAAACGTGATAAGCATAAAGTGAAGGAGGTAAGCAGAGATTTTACGTTTCTGCTATGGTAACCTGACTATAGGCAGTTCTTTCCAACTATTTGTGTGGCTGATATATATCACATCTTTGAAAAGAAAAAAAAGTTGCATGTGTATTTAGTAGGAAATTATTTTATCAATAAGATTGGTGCTCTAGCATTTCCAAGTTTCTTTCTTTTCATTGGCATTGGCTTTTCTGAACCAGCTAAGTTGTTGGTTGAGAGAGATTGGATTTAAGTTTAGTAGATGTGAGATTAATTGACAAACAAAAAAGTGAAGCAGCCGGCACTGTTGATAGAGTTTCTGCATGTCTCTCTGTTAAATTCATGTTAACATCCTCATAGAAAAGAAGTAGTTACAGCTCATGTATTGGATTACTCAATTTACAATGGAGATCAGATGATTGTGGGGATGAATTAAATGACATGGTCTCGATGTTAATACTTATTTTACTGGTGAACTTTTGAATGGTTAACTAGTTTTGGCTGTTTTGATATCTTAGATTCGTAAAAGGCTTTGTGGCTTGTAAATTACTTATGGATATTCTAGCACTGGTTTGGCATTTTATAGACAAAGTTACGTTTAGGAATGCATCAAGCAGTACAATTATTTTGCGATCTCTTAACCTTCAAAATTTTAAGGTCCATAAGATGCTCATTGCTTTTTTTAATTGCTCTTCGAAATTGGAGCTGGGATCTCTGGCATGGTTATTGGCGGCTTGACTGGCTTGCCTGGATTTTTCACTATGGTGTGTCTGGCAATATGAGCCATAAATAGAGTGAGCAGGATGAAAGAAGTAGTGGTCCGGTGCAGCTTTCTAAGGTGTGTACCTTGATTTGACATCTCTAGTTTCCCCTTATGTTCTTGCTCTTGTTGTGCCTTTTGTATCCTGATTTTTGTACACTTATAGTTTTTGGGGCGGGACCAAGATGATGGTGTTCATCGCAGTGCTGTCTCTGGCAAAAAGGTAGGGATATTCTTTGCTATGAATTGGTTATATTACTATTACTCATCAGATGGTTGAGGGTATTTTTTTGGTTAACAAGTTTGATTTTATTCATCTTTAATGCTATAGATTCTTTTGAAACTTGACAAATCAAAGGAGGACAAGATGGCTGAAAGCAAAAGAAGTGAACTGCTAAAGTTCTTGAATGCTAGTTTTGATTGATCATTGAGAATGTTGGCCAACTGTGGAGGTGAATGTACAACATGATGTTTCTTCTTCCAACCCCATTTGATGGTCCTGGGTTCCTCCGGGTCTTTATCCATGAGAAGCTGCTGTGAGCTTCTTGGTGACTCTGATTTGGACGACATGTTTAAGAAATGGCGTTTTGACTATTTGCTTGTTCTCTTGGCAATGATTGAAGCAGATCTATTTTTATGGATACTTTCAACTTTCACCCGTAAAAGGGCATAATTTTGATACACCATTTTGAGTGCTCGAAAAGAAGCAAAAGCGGCCTGACGTGGTGATTTCTGGTTGCTTCATGAGTTTCCTTTGATCCTGAAGTCATAGATAAACAACCTGCATGACAGGGAACCTTATGAGGTTAAAGCTTTGCTTTGTGCCATTGTTTTTTAGGATGATTCATACGCTTCTGTCTCTTTCCTTGACCGTGTTAATGCAGTAGTAGAGAGTTTTCTGTGAGGGATCGCACATAGTTCTTCTTGGAAACCTCCTGAAGAGATATGGTTTCTGAGATTTTATGTGTGCGTAAAGTGAAATCAATATCAATCCCTTCTGCTTGAGCCTTCTCCTTCTCCTCCTCGTGAGAAGATTGAATGGGGATGTGCTCCAATGATGTGGGATGACAATCTGTTCAGTTGGTAAGCATAGTCGATCAACTAATTTTGTGGAGGTCTCAAGTTGGAAAATACCTCCACTATATATGAAATACTACGTTCACGAATTGGTCACTCATCGATGCCTTTCATTTTCTTCGTAGGTGGAGTTCTTTCGGAGTATAACATGGATAATAACGCTCAAAGATATGAATTAAAATGACGACGATAACGGATATGGTTTTCATAGAGTTATTGTATATATTGTCTGCTGTGTCAGCTCGTGCCATGAGACGAATTTGTTCTTTCGTTTAGAATTATTTAGATTATTTTTTATAACTCGCTAGCACAAATAAGCACTGGTTTTTGCTTGCGCCATTTCTTTCTCTCTTCAATGCGTAATGTTGATGAATAAAGAAAGAAGGAGAATTTTTAAAAATACTAAAGAATATTGAATGTGAAGCAAAGAATAGTCAATGTCGTCATCTAAACGATAGATATGGCAATTTAATATGATTTATGTATAAATAATATCTTTTATATGTAGTAACATACTTATAGGTTTGAGATAAAAAGCAAAAAGACCCTAAATCGGTACATTTGCTGTTTGATAATTTCTGTTAAATTTTACTGTTAAATTACTGAGTTGAATAATATATGATAGTTAATGGGTATATTAGTTTAGAGTTTTATCCTTTGTTTGTCAAGTGTAGTAGTTGTAGCTCTTTTTTTTAGTATTAATATAATTTAACAGAAATTAATAGAGGGTAAGTTTATCGCAAATGTACTAATTTCAGGTAATTTGAGGGAAATTTATTAATGTATAAGCAAAGCAAAAGAAAAAATTTAGATAGAGGTCGAAGTGGCTTCATTTTCTCAAAAATAGGATCTAACATGGATTTTATTTCAAGTAAGCTTAATTTTAAATGAGGATTTGAAGTGACTTATTTAGTTTCAAATAACAGCCTAATCCATTGGCTAGCCAAATCATCGTTGACCGGCGAGCACATGCATCTTAAGTGCTACTTCCAACCGTGATAATGGGCATTTTTGTCCAAAAGCATTTCTTTCACTTTACTTGCTCATCTACGTCCTCGAATCAGCACGTGAGATGCATTTACTTGCTGCTTGGCGAAGATTTTACCGGTTGACAAGTTCAGCCTTTATTTAAAATAAGGTCGATTTTGGACTCTCTTTTGAAAAAATGAAGGCGCTCAGAACTCTTATTTAGAATTTTTCCAAAGCAAAATGATAGAAGATGGAGATAATCTATAGATAGGTAGCTGTTTAACAAAAGAATAACGTCCATGAAAGAGAAATAATAGATTGAATTGCAGAATCGGAAAAATTGGGTGCTATTTTATAACTTTGTATCAACTAAGTTCATGAGTTGGAGATATATAGACTTGAATAGTTGACATCCAGTCATAAGGTAAATCATTCTCTCCGGCCTAATTTTGACATAGAGGCTAACTGATGGTTTTATGTGATGGGCCTAAGTTGGCTCGTCCGCCCATGATGGGCTTAAAAGCCCGGCCCACAAGATTATGGCCCATGGATGGAGGGGTACGTTCCTTTCTGATGGAGGGACGTATAAAAGGAGAAAGAGAGAGGGAGGAACACAACCGTTGGCATAATGTACGTTCCTCTCCCTCTCTCCCTCCAAAAGAAAAACAGTGCGCAAGAGGCGACGCCGTCTTCCCTCCAAGGCCAATTGACGTCATCGGATCGAACATGATCGGTTTCTCTTTCTCTTATCGGCGACAGTGTTTAATCTGTGGCTAACAAGGTACGCTCGATTCCGTAGTGTGCTTTAGAATCGGTGATACATGTGAATTTCCCGGGCTTGTCTTCCGCATTCGTTTTAGGGGTTCGATTTAGTGTCGAATCCGATTTTCGAGAATCCGACATTCCCAACACTAACAATGGACAATAACTCTCCACGGAACACAACAATAATTGCATTTGGGGTGATTAAGAAAGAGGGAAATCCCCCACCAATAGTTTAGATAGGAAACCGCATGTATTTACTTAGAGATTCATGAACTTATTCCCTGGTGTTTGGGTTTTCCGTCAAAATGATCACTTGAAAAATTTCCTAATGCTATATGATGAACATTAATAGACAGCTCAATTTTATTCGCAACTTTTTGGTAAGAGGCATTTGATTGCACTAAGTTCAAGATCATAACATGTTGACCTGTCAAACGAATGGATTAAATCGAGTTTAAATCAAGGTCTAAACTTGTTTTGTAATCGTTTGATATCCTATATGATTTTGAATTTTATATCAACACGTGAGGAAATAACAACATAATCCTCCTAAGTTGTATTGAAAAAAAAATACGCAAAAAAATAACAGCGTAATTTTTATAATTTGTATTGAAACATTAAGCACATGTAATTAATAAGCACATGAACTTTTTAATTGAAAAAAAATGCTAAAGATCTATAGAGCTAATTATCATAAACAAACATCACAAAGCAAAGCAAAAATACAAACACTGCATAAACATTAATAGTAAACATAAGTCTAATATTA
Source organism: Eucalyptus grandis (assembly GCF_016545825.1). Taxonomy (NCBI): domain Eukaryota; kingdom Viridiplantae; phylum Streptophyta; class Magnoliopsida; order Myrtales; family Myrtaceae; genus Eucalyptus; species Eucalyptus grandis. The sequence continues at coordinate 64,207,933 of NC_052619.1, read as the reverse complement.
GTCTTATTTCCACAATTACTATAGAAAGTTGTTCATATATTTAAAATGATCAACAAATCTTTCTTTTTTTTAACATTAGTAAAACCCGGTTCAAAAACCAGTTTAACACTAGTGGGCCTTTCCTTAGAATTGGGATCCGAATCGATTTCAACCGAATGGAACCGGTTACCAATCCATTCAAACAAGACCGGTTTTTGGACAAGTTTTTTGGGTGGTCCGGTCCGATTCCCGATAGATTTGATACGGTTTTTCACTTATATTTATGATTTATTTATGTTTTTAATGGGTCATATAGATTTAAGATCCATTAATCCAAAAAAGAGAGAGAATAACACAATTTTTTTGCAGCCCTAGCACCCAAATCCAAGCACGAAGTTGTAGGGAAAAGAGACGAGGAGTTTGACGAGTCTCGTTCGCCGTTTGCCTTCGCACTTGGTCCGAGCGACAGTCCTCGTCCAGTAGCTCTCCTCCAGGTTTGCTCCGACTCGATTACTTCACGATCGCTCCGGATTTTCGAGGGTTTTGAATCAAGGTGAGCCATTTTGCTTTCCTCGCCGATTTGGGTGACTGTAGATTCTGGTTTGGTTTCCGTGGAACTGGTTGTGGAGTGTGATCATCGGTGATTACCGGCTAGAACTGGTGGGTATTGGGTGAAATTTGAGAGCTTTCCGTTTTCATTCCGAGAGGGAGATGGACCTCGGCAAGTGGGCAAAGGGAAAGATAATAGGAATGTGGGAGAATGAACCGGGTTGTTCTTGCTGTCATGTGGGTAGGATGTGCGGAATGCGGGTTTAGTCGGTAGCTGTTCGATAAAAGGACGCGATGTTGTAGCATAAGTAGATGGTTCAGTTGAGCTCACAGATTGGTTCGTGTTTGGGTCGTTGCATGTAGAAACACAAACTGGAGGACTGAGTTCTGTTAATTTAGTCTGTACTGACTACTGAGGATGGAAAGGAAGGAAACTAGAAAGTCACGTGCTGATTCAGCAGCTAGCTTCTTGCTTGGAAGGAAATGCAGCGAGTCTGCTTTAGGGTCTGCTAATTCTGTTTTGTAGATGACCCATTTGGTTTACTCGAATTGCTTTGGTCATAGAGGCCGTGGTAATAAAGAGAATGCAATGGTTATCCAAAATGAGTGGGTATAATGCCGTAAAGCATTGGCAGGTGGCTTTTTAAATCCACAATTGAATCCCAGGGCTATCGAAGAAGTGGCCTATTGTTGCTTGATTTGGGTTTGCATGTCTTTAAATGGCTCGATCCTGCTGTCAATTTATTTTGTTTTCCGTCTTATTTGCCTTCGGCCTGTGTCTATTTAGAGAGTACAGTGTAGGGAGGGGAAATACACTACTGAAGTAACTTGTAAGATGAATTAGTTGCTAAGTTCTCTCTCTTGATTACTATGCATGGCTATGCTCTGACTTATATTTTTCGAGTTTTATCAAATCTGATTATTTCTTTTCTTTCTGAGAAATGTGAGTTCCGAACTCGATTTTCAACTGTCTAATTTTCTGTTTCCTTCACTGTGTAAGATATACATGCGGTTTGAAGTGTCAGTTTAGTTCAATTGTAGATAAGTTTGGAGCATGTCTCACTATAATTATCTGCACCTAAAAACTTATTTTTCTCCTGTCTCAAGTTTCAATTCTGCATCTTAGCTCTCCCAAGGTATGAGGGCCTAGTACTCCAGTGATGTAAAATGGTTGGATTTTGCTGACAAAAGCTCCAATACCTCAAATACTGTCCATGGATTATATTGATTGCATTTTGTTCAAATGTCTAGAATTAACATATTGGAAGTTGAGGAGCATCTAAGGGTATTTTTTTTTTTGAAATGTGATAGCGTCATATTACCAGTTGTTTAATGATTAGATTGTTGGACTTTTCACTGTCATGTTGTGATCTTGAGCTTAGTGCAATCGAATGGTTCTTCCCAAAGAGTTGTGGATAAAACTGATTCTTCTGTTAATGTTCATAGATAGCATTTGGAAATGTTTCTGAAGGTGCAGTTGCCATGGAATGTGATCATTTCGGCAGAAGACCTGGATGCAAAGGGATTAATGCTGCAAAGGTCCATCATAATACGCCTCTTGGATGACTTTGCGTGTAAGAAGGCAACAAAGGACCTGGGTTATTTCAGTGCTGTGACGACACTGGATAGCATTGGCGAAGGGAAAGTAAGACAACATTCTGGAGACGTCCTTTTCCCTGTGGTCTTCAGCGGCATCACCTTCAAGCTTTTCCGGGGAGAAATCCTGGATGGAGTGGTGCACAAGGTCCTCAAACATGGGGTCTTCTTAAGATGTGGGCCTGTCGAGAATGTCTACCTTTCCAACCTGAAGATGGCGGACTACAAATATGTGCCTGGGGAGAATCCTATATTCTTGAATGACAAGCTGTCCAAGATAGGTAAAGATGTGACAGTCCGATTCATGGTGATTGGAACGAAGTGGCTCGAGGTGGAGAGGGAGTTTCAGGCGTTGGTCAGCTTGGAGGGTGATTTCTTAGGACCTGTTTCATAGTAAGTTTGTCACATAACCAGCATGTCTCTATGACGCTTCTTCCTCTGTAAATGAATCACTTTTAGAGGGGTTCTTCTATTTTGTAGTAGTCCTGCTGGTTGTGACACAGGGAGGGAGTTGCATACTGCAACCTGTTCAATTAGCTAAGCTAATTGATCTTTTAAGCATTGCGGTTGGATGCCACCAGATCTGTCAATTAACTCGGTTTATAAACTGGCTTTAGCAAGTTGAATAGTGATGTTTGTACGATATGTGATGGTTAAGATTCCCCTTCTTGATGTTCTGTATGCTCTAACTAGTGATCCACCAATGGTTTCCATGAGTTTTTCTTTCTGAGGTCCTTTGATGATGATGCATCTGCTGCGGACTAAGGGGTGGACCTTTTTATAAGAGTTTGGTGTAGAGAGCTGACCTGTTTTTTGGCCATTATTACCTGTTCTGGCAAACTGCCGGTTCCTAGAGATTAGTGCATCAATTGTCTCTCACCTGTTGAACCAGATTTGCACCTCAAGTGGGAATACATGCATGAATATCAAGGATTTATACTTACGGCTATTCATTTGATTCTCCAAGTCCATTTCCTAACTTTTTCTCCTCGTTACCTCAACTTTCTCGATCCTGTTTCTTTTGAAGTAGAATTTACCATACTTACTTCTGTCGGGTCTGAGCTTGTGGAGCAGAGATATGGAGGCAGCAGCGGCTGGTGGTGGTGGTAGCGGTGGAGTGGCGACAGTGATGAGCTCTCCCCATCAATACTCCAAATTTGGATGCCCAGCTAGTGTGCGGTCCTTGTTCAATGGCATCACTGCTAAGTGCGAGAGGCCCAACTCGTTCCTAAGGAATACGATGATGCGA